>NC_084507.1:19830372-20194122 GCF_024500385.1 Phyllopteryx taeniolatus
CGAGTCACTGCACACCCACCGAGTACGAATGTGTTTGATTCCTAGAGCAAAGACTTGACCGCCTGAACTCAGCAGTCCCGCCGTGTCTCAATACCCTTCCCTTTATTGCCGCGCGCTATGTTTTGCCAGCGTAACAATTCCAAGTCGGGCGTCCGCGGCGGAAAAAGGCGGGAAGAGGGAAAGGCTGTGGCAGAATTACAGGGCGAAGCTGCGTGAAATGAATTCCTTTTATCCTGCCAGGCTTGGAGGAACTTTTGCACCTCGGTCGACAGTCGGAGCCGCAGTTCAGAAGTGAGGGGGAAGGTGGGGTTAGGTAGGTCACGGGTGATACCAACTCCCCCCAAGCGCCGTGGAAGGGAAGGAGGGTGATGCCGCAATCAAACGAGGTGCGCTCGCCGCTGTGGAATTGGGTTCATGTGATGCTGAGCGGTGCGGACAAGTGTTTCTTAGTAGGCTAACCGACATTCCTCAAGGCGATAATGCGAAATATTTTTGATTTCTTATGCAATTGAGTGTGAAAATGAGGCGAAGGGGATCCGGGGCTGTAGCTTTCCATGTTCTGACTAAATTGAATCTCAAGCTACTTGCTAAAATTGAATCGGGAATGTTAGACAGTGAATCCTGAGAATATGTGAAGACTGAATGAATCTTGATGGTCTCTCATGTCCATAAAGTTTGTGTTTCTTACCTTGGTAGAGGGCTGTCATTGAAGTATCTTGTCACTATCCTTACGCCAAATATATCATCACTTTGAAGGTTTTTCACACTCAAAAATTCAACAAATTTTGCATCCTGGTGAAAAAATAAGTTTGGAAGGGATTGCAGGAATGATTACAAACAAACAGGAAGTCTGCCATTTTAAGGTTATTTCGCCTATTTCCAGGGGTCCTTTAAAGACGAAATTTCCATAAAGAGTTTGTCAAATGGTACAAATTTGTACTAGATGGCTGGATGACACTCAATTGTAAAGGTATTGAATTTTTGTCACGGTGAAGGCGGAACATTGTAGCAAAATTTAAAATACCTTTTTAAAGTATTTTCCCATAATTAAAACTCACCACATTTTGCAGGCGACGTCATCTTGGTGAAAATTTATGCTTGGTTTGGTCAGGTAGCAAGGTTCAGAATTAAAAAAATTATTAATAATTTTAGCCCCCAAAGACAGTTTCACCTTGCAACATGAAATTTGGTGGGTATGTTTATCACGAGTGGTCACATTAAAAAAATTTTAAAAAAAATCTCAAGAAGCCAAGCCTGAAAAGACAGTAAGTCTGCAATTTTGGTTTGAAGCTGCCGTTTTGGGTCCATTTCGTGTGTTTCCAGAGGTCTTTCAAAGATGATCTAGATCTAATTGCTACCAGGTTTCAACCGCGTATAGTAGACAGATGGATGACACTAAACCATTTGAGTTTTAGTCATTGTGTGTGGGTGCAGCATGTCAGTGAAATTTGATGACTCACCATGAAATTCACCAATAATTGCAGGCGCATTTATCCTGGTGCGAATTTACTTAATAATTTTGATAGGGATCCCGAGCAATCTATGGATTAAAAAAAAATAATAATAAATGAAACATGAAATGTGGTCGGTATGTCTATCATGAGTAGACCCACAAAAAGGTCTGAAGAAACTATGCCCATAAAGAAACTATGCCCTCCAAAGTTGAATTGAGTTGAACATCTCACTGGAGACGACGTCGCCGTGACTGCCGAGACTGATCAGTCGTAGCAACTCCGGCGATCAGTTGACCAAAATATTCCTTGAGCTCTCACCAGGATGATTTCGTTGAGACTCTCCTGACAAGGTGACAACCAATTCACCCGGAAGTCCCAACAGTCCGTGTATGTGTGTTTTCAAATACGGAGATGGAAAGTTAATATTGATTGATTGACTGTTAGCTATGCAGAGAGCGACACATTGGATTCCAAGTGTAATTTATTAATTAATTATAATGTATTGCAAACTGGTTCAGCATTTTTTTTTTTTTTTTACAAATGGGCCCTAATTCATATATAATTTCCAATACACACAGCCATCTTTTATCAAAACATAAGTAGAGCCTGGAATTCAGCAAATGCAGGATGACTTATGTATACAATAGGTTAGCCTGTCTAATGTCAACAAAGCCACAAAAAGCACACCAGCCGTGCACACACACCCCCGGACTGCAGGCATAGTGACTGTGGCTCATACTGCAAAATGTTTTGATGCATGCGCTAATAGTCGACCACACTGGAATCTGGTGCTCTTTGCAGTGCGAACATCAGCTTATGTGCAGCTCTATGTATTTTAGTCTCAGGGACATCTCGGAGACATGCTGGAGACTCCAGGTCTCCGATGAAATGTCACTGGTCACCGGGGACAATTCCCCGGTGACCAGGCTAGTCTCCAGGAGACGCAACCAGCGGAGACTCGAGTCGCCATCAGGTCACCAACTAGTCTCCAGGCCAGTGAGCTAGGCCCTGAACAACACTTGGAATTTGGGGAAAATTCCTCCTAATTCCACATAGCAACATGAAATTAGGTAGTCATATCTATCATGAGTAGAGCCACAAAGAAGTCTCAAGAACCCATGAATAAAAAGAACAAGGAAGTCTGTTATTTCGCTTTGAATATTCCACTTTAGGGTCATTTCGTGTAATGTATAATACTCTGAAGGCTTGCTGCCGCCTTTTAGTCTTTTTAGCCTAATCAGATCTTCCGCTTTTACCTCCTGTCAGATTTTGCTGCTCAACAAAGCATCAGATGCATGCTGACCATCGCTTCCCCGCCGTCTCCCACCGCAACGGAGTGTGTGTGATCGATGCACGGGAGGCTTATGGATAGCGGGGAGGATGTGAGCCCTCAATAACACTGTGTAATCTCATCGGAGAAACTGTCATATCAGCCATCCTGACATGCTCGCCGCACTTTCCCAGGGCGTCAAATTAGACGATTCGATTGAGGTGCGCCGACTCTGGAACGCCAACTCTAATCAAGTCCGGGGCGTTTTGCATTTGGTATTAGCCTTTGATTAAGTTAATGTGTGCAAGACGCTCTTCGGTGTTTGATCACGTATCGATCCGCGGTAAAAGGTCCCGGTCAGGGACCAGTTCAGCGTCAGCTTACTTCTGCAGGTCGCTGATGAAACCGTGATCAAAAGTGCGAGTAGAGATAAAGCAGATAATACATTGTAAAAGGCTTGACTGGAAATATGACTCTAATCACTCAGTATATCTTTATGCATCGTGTCACCACTCATTTAAACACAAATTGCCATGAAATCAATGACTGTGATTGAAGTACAAGTCTTTTGGACAAATCCATGTGGTTCGCTCACTCTGAGCACCAGGCGGTGTGAAAGCCCTCTTGGAATTGTGTTTAAAATTGGTGTTCCCAACAATTCATTGCCTTTTCGGGGGGCTTCAACATACCCAAAAATTTACTAATTTTGTTAATCCAGGTCAAATTTGATGCACGCATCTCCAACATTACACCGGAAACTAGGGTAGGAGTTAAAGAAGAAGAAGAAAAAATTGGACCTTGACACCAGTTTCACATGTTTTTCATAACATGCCACACAAAAAACTCTTAATGACCCATGCCTGAAATTGAAACGGTAGTTGGCAGTTTGGGTATTAAGCGTGGGCGAGTTCTAGGGCACATACTTGATGAACTCCTTAAAGGGAATTCACCCAAATGAGCCCCAATCGGAAGTAGGTAAGCTAGACAGTTGGCTATAGCTCATTTGTGAAGCTTTTTTGCCTCCACCATCTAATGTGGGCGGCGATTGTTGTCAAAGTGTGATGATCATTTGATGATTCTCGCAAAGTTCTAAAATATTTGCCCTCGAACATCAGTTTCACATATCAGCACGACTTTAGGTTGACATGTCTTTTAAAACAGGACGCACAAAAATGTCTCAAGGACCATGCCTGAAATTTTTGCTAATTTCACTAACAGTTGTTTTCAGGTCTTTCTTTACTGCTCTCATAAATGCTTCTGTCATCAGCTACCATTGATGTATACTTGTATGACATCTGTTACACCAGCAGTCTGTATCTTCTACAGAACATTCCAAATGGTTGTTTTGGGTTAGGGTTCTGATTGATTTGACTTGTTTGTCACCCATCGACAGCTCTTTGGTGTTAATGTTGGTTACACCATAAGTGTAGATGTAGTCGTCACAGGCATAACAGAAATCTGAAAATGAGTAGACTACCTCCATTTTTATAATTGTGCGGGAGCGAGATTTAAAGTTGTATAGCTGCAAAAAAAGCTGAGGGGATTTATATGTCGGTGATTTATATAGCAATGATTACTTCTTCTGGATACATGTTAAGACAGAGATTGTGGTTTTTGTCAGATTTGGGCATTTTTTTACTGTAATGGACCGTATATGTCAAAATTGGAACTAAACCTTGATTTAGACCATTATTCATCAGAGAAAAAAATCTTTTCTTTATTCATTTCTGCCCATAACTTTAAAAATGACAAAAATGGACAGTCCACGTTAGTTCCGAGTAGCTCAAATGTTTTCAGTGTACATCTAAAATTAAATGGCCTACGGCTCCAATATTTTTGGAATGTTGTCTGTCGCCATCTTGACAGATGAACACAATGACATTCCTCACTCTCACTCGCAGTTTTCCCAATTGATCTTCTTAATCCCACCACCGCCATAGTGTTTTTTTTTTTTTTTTTTTATCCGCCCGCCGAAACAGCCCCACGTGTCCTGAATAGCAAGCAGCTAGCCCTCGCTAACGCCACACTGACTCATCAATGCACTAACCCCGCACCCACGGTGCCAGACAGCATTAGCGCTAACAAGTCACCCATTGCCCCCGCCATTGATAATTGGATGGCGGTTACCACTGGCAACAATGATGAGTGCGAATCCAGACATCTGCATCAATTAGCATCACCCGCAACACCAAAATGTACGACTTACCTCACCAAGGCATCTGTTACATGAAGATCCCGCTTGTCAATGTGCAAATTTCATTTTAGCATTTCCAGACACTTCGTTAGGTAATCCTGCACAATCAGGACTCAAAGTGTATCAAAGATAATGTTCGGTTTTGAGAGGTACTCACTCAACTATATATTTATGATGCTTGTACCAAGGTCGCGTAGGCCTTTAAAACCCGTGAATGTTTCCATTACACTCAAAGGCAGACATATTGGTACAGCTCTTTTCATGACCTCCGTCAAGCACCAAATGGGGGGCTGGCTGCTCCAAATCTTTTTGTTTTAGCTGTATTTCCAAATATATATATTTTTTTACATTCATTTTTGAGTTTTTTTGTTTGTTTTTGTGGATGGATAAATTCACAGTATATTCCCTTTTCAGTGTTGTAAAATGGTATTAAAGTTTTAGGTGTATTCATTTTTATTTCATTTTATGTATTTTACACAATTTTAAACAGGATTTTGATTGAATTTAATTTGTTCATTGCTTTTATTATTTAAAATATTTTCTTTTACTATTTTTCAATTTAACACGTTTTATTGTTTACAATTATTTTAATATTTATTTTTGTATCACATTTTATATTGTTATCATTTTCATTTATTTTAAATTGTATTATTCTGTTCACACAGAGGAATTTATGTCCTTCTTTCTCCTCCATTTTATTATTTTTTATTCATTTATATTTTTGTTTACTGTATTTGAAATTATTCATTACTATGTTTTAATATGAAATATTGATAGAGGAATGAGAATAAGCGGTAAAGAAAATGGATGGATGGATGGTTTCTTACATTTTTAAAACATAATTTAAACAAGTACTAAACTATAATTTAGTTTCAAGTTAAAGTATATTATTTATTGCAAAATGTAAAATTATATAGTTATGATTTAATAACTTTTTTTCATTATTGTGTTAACTTGAGTTTAGCCATACTATGATATACTACTATGTCACATTGCTAGAGCAATCTGCCCCCTTCCTTGGCAGAGGTCTGCGCTCTGAGAGCCATTCTTGTATTGGATGTCTGTATGTTGTGGGTGTGTACCCGATGTTGTGGCCTGCGAGTACTGTATATCGTTACTTCACCTTACATACTGTATGCTTATTAAGTGTTAATTTTCCACCACACATAGCAGTTTGCATCTATATAAACTGTGGCTGTATTAAGCAGGAACTGGTAATCCCTGATTCAGCTCAGGAGTGGGTGAAAATATTAGGAACAACCAACCAACCACTGCAAAATGACCCCAATAATAAACATGATGTTATGAAAATGCTGAAAATAAAATAAAACACTAGTCACAAATATAACACACGGCATCCTTAAAAGAAGGGATCAGGGTGTATGTAGCCTTGCATGTTTATTACAGCGCTTGTAAACATACCAGAGCAAACATTTATTAGCCTGGCTCAGTCCCATGAGCTCTGTCCATTTGTGTCAAAGGGCTACAGAAAGAAAGAAAAAGAAAAAGAAATGCGCTATTGGCTCACATGGGCGCCCGGAGAACAAACATTGATGGATTGATCTGGTCTGTCTGTCCTGGCGCTCATCAATATTCTTCACTTTAGGATTGCTGTTTTTTTTTTATTTTATTTTTTCTCCTCATATAGAATTTCCCACACGTCTCCCTGTTAGTGCCTCGGGTGGGCCTAAAGTGCTCAATAAGCAAATAATCACCTGGACAACAAAAAAGAAGCAACGTTAAATGGAACCTTGCAAGTCACCCTCTGTGTAATAAGACTCAAATGAAGTCAAATGACCAGTTCACTGATTGCATGGCTAGTACGGTGTCACAGTAACTCAACTCAAAAAAATTTTCTAGAGCACATTAACTGTAGCTGTAACCAAGTAAACTTAGAAAAAATAAATGTAAAAAATAAGCTTTTTTTTTAAATTAAAACACAAAATATATTTTAGATACATTTATAAATATTCTGATAATTTTTACCTTCAAGGTACTCAAAGCACTTTCACACTCTCTCCTCATTCTCATCCTCTTGTTTAAGGACACTTGGAGATGGTCCAAATGATAAAGCACCTGCACAGACAGCTCGTTGATTATTATTATTAAGAGAAATTTACGTTAAGTTGCTTTGACTCTTCCTCCCTAACACGTGGCTTTAGAGCAATGACGACCTGGTATATTTTATTGATTCGTATACAGATGTGACTGTCTTGCACAACAGCATTAACCAGCTGCGGCGCTGTCGGTTATAAATCCCGCCGAGGCGACACTTCGTCACTTTGTCTCGTGTGTTTCCAGGTGGCCTGAGGGGAGCATCCATCATCGACTCGCTGGACACACTCTACATTATGGGACTGTTGGACGAGTACAACGACGCTAAAGAGTGGGTTAGGAGCAGCCTGGACCTAACCTCGGTGAGACTGCCACTTTTACTTTTCTTCACTTTATGGTCACTGAAACAACATCTAACCCTAATCATGCTCAATTTGCTGCGTCAACCCAAAATGGCAGAGTTCCTGTTCAGTTTCCAGGACGGGTCCTTGAGACCTTTCTAAGAATCTTGTTATGACAGACTCACTTTTGCGTTGTTTGGTGAAACTGGTGCCAGGGGCTACTTTTTCTAACCACTGTGCTCATGCTGGGACCACCATGAGCCAAGTTGTAGTGGCCCTGTCAGAACCGGTACTGGCCCCAATTTCAATGATTATTTCATATTTCACATCTTTATACTGTATGATTTAAGCCTTAAAAATATATTACTTCCATGTACTTAGTTGTTTGCATGTAAAAAAGCAAGAACGTGTTGATTTCATCGTACAGTCGTCTTTTGCTATATCGCTTTTTGTGGGTTCAGTGCATTGCAGATTTTTTTTGTTGCAGTGACATCGCAGCTTTTATTCGCGATATGGCGGAATTTTGCTGTGATTATTTTTCCTCACAGACTGTTACTGCTGACTTGCGTAGCAAAAAAAAGTGCGTGCCAGGAGGAAAGCGTGCTACTAAGACAGATTGTCTGCATGATAAAGTATGTGGTAGCCCGTCACAGTGCCATACTAGCACAGGGCCATCGGGCCACCGTTCATGTCGAACCCTGCTAATGTTCCGAAAATCATCAAAATTCGACGCCATGCTCCACGCACATTAGATGGCATAGACAACAATGTAACACATCTTCACTAGGATACACACGCTTGCAAACTTCATGTTTATTCACACAGTGTTTACTTGCGCTACTGCCTCTAAATGAAACTCGTCAACATGACACTGTGAGCAGGAACAGGAACAACAAGGTAAATAAAACAAAAAACAATGTTTTGCCTTGCTGTTCCTTCCACTGGCTGCGCTCACAAAGCATTCCAAGAGGATGATGTCATCAGTATCGTGTTCTCTTCTCGAGTTTTGTTTTCATCCTCGTTTCACAAGGCTTCGCTATAACTCAGATCAACACAAATGATAGCCTCAAAAATTAAAGCACATCGATTTTTTTTTCTTTTCCACCTTGCCGCACTTTATTATAAAGTCCATAAATAAGCATTGCCCTTTCTAGGGTTATTTTTTGTCGATAGTGTGTCAAGCTCCCGTTTACCCACATTGCTCAATAAGAACCTTCCGAATAGAATTATTGTCTTTTCTTTAAATTAGTAGCTATAAAGGCTGATTAGATAAAAACATATTTTAATTTAATTAATTCTATTTAGTTAAATACAGGCGGCACGATGGACGACTGGTTAGCACATCTGCCTCACAGTTCTGAGGACCGGGGTTCAAATCCCGGCCCCGCCTGTGTGGAGGTTGCATGTTCTCCCCGTACCATCGTGGGTTTTCTCCGGGTACGCCGGTTTCCTCCCACATCCCAAAAACATGCACGGTAGGTTGATTGAAGACCCTAAATTGTCCGTAGGTGTGAATGTGAGTGCGAATGCTTGTTTGTTTATATGTGCCCTGCGATTGGCTGGTAACCAATTCAGGGTGTACCCCGCCTCCTGCCCGCAGTTAGCTAGGATAGGCTCCAGCATACCCGTGACGCAAGTGAGGATAAGCGGTGTAGATAATGGATAAATGGATAGTTAAATACAATTAAAAGAAATTTACAAAATAAATTTAGAAGGTAAAATCTTAACATTGTGATTTAATTCAGTTTTTAATTAATTGACATAAACAAAAAAACACATCAAAATAATGAATTCACTATTAAAATATGTATTCATAAAATGAGAGCTCTTGAAAATATGATTTCATTATTTTTTTAATTAAATTAATTTAATTAAATAAATTTAATTGCATGAAAAAATACAAATGAATGAGATGCTGCCAAATATAATGATCTTTATGCGTCTTTCTTCTAAATCAGTAGATAAAAAAAGGTCAAATGTAATTAGAAAAATAAAAAATAAAACCTCTTTCAATTTAATGCAATTATATTTTTTCCAATAGAATTAAAATGTACAAAATAATTGAAATCACTGTTGGTGTAGTGGTACACTCACATGGAGGGTTAATTGAAGACTAAATTGTCCGTATGTGTGTATGTAAGTGCAAATGGTTGTTTGTCTATACATACTGCATGTGCCCATCGATTGGCTGGCGACCAGTCCAGGGTGTACCCCGTCTCGCACCCAAAGATAGCTGGGATAGGCTCCAGCATGCCCTTGACCCTAGTGAGGGTAAGCGGTACGGAAAATGGATGGATAGATAAAACCTAAGAAACAATTTATTCCGCAGATATCTAATCTACATAAATTTAATAATATCATGATATTAAGAACATTTTTATACATAATTACAGTCGTAGCCTCCATATCATGCCGACAAAATTAAAAGGTGAAAGATAAATGAAATTCCAAATTTCACAGTGTTTCTTAACTGTGGAAATGGGATGTTATCATATTTTTTTATTCATAAAATAAAATTCCTCTCAGTGTGTATGTGACACAGATTTTACTCATGATGCTGTCACTGCGTTGACACACACATTATTAATAATCATATCTGTTCATGCTTTATTGTCAATTCTATGCTGACAAGGCTGACAAGTGACGTTCTTCCACTCTCTCTCGGCAGAATGGCGAAGCGTCGCTCTTTGAGGTGAACATCCGTTACGTCGGCGGGCTGCTGTCGGCGTACTATCTGACGGGAGAGGAGGTAAGATGAATAGATGTCTAACGGTGTTATCCCGCCACACTCTCCCCCGCACGGCGACATCCACTTCTTCCTTTTTTCCAGTCCAAAGTTTGATGGATGAAAAGACTTCCTGGGAAGTGTGTGACAGTACAGTACAAGTGTGAGTGTGTGCACTTGTGTAAAAAGATGAACTTAGCTTTTTTTTTTTACACATGCCTATACGTATGTTAGGTGAAGTGGATTTAGTGCCATCTATCTGGTGTTATATCACGTTTGAGCTGGTAGTGGAAAATCAATGGAGTGCGGTTCCACAGGCTAGAAAGGTTAGCACAATATATCTGTAATTAAAGTAAAGCAAAGTAAAATGTAAGTCGCAAAAAATGTCATAAATTTGACACATCACAGAAAACAGTCTTGTTAACAAGGCGGACAAATTAGAATGAATAAACAAATCAAAAGTATGTGAAATCAGGCTTCAAAATGGTCAGAAATTGAGACATTCTTTCAGCTTCCAGACGCCGTGGGGGTGTCACTAAATGCTCTAAAAACCCCGCCTCTCCAGAACTTTCAGCTCTCAATCGTGCCTTCTTTTCTTAGAGGGGGGAGGAGAATTCCCAGTGACGCACATTGCACACGCTCTCTCTCTGAGAGGCTTTCAGTGGAAGCAAGGCTGCCTCTGAGCCCCACGCTGGGACAATTTTCCCTCCGTTACCTCGGTTAAAATTCAGCTGTTAATCGCGCTGCTGTGGCTGCCGAAGGTTGCACCGAAGGAGAACCGTGAGGCTGACGGCCCTAGCACCGTACCTCCGGCGACTACTCTAGCTGCTGGCCAACCAACAAGAGGCCGCCGGGGCGGCGGATCCCGTCCGCTTCTCCACTGCCTCGCTATGTGTCGCGTGTGGCGTCACACCACAGCAGATAAACTGTAGCCCAAATAACTCAAAACGCATTACACTTCAGGGAAGATGCATTTTCTTTTTAGTTTTAGGCATAGGTTGATGGCTAATTGCATGCTATACTGGTGGTAATGGGTCACGTTATTATGAATAAGGAAGTGGCAATTACGTTGAAGGGCCAATGCATGGAATAAGGGTGATTGTTGTTTATAGTGGGGGATGGAACTCATGACAGAAAATATATGCCAGCCTGCTTTCGTTACAGGGCTAGTTTTTAGCCCCGCCCAAAACAAAATGCAGCCATCTGAGATGGTAAAAAAGAGTTTAAAGCTATATCTCAAACATTCACTCCAAAATTGTTCTGTCTTTGCACGTTTTCAGCACTTACCTATAATATAGTTTATGTATTTAGCAACAAAAAAAAAAGACTTACCTGGGGCTTTAAGTACTAATACCAAATACCGTGGAAAATGTGTGACATGGATGGAGTAAGGTTCCCCAGGCTGGCAAAGTTAGCAAACATACGTGAACATTATGTTGACAATAAAAAATTACTAAAATGAAATATCATATACGTATACCGTAACTTCACAACACAGACAAATTAAATTAATTAAAAATTTAATTGACATGAACAAAGCGCTAATACAAACCCCACGCAGGCACGGGGAGAACATGCAAATTCCACACAGGTGGGGGCCGCGGATTGAACCCCGGTCCTCAGAACTGTGAGGCAGACGTTCTTACCAGTCTTCCACCATGCCGCCAGGTTGACAATAACAAAGTACTAATACAAATCACCGTATTAGCTCCAAAAAATAATGGAGTGAGTTTCCCCAGGCTAGCACCATTAGTATAAATTTGTCTACATTTTGCCGATGAAAACAACGTACTAATACAAAACACAGAAATACCACACAGTATATAGCTTTGCAACACGGACAAGCGGGAAAAGAATGGATTGAGGTTACCCGAACAAACCTTCATTATCCGTGAAGAGTGGTTGGAGGTCAGTGAGGCACCATAATGATCATCTCCCTGCAGCAAAGACCCCCCAACCCCAACACTCTCTCTGCACCCCCTACACTGTAGGTGGACTATTTTCCAAAGCGACCACATGCTACAGCTGTGCATGAGCTAATGGAGAGAGCGCCCGCCGAAGTCTCCAATGGCTTTAATAGAAATTGATTCGAAATGTGAATATGTGTACCATCTAGCAGAATACGGTTGACGTAACCCATATTCACAGATGCTTTTCTAGTGCATTCACACATAATTTATTGTAACACAGCGAAGGCAAAGAATCAATAACATACTTAGCTACAACAGACATTTGAGCAAGGAATGGAGTAACGTTTTCCACGCTAGCAAATTTAGCATAAAATTTCATTTTATTCATAAATTTATGAATTTAACATACTATATTTTAAAAAGTATTCAAACAAAATACTATACTGCCAAATCATACATAATTAGGAAATGGAATGAGGCTCCCTAAGCTGTCAAAGTTAGCATATTTCATACCATGAGAGCTGGTTTCACATATTGACATGTGCAGGCTGGCGAAGTTATTATTGAATGTCCTGGGAGGTGCCTTCACATGCTCATGTGTTAACATCAACAATAATTAATATAAGCAGTGGAATGGACTTTGTTTTTGACCGTTAGATGAAAAGTTAATAGAGTGACGTTCCCCTGTCTGTCAAACTCAGTATATTCAATAGCCTGGAAACTGCTTTTACATTGACATCCTAATATTTGTCAACAAGAACAAGAACAACAAGAAAGGACTTAGAGAATCAGTAGAAGGGACTTACCTTGTTTGTTGACCATTAGATAGAAAAATAATGGAGTGAGGTTCCTCAATCTGACAACTATATATATTCAATAGACTGGGAACTGCTTTTACATTAACAAGCTAATATTTCATAACGGGAGTCAGTAGACTACATTTTTATGACTGTTAGCTGGAAAATGAATGGAGTGAGATTCCTCAGGCTGACAAAGGTAGCCTGTGTTTTCATTTCTACTGAGTGTGTGACGAGTCTACTTTTATGTGTTGACATATTTTATTTTTGACTCATGTTCATTTGTTTGACAGTTGTCTTGTCAGGATTTAATTTTAGCTCAGAACCTCAGGCTATTTCTATTGTTAAAAAAGGCATATATTGAGTGTGAAGAGGAAAGAGTGCAACCAAATACATGTCTTTCCTCATTGATACAAGTTCCCATGTCCCGGTGCAGCTAGTTATCTCGCTATAAGCGTGTCGTCTTTACAGATCGTCATTCGCATGGTTTCGCATCAATAACCTCTAATGCAGCTACCTGATTCCCACTCGACCATTCCTCCCGTTATTCTGCACCGACGCCCGATTGATGAACATGAACATGAACACTGACATATGGAGGTTACTTTAACGCCTGCGGTTATGATGCTGACTGCAAAATTGATAAGGATTTGACATCATTCTCTGTTGTCGGGAACTATTTCAAATGAGAATTGCTCAAATGGTACCATGCTAACAGTTGGTATTTGAACACATGGCAAGATAGCAACTTAGGTACAAAAATCCATACAGCAGCTCGATAAGGATTTAAGCATCTGGGTTATTTTTACATAATTTGATCGATAAAGGTAAAGATGTACCCCATTGAATTTCATTTTGAGAATCAATTAATTTTACTGATGTGAATTATTGGTATTTGTTATCATTCAAGAGGTAATAATTTTTTCTAAGTTTAGAAAATGTTCTAAAGTAAATGAATTCGATTTCATGATTTGCAACATGTTTTCTGAAGAATTACATTTTTTGATATACAGTGGAGCCTCGATAAAATGGACCCCGATATAACGGATTTCGGATAAAATGGACCGTCAGGACTGAGCAATCTGTCCAAAAATAGTTTCCACTTGTGACTTAAAATTGCATGCAGAAAATGGTAAAAATAATTAAAAATTAAATTGATATGAACAAAGTGCTAATACAAATGACTGAAAAAACAAATGTCTTTACATTATGTGGAAACGTGGAATAATTGGAGTTAGGTTTAGAGCTAAATTAGGTTGACAATACCCATCCATTTTCTGAGCCGCTTATCCTCACAAGGGTCGCGGGAGTGCTGGAGCCTATCCCAGCCATCATTGGGCAAGAGGCGGGGTACACCCTGACTGGTTGCCAGCCAATCGCAGGGCACACATGAACAAACAACAATTTGCACTCACATTCACACCATGGGCAATTTAGAGTCTTCAATTAACCTACAACGCATGTTTTTGGGATGTGGGAGGAAACCGGAGTGCCCGGAGAAAACCCACGCAGGCACGGGGAGAACATGCAAACTCCACACTGGTGGGGCCGGGGATTGAACCCCGGTCCTCAGAACTGTGAGGCAGACGATCCCAGAAAATGGGACTGATGTATTTCCAGGTCACAGATATACAATAGGACTAGATCCATCCATCCATTTTCTGAGCCGCTTCTCCTCATTAGGGTCGCGGGCGTGCTGGAGCCTATTCCAGCTATCATCGGGCAGGAGGCCGGGTACACCCTGAACTGGTTGCCAGCCAATCGCAGGACACATATAAACAAACAACCATTCGCACTCACAGTCACACTTACGGGCAATTTAGAGTTGTCAATTAACCTATCGTGCATGTTTTTGGGATGTGTGAGGAAACCGGAGTGCCCGGAGAAAACCCATGCAGGCATGGGTAGAACATGCAAACTCCACACAGGCGGGGCCGGGGATTGAACCCCAGTCCTCAGAACTGTGAGGCAGACGCTCTAACCAGTCGGCCGCCATGACTAGATCCATCCATCCATCCATTTTCTGAGCCGCTTCTCCTCACTAGGGTCGCGGGCGTGCTGGAGCCTATTCCAGCTGTCATCGGGCAGGAGGCGGGGTACACCCTGAACTGGTTGCAAGCCAATTGCAGGGCACATAGAAACAAACAACCATTCGCACACACAGTCATGCCTACGGGCAATTTAGAGTCTCCAATTAATGCATGTTTTTGGGATGCGGGAGGAAACCGGAGTGCCCGGAGAAAACCCACGCAGGCACGGGGAGAACATGCAAACTCCACACAGGCGGGGCCGGGGATTGAACCCGGGTCCTCAGAACTGTGAGGCTGACGCTGTAAATTCCAATGCCTACCATGCCTACGTGGCGGCCATGTTGAATGTGGGGTATTGACATGGCGACCATGTGATGCTAGTTATATCTATTGTCTATTTTGCATAGAGCAGAGAGAGCGGCAACTGAGAAGTACAAAACACAAGTCTTTGGAGTATGGAACATGCTATTTTTGGTAGAGTAACAGGTTGTTTTTTTTTTGTCAAGCCGTTCGCCTTTGGCGACAGATTTGGAACTAGGAAGCGCGCTAATTCCTCGCGGCTCATGAAAGCGAGTACTGTACGTCAACAATGTCACCATGACCAAGCACTAACATGGTAAGTTTGGATGATTTTAATTCTTACCTTGTATTTAGGTACTATTTGAATGACAATTGATAAAATGCTAACATGGAAAGCTATGCAAGGCAACAGGTGGGGCTACAACCGTTAAGCTAAAAATGTTTTTTTGGCTAAGTAAAACATGGATTTTTTTGTAAACTTTGTTTTAAAATGTTGTTATTTTGACTAATTTCCCAAGTTGTTGGGTTTCCATCCGCATACTTTTCCCTACTTCAATGGCATTTTGAACACGCCGATGTTTACAGAGGGTAGACTCATGGCTGTTGACAGACGTCAGCTGTCAGTCATGCAGGCGTGCACGCGAGCTCCATGTTTTATTTTTACTCAAAAGGAAGACTGACAACTTCTTATTTTTCTTGTTGATGTTGGTCTATCCAGAGTAGTTACAGTAGCTCTTTCTAAAATAAAATGGCACTCCGTTTGGCATTTATTTATTTAAACTGATTTGGGGAATGATATTGATCCTTATTAATGGTTTACAAAAAAGATTTTATATTCTGTCCTAGGCGGCACGGTGGACGACTGGTTAGCACATCTGCCTCACAGTTCTGAGGACCGGGGTTCAAATCCCGGCCTCGCCTGTGTGGAGTTTGCATGTTCTCCCCATGCCTGCATGGGTTTTCTCCAGGTACTTACTTCCAAAAGCACGCGTGGTAGGTTGATTGGTGACTCTAAATTTTCCCATAGGTGTGAATCTTGTGTGCTAAATGAAAAAATGATTAATTTGTTGCATGAATAATTATTTTAAGTATCATTAACTAAATAACGGCACGGTGGTCGACTGGTTAGCGCGTCTGCCTCACAGTTCTGAGGACCGGGCTTCAATCCCCGGCCCCGCCTGTGTGGAGTTTGCATGTTCTACCCGTGCCTGTGTGGGTTTTCTCCGGGCACTCCAGTTTCCTCCCACATCCCAAAAACATGCAAGTTAGGTTAATTGACAACTCTAAATTGCCATTAGTGTGTAAGTGAATGTGAATGTGAATGGTTGTTTGTCTATATGTCAGAATCAGAATCATCTTTATTTGCCAAGTATGTCCAAAAAACACACAAGGAATTTGTCTCCGGTCGTTGGAGCCGCTCTCGCACGACAACAGACCGTCAATTGACAGAGAACACTTTTGAGACATAAAGACATTGACAAAAAAAAAAACAGTCACTGAGCAGTAAAGGGTTGCTAGTTATCTGGTAATGCCGGTACATTTATTTTTTTTGACAATTGTGCAAAAAGATGCAGAGTCCTCTACCCCTTAGAGCAGTTCGAATGACTAATATTGCAATAGTCCGGTGCAATGACCATTGTGCAAAGGGCGCCGAGACTTCAAGGAGTGTATGCGGTTTAAAGTGAAGAGTAGTGCGATAATCTGGGAGAATGTTGGTTGTGCAAATGTTGCAGATACTCCTCAATCAGTGTGCAAATGGAGCAGATGCTACTCTGGCATGAGTGGCCAGTATTGGTCAACAACAGATATGCAAATAGTGCAGCGTGGCGAGACAACTACAGTGAGTGCACGAGTAATGTATAATTGGCCCCACAGAAATGTGACAACGAACTCAAGTCAAAAAATTGCCAGCATGTTGTAATGGAATTGTAGGTTAGGTGTTTGAGAAGTTGATCGCAAGAGGGAAGAAGCTGTTGGAATGTCTGCTAGTTCTAGTTTGCATTGATCGGTAGCGCCTACCTTAGGTAAGGAGCTGGAAGAGTTGGTGACCGGGATGGAGAGGGTCCGAGAGGATTTTGCACGCTCTTGTCTTAGTTCTGGCAGCGTGCAAGTCCTCAAGGTTGGGTAGGGGGGGTACCGACAATCCTTTCAGCAGTTTTGATTGTCCGTTGCAATTGGCTGGCGACCAGTTCAGGGTGTACCCTGCCCCCCGCCCGAAGATAGCTGGGATAGGCTCCAGCACGCCCGCAACCCTAGTGAGGATAAGCAGTACAGAAAATGGATGGATATTGTGTCCTTGGTGTGAAATGAGAATTGATGAAATGCTAACATACTGACAGTTGGTATGCTAATATTTAGCAATATATCAACTGGAGGACAGGAAGCTCTTCGGCAGCTCAAAAGGATTTTGCATCATGCCTTGTATCCAGGTACTATTAAAAATGAGAATTGATTAAACGCTAACATGCTAAACGTTTTTATGTTAACATATAACAAGGACGCCATTACTAGGCTACTATTACTATTTTGTGGTTTTCACAATAAATGACAAATATTTATTTTTCCTGTGCTTCTAATTGGAGCATGTAAGCTTAAGAAAGACTTCAGTGTGATGGGACCAAAATCAGAATGATCTTTATTTCCCAAGTATGTCCAAAAAACACACAAGGAATTTGTCTCCGGTAGTTGGAGCCGCTCTAGTACTACAACAGACAGTCAATTTACAGAAAACTTTGGAGACAGAAAGACATTGACAAAAAGGACAAAACGGAAGAAAAAGGCCTTGACGCCACAAGGCTGCCATCATGAAGAGCTCTCTAATGAGTTCCTGCAATTGATTTGTTTGTCCCCACTCAAAGGCATCACACCTTTCATCAGTCTCACTTCAGGATTTCAATTGTGGCAGACTCATTTGAGCAGTAGCCAGAGCTTAGAGAAAGAACAGACTTGAAAAAAAGCAGGTGACAACAGAACACTAGAAATTGACAATGTTTATTGTTATTATCATTATTTTTTTAGGCCTGGAGCAACTTGTAGTATGTTTGCATTTTATCAATTCTCATTTCAAATCGCGCCCATTCCATCTGCCTCAGTGCTTTATTTACTCATGTTGCTATCTTATAGTTTGCATGTTAGCATTCTACTTATATCAGTAGGTTCTAGCACACACTGAAAACAGAAAATCTGTGTCGTTGTCGTGAAATAATTGCAAAAGTGTTTTGAAGGAGGTGCATTCAGACAAACAGATGCGCCTGCACCTGCACATCATTTCCATAATGTTCCTGCATATCTGATGGAGACGTAGCGAGCGGTCCACATTAGCCACGTAATAAATATCAATTTGTCGTGCGCGGCGAGCGGAGGTCAAGGCGCAACAAACACAAACAATGTGATTACACGGGAGGTTTAAGGCTGCCAAACAAACATGACAACTTAGCATCTTTTTGCACAATTGTTGTTTGTTGTTGTTTTTTGTCAATATCTTTATGTCTCCAAAGTGTTCTGTAAATTGACTGTCTGTTGTACTAGAGCGGCTCCAACTACCGGAGACAAATTCCTTGTGTGTTTTGGACATACTTGGCAAATAAAGATGATTCTGATTCTGATTCTGATTCTGAACTTTCAAAAACACACACAAAGAAACGTGTCATACCGCCACCTAGTGGTGGTTTGTTTGTACTGCTGGAGTTAATACATCCTTCCTTTTGGGTGGAAATTATTATTATTTAGTACAATAGTATTTAGTAACAATTTCACACACACATTTATCCATCCATCCATTTTCCGTACCGCTTATCCTCACTAGGGTCGCGGGCGTGCTGGAGCCTATCTCAGCTGACTCTGGGGAGAGGTGGGGTACACCCTGAACTGGTTGCTAGCCAATCGTAGTGCACATATGTATAGACAAACAACCATTCACACTTACATTCACACCTAGGGTAATTTAGAGTCTTCAATTAACCTACCATGCATGTTTTTGGAATGTGGGAGGAAACCAGAGTACCAGGAGAAAACTCACGCAGGCTAAGGGAGAACATGCAAAGTCCACACAGGCGATTTGAAACCAGGACATCAGAACTGTGAGGCAGATGTGCTAACCAGTCGTTCACCGTGCCGCCCACACACATTTAACAAATCAATATTTACTTTATTTATTTTTTAATATAAAATATTAATTAATCCATCCATCCATTTTCTGAGCCGTTTATCCTCACTAGAGTCGCGGTCGTGCTGGAGCCTATCCCAGCTATCATCGGGCAGGAGGCGGGGTACACACTGAACTGGTTGACAGCCAATCGCAGGGCACATACAAACAAACAACCATTTGCACTCACATACACACGTACGGGCAATTTAGAGTTGTGAATTAACCTAACATGCATGTTTTAGGGATGTGGGAAGAAACTGGAGTGCCCAGAGAAAACCCACGCAGGCACGGGGAGAACATGCAAACTCCACACAGGCGGGGCCGGGGATTGAACCCCGGTCCTGAGAACTGTGAGGCAGACGCTGTAACCATTCGCCCACCGTGCCGTTATTTAGTTAATGATACTTAAAATAATTATTCATACAACAAATGAATCATTTATTTTTTCATTTAGCTCACAAGATTTATCCATGACATCACACATGATGATGGATATCAATACTAAATGTAATACTAAAATAAAGAAAGCCTAATAAAGACAATTGGTATAGCGAATGAAAAATAGAGCCAAACTTTAATGAGCTGGTCATCTGTTCATTGTTTTCTATCAGGCTTCAACGCTTTCATATCCTGAAACCTTTTAGCTACCTCACACACAAAACAAAATAAAAAGAAGTTGGCCTTGGCAACACATAATGGACATAATGTCTGCAGAGGCTCCTTTCATCTGGTCCAATTCTCATTCGCTCAGATGCTCATTAGCCATTTTCAAGCCGCTCTTTCTCTCTGGATGCATGTTTATCTTTCTTTGTCTTTCACCCTCTCCCTCTGCGCCTCCTCGTTCTGTTCCTGTCCTACTCAATCTGTCTGTCTGTCTGGGTGCCTGTCTGTATGTCTCTCTGTCTACCTATTTAGCTAGCTAGCTATGTATCTAATCTATCCATAGATCTACGTAGCTGCAGTATCTGTCTAACTACCTATTTATCTATTAAGAACACGGGTAAATGTCTTGAAATTTAAATGTTTATTATTATAATAATTATTCTATCTGCACCAGTACCAACACTTAGCAAGTTATCATTTGATCCCTTCGCATTTCAAATCGTACCCGACTACAAGGAGAGAATCCTTATCAATCTGCCTAAGGCCTGGTACACACGTAAGGATTTTTCAAAGTTTAAGATTTTTTAACTTTGAAAGAAGATTAAAAAAAATCCACCATTTAAGGATTTTGGTCGTACTGTGCATGATGTGCTTCGATAATCCCGACACAGAACATCACGCATTCTGTTCCACCACCGTT
The DNA here is from genome assembly GCF_024500385.1 of Phyllopteryx taeniolatus. Classification (NCBI taxonomy): domain Eukaryota; kingdom Metazoa; phylum Chordata; class Actinopteri; order Syngnathiformes; family Syngnathidae; genus Phyllopteryx; species Phyllopteryx taeniolatus. The sequence goes on from NC_084507.1 coordinate 19,850,899, forward strand.
CTAAAATGGCGTGGCAACTTCAAGGTAGCGCCGTTATTGCGTGCGTCTATTTTACCAAGCTACCGTGGCCATTAATTAAATGAGTAAAAAGCAAGTTAGCCTACTGGTGTGGATCAATTAAAATAAATCATGGATGAAACCCTTTTCAATTATTCAACGCGCGAGCTCGGATTAACTCAAAGTCCTTTTGGAACTGCAAAGCTAGATACAGTACCCCCGCATTAAAAACAAGCACATTAGCTCAATTCCCGAGCGGCCAAGACGACTCTGATTGATCGATCAGCCACGTCATATTCGGCGTAGAGCAATTAGCTAATGGCCTTCAGTGGGAACACCGACGTCCCCTCGGAGGTGACGATTGGGGGAAGGATGAATGGGTACGGAGGGGGTAGGGGTTTTCATCGCAGCGCATATTGCTAACAAATAGCACCCCGTCTTGACGTGAATTTAGCATTACGACTGCACATGATGTACCCGCAGGTAGGATGTCCTTCAGGCTGTCAATTACAGAGACCAGACATCCTTTCCTCAATAAATCTTCAGACACTGTGTAGTAGAATATTGCAGCGTTCAGTGCTAGGCCACAGCTAAGCTAATATTAGCGTGGGAGTAGGCTTTAGTCATTAGTGCCCCTTGGTATGATGGTAAGGTAAACACATTTTATCCGAGAGGAGACTGAGGGCAGCAAAAAAAAGATAGCAACATATAGACTGGAATATGATATCGCAGAGAGAGAGCTACGACACAGATAAGCTAACAATAGCATGTATTTATCTAAAACGATACCAAGGATAGGAAGAAAATTGAGCGTTGCGGCAAATGGGAGAATGTGGAGTATGGTATTGAGTGTCCAGAAACAGCTTTAGAACAGCTAAGTTAACATTAGAATGCGTGTGTTTAATTTAGTTGACATTTTATCTTTTTTTTTCTTTTAAATTACTTAGAGGAGACTGAGGGTAGCAAGAAAACTGAACTCTGAAGCGAAAGGGAGAATGTGGAGTATAATATTGCAGTGTTCAGAATGAGCTGGGACACAGCTAAGCTAAGGTTAGCATATTTGTGTTTATTTTTGTAGATTTTTTTTATCCAAGAGGAGACTGAGGCCAGCAAGAAATCTGAGTGCTGCAGCAAACTGGAGACTGTAGAATATGATATTGCAGTGTAAAGTGAGATTTATTCAACATCTAAGCTAACATTGTATCTTTAAAATTTTGTTGACACTTTATAATATTGCACGTCCAGAGCGAGTTACAGCACAGCAAAGGTAACGTTAGCATGTGTTTGTTTTGTTGATTGATTGATTGATTTATTTATTATCTGAGAGGAGACTGGGGGCAGCCAGAAAACAGAGAGCTGTAGCAAAATGGAGATTGTGGAGAAATATATTGCAGCAGCCAAAAGAGCTAAGGGACAGCTGAGCTCATGATAGCATGTGTGTATAAGCGTGTGTTTTGACAGGCAGAATTTGTGGGTTACATTCTTAGAGTCTCTCGGCATGTTGGTAATGGGATTTTTTCATCAGAGAGGAGAATGAGGGGAGCAAAAAAGCTCTGAAAAGTTGAGACTGTGGAGTATAAAACTGCAGCATCCAGAGCTTTGGCACAGTTAACATTAGCATGTACATGTTCGTTTTTGTCGGCAGGTTGTAAGAGAGACAGATTGTATCCAAGAGGAGATAAAGAGCAATAAGAAAACAGCCACACTTGGAAGCCCGGCGGACTTTACCTGCTTTTGTCAATGAAAAAGTGCCTAGAACACAAATTTGTAACTGACATAAAAATGGAGCTATTATTTCGGCGACGTAATAGAATTGCTCAATTGACCACTTACTGTATTTGATTGGTCACTTGTTGCTGGGTAGAATACATTCGGCTCAATCACAACTGCCCCATAAACCAACGAAAAACTGCAAAAAAGACTCAGTACATCTCAGAGTTCCTTTTCTCCAATTCTCGCTAGGTCTTTGAAGGTCGCTCGCTATCAGTCAAAGTTTTCATTCTAACAAAGCAAGTTTTTTGTTTTTTGTTTTTTAAATCTTTACACTTTTGTCTTTAAAATGAGCACTTTTGTTGGTGAATCTTCTCAAAAGCGAGGGCTGGGGTCTCTTATGGCCCACTTAAAAAAAAATTATAGCGAAAACGCTCGAAGATTTTTCATGTAAGGCTTCCCTTTCGAATATTCATTATGGTATTGTAATTGTTTTTAATCAGCTCATATGAAGGTCATCGCTTCATCGCGCCCTCCACTGGGATTAAAGGGTGAGATTATATACAAATGGTTTGTTATTTGGCTAAATGATAGATTAATTGGTCGGTTCATTGATTTTAACTCTGGTTCATTTTGTTGGCCTGTTTACATTTGGTTGGACTCGCAGGCCCCCAAATTTGGCTCATTACCATCATTACCATGTTTTTAAAAATTCAGCCCCCGAAGCCAGTTTTATATAGCAACATGACAAAAAAAGTCTGAAGAACCCATGCCTGAAAAGACTAATGAAGTCTGCCATTTTGGTCATTTTAAAGGGTCCTTCAAAGACACACTTGTCCTGGAGATTCCTGATTGGACGACACTAAATTGCAAAAACCTAAAGTCATTGCGTGTGGGCGTATTATGACAGAAAGGTTTGATGATTTGCCATGGAGCAACTTTAAAGCCATTTGTCTTCCAGTCTTAACTGAGAGTTTGAAGCAGCATGCACGCTTACCAGCGCACAAAATAAAATAGCCGCGCACTGCCACTCTGTGCTTTCTAATTGCAGCCAAGTTGCGCTGCGCAAATGTTCTTTTTCTCAACAATTTTCAGCTTCACAGCGGCAGGTTTCCCCCCAAACCCCCAGTGCCAATGGTGGATTTCCTCCCGTAGAACAAGGGAATCGAGATTCCTTGTGCAGGTATTTAATAGGGCGTCAAATAGCCTGTCAAACGCAAGGTGTAAACCTCCTTTTTCAGCCGGGGTTTTACAGCCGTTCCCATGCTCGCTGCCATAAGATTCCCACACTCTGAAAAGCTTTTAACCACGGGCTGTTCTTTTAGTCTTTAACATTGCGCATGCAGTTTGGTTCTGGATGGAGATTTAGGGGAACACGAAAGCCTTAAAGCTGAAACTCTCACTATGGTTCATTTTAGGCCTATTAAATTGAAATGCATTTTTATTTCGTATGGTATTGATAAGTGATTGGACCATCTATTCATCCACAAAATTAATCGATTAATTGTTGCAACTCTAAATTTAACGTAATAAACTGCATGGATCGAAAAGTAACACTCCACCTCCTCCAGCTGTCTCACACTTTTTTTCTCACGTAGAGTTGCAGAGGTACAAGGCAACCATGGCCAAATTGTTGCGGCTGCGAAGCCCATACCTCGGGTCAAAAGTTTTCAACATGTCGATAAATCACTGCTTTTGCAATATATAAATGAGCACTATTGCTTTGGATGCGCTTTGATCTACAAAAATGAGAGGTGGAACGCCTAATCCACTAATTAACAACTAATCCATCCATCCATCCATTATGTGAGCCACTAATCCTCACAAGGGTCGCAGGAGCGCTGGAGCCTATCCCAGCTATCATCGGGCAGGAGGCGGGGTACACCCTGAACTGGTTGCCAGCCAATCGCAGTAACAACTAATCGATTATCAAATTAATCGACAACTACTTTGAGACTAGATTAAGCGTTTGGAAACACTATTTAACTTAAAATCGTCCAGATCATCTGACTTCAGCCTCTCAACAGTAAATATTCTCAGATTTCTGTAGGCCTCCATGTAAGCAGACTGATTATCTTTGTGTTTAATCAAAATAATAAATTTGCAAACATCTGCTTTTACTTTGGAAAACAATGATCAATATTTTGGCCTATTCTCTGAGACATTCAGACCAAATCAGTAACTGAATCATGATCAATTTATGTTTGTGCATTTTCTGCACTGTCAATTTGAAATAATGTCCTGGTTTGAATAAAGGAATGGAAATTAAAGTTGTTGTTTTTTTTTTTATCCCGTTCATGATTTATAAAAAAAAAAAAAAAAAAACATAATTGTTAGTTGGAGCCCTAGTTAAATTGTTGAAAATTTTAAAATGTGAATTTATTAAGAATCATGTTTAAGTGCATGTTTTAACAGAAGGGACATTTTCACATTATCTTTAAAGAAAAAACATTCATTTCTATTATTTCTTTGGACATTGATGCAAGTTAATACTGGGGGGAAAAAATAAATGAAAAACGAAAAGTAAAACCTGTTTTGAATAATATGATTGTCATTTGCACTTTCGAAGCGAAGGAGGAAAAAGCGATTAAAATCAGAAATGGAAATTAATTTTTCAAAGCCTTATCACAAGACCTACTATCCGATCGTGTCGACACTGCTTATGTAAACGATAAATGCTAGCATGTTTTATTTGTTGTGGCGTTGTGATAACTGCCTGCTGCTCTAATTTCTTTTTTTATTTGACCTTATTTGACATTTGTCTTTGAATCTGACGCTATTTTATGGTGTTATCACAAGCCAAAAGTGTTTTTGTGCACTTTTCTTTCATTTGTTGAAGTTTCATGTATGCTTAATGTTACTTAGCCATCATGTAGTATATTCGCTGGTGTTTTGCTTGCTAATCCCAAACTGTTTACCTGTCAAGCCAGATTTCAAAGGCTTTCCTTTTATACTTGTGGAAAAAATGCTGCTTCCGCTGCCAGTGTAAAGGTGAATATTATCTTGACAAAGAGGATTTTGTGTTAACACGCCCGGAGAGTAAAGCCGTCACTTTTGTATTTTATTGTATTTTAAAATGTTATTTATTTATTTATTTATGTTTTCGTTTGTTTGTTTTTTGGGGGACATGGCCAGAAATAGCATTACGCTGCATTTTGACATTCTGAGGTGGGGGGTGGGGAGGAAGTGGGAAATGTGGGTTAATATGCACACAAGCTTAAGGCACACACTCCTTGGCGCTGGTCCCAAACGGTTGATGCGTGTATTAAGTCTGGTACTGAACTGGCTTCTTTTTTCTTCTTCTTAGAAAGGTGAAGGAAGGCGCTTTATCAGCGAGTGCAGCCTCAGCTTAGGTGCTCCTTGACACTTTGAACACCTTCTTTATGACGAGAGGAAGCACAAGGCATATGAGGGCTTGTTTTTAAGCATCTAGTGCACTGGTGGGGCTATTTTTAAAATGCATGCATTAAATTATAATCATCTATTTGGGGCTTCAGAATGATATTCAGAATGAAAGATAGTTTGCTGTCCAATGTGGGGCTAGGCATGGTGTCAATTTTTTAAGATCTTTTGTTCATTGAAAGTAAGAAAAAAAATTAGCCCTGACATCAGGTTCACCTATCAACAGGATATCCGGTGGACGTGTCAATCATAACAAGATGCTTGAGAAAGTCTCAAGAGCCAATTCCAGAAATTGAAAAGGAAGTCAGCCATTCTGATCTGATGCAGCCATTTTGGACAAAATCCAGGGCTGGTACTTTGACCAATTCTAACTCGGGATTTCGCCACAAATGAGCCCTAATCGTAATATACAATGCTTTTTTTTTGCCTATGCCATCTAATTTGTAGTGAGCATAGTGTCAAATTTCAAAAATACTTTTTAGAATTCTACGAAAGTTAGAAAAAAAGCATTAACCCCTATATAACCAGTGTCACCAATTGACACCAAATTATCTGGAAATATCTATCGTAACAAGACCCATGAAAATATCTCAAGGACCAATACCTGAAATTGAACAGGAAGTCGGCCATTTTAGATTGAAGCAGCCATTTTGGGAAACTTTCACTTTGACGAAATCCCACAAGTGAATTCGCCCAAATGAGCCCCGATCGGTAGCAGTATCCTGGACAGATGGGCGATGCCAAAAGTTTTTTTGGCCTACATCATCTAATGTGGTGTCATTAGCATGACAATACTGAAGATTCTCGTAAAGTTAGAAAGAAATTATCCCTCAATACTTGTGTCACCAATCAACACGAAATTGGGTGGAGATGTCTATGATTACTGAATTCTCAAAAAAGTGTCAAGGATCTGTGTGTTAAATTAAACAAGATCTCTGCCATTTTGGTTTGAAGTGGCCCTTTTTGAATTTCATTCAATTCCATTATTTGTCCAAGTGAGCCTCAAAAGGAAGTAGGTATCCTAGACAGATGAATGCTAACTTTCTTTTGCCTATGCCGTCTAATGTGGGCGTCAAAGTTTTACGATCATTTCAAAGATTCGCGAGGGCTCGTTCAACGCTGCTTGCAGCTTTAATTGTTAATGTATTGTATTTACGGCACACGATGAAGCATTTTGTGTGGTTTTCTCTACTCAGCATTTGGCAGAACACAGCATTTGACCATAAACTGAACGGAATGTCTGCCATGTTTGTTGGAGCACGCAGAAATAAGGCAACTGTCTGTCTTCCTTTGAGTCCTCCCATTTCTCTGTAGAGCCATTCAGGAGAGACATTTCCTGGGAGATAAGGAACAAAGGGTGTTTACTATCTGCTCGTCGGAAATGAAGAATACGACAATGATGAGGTTATCAACCTGTAATTGCATCCCAGGAGCTGCAGCGTTCCGCCTGGCATCCTCCTCCAGAACACGTTGATTCTCCAATGGCCAATTGCGACGGTGTTCCCTCCCGCTTTCCCGCGAGCTAATGCCGACGATTCCTCTTCCATCCTGCAAAGTGTTCTTTCCGGCCAATTCTACGGAGCGCGTTTTTCCATTATGCCTAGAATTGAACACCTGGTGATCTCAGCATCCGATCGACGTTCCCTCTTTTGTCTTGAAAGTTTTGTATTCTGTCCTAGCTGTGGCTGCATAATCACTGCTCGCTAACACCAGTGTAGGCTAATCAGAGCCGCATGCTAATTTCCCACCCTAACGAGCCCGTCTCAACACCCTGATTGCATTGATCACAATAACCTACCTCGGAACTGAGCGGTAGGGCTTGATTTTCAGTTTTTTCCTGTCAGACTCTCATGAGGCTAAAATGCCCCCTTTTGCTTCCAAGAATGTGTGGTTGCCGGATGCAGCCGGGCCAAGGCGAGTGACTGGCAAGCGTGCCGGCAAATTAGGACTGGAAATGACTTTGTTGGGCTGCCAAAGTGCGTTTCAACACCGTCAATCAGCGACTTAACACAGAAGAACACAACTGAAGCACTTCAAGATGGATTTTATGGCTTGATTAACAATGATTTGTCTCCTCCAAAGCTATAACAATACAAGAAAGCAGCATTTGCACTCGACCTCATGTAATTCTACCAACAGCCTGGCAGAACAACACATTAAATCAAAAGTGTTAGTTCAAATGTTGAAATGAAATCACGACTCCACTGAATAAACTAGACTTAACAAAACATGGAAACAAATGAAATGAAATGAAGAATATGAGTATGTTATTGAATTTAAGCAAAATGATCTGACTTCGCAAGAAGGTCCTAAAGACTTTCTCATGTGTGCTTGTACTTCCAATATATTAGATTTACAAGAACCATCCATAAATCTTTGACAAATTCATGGTAGTGGTAATATATATTACTATAACGGTGTCTTGAAATGAAGGTTTGCAACCAGCTACAAGAGTTAACGCATCTACAATTGGTGAAATAAATACTAAAGACTACTGCTACTGAGGAAGAGTCTAGCTAACAAGCATGGCTAACATCAGCTGGTTTCCGCTCTGAAATTACTTCACAAAGTGACGAAGAGCAGAGTCTGAAACATAAGTACTTTTACTGTTGTACTACATTTTGATTTTATTTAGACAAATCAAATTTTTTATTTTCTTTTTGGGCGGCACAGTGGGCGACTGGTTAACATCTGCGTCACAGTTCCGAGGACCCTGGTTCAAATTCGGCTGTGTGGAGTTTGCATGTTCTCCCTGTGCCTGCGTGGGTTTTCTCCGGGTACTCCGGTTTCCTCCCACATCCCCAAAACATGCATGGTAGGTTAATTGAAGTCTCTAAATTGTCCGTAGGTGTGAATGTGAATGGTTGTTTGTGTTTGTGTGCCCTGCGATTGGCTGGCAACCAGTTCAGGGCGTACCCCGCCTCTCACCTGAAGATAGCTGGGATAGGCTCCAGCACTCCCGCGACCCTTGTGAGGATAAAGCGGTACAGAAAATGGATGGAATTTACCAAATATTCTATACATTATGTTGTTTAAAGATACAATAGATTGTGTTCAATGGAAAAAAAAGTTTTTTACCCAAAGATTTCAAAATACAGTAATCTCCCACTATATTGTAGTTCACACTTTGTTTTGTGTGTTTACAGTTCCATTTTTGTACTGTTTGTACAATGTTTTTTTCTTATCCATTGGACTTGCAAAGTTTGAGCCAGAAAATTCATCCGCTGCTACAATAGCTGCTACAATCCAAAGTGGCCCGGTTCCTGTTCAGTTTTGGGCATAGGTACTTGAGACTTTCTCGTGCATCCTGTGTTATGATCGACATGTGCACCCAATTTCGTGTCCATCAATGAAACTGTTGTGTGGGGCATAACATACTCCTTCTTAAGTGACTTTGTCCTGCTGGTGTCACTACAGTGGACAGTGACTTTAACACAAGGAGACCCTACTCTGCTTTCCCATCCACACTGGAGGTGAAAGGTTGACTGTTATTCAGGGCGACACAACCTGAGATGTGAGCCCCCCACAAAGTCATCCAAGGATATCCGAAAACATTAGCTGATGTCACTCTACTGCCGCTTTGGATCGATGCAAACACCAAGGTGACTTTCACGAAGCTTGTACACTTAAGTTGCGCTCATTGCTTTAAATGAACACGTTTATAACCCAGGAGTGTCGTTTAAGGTCACATTTTTATTCATGATTTTATTGTAGTTGTTGCACGTGTTTGCCATGGTTAAAAATATTACTGCACATACCGAGATAAAAACAATTGGCCGCCTTCACCAATATATTGAGAATTTTTGACGTCATTAGGTGGCAATTTTGTTCTATGTAGGGTTAATAACACGTTGTTATACTCCAAAACTTCTCGCTATTCGTGTTCCAAATAAAAATATATACATTTTAAATAGATTTTTGTTGGATAAAGACATTTTTCGTTTTGTTTTATTTTGTTTAACTTACGGTAGTTTTTAAAGCCTTTTTAATGTAACCTATTCATTTAATAATTACATTTTTAGAATTTTGCATTTTTTGGGGCACATTTAGTTTTTTTTCTTTGTGTTTCAGATATTTTATTTTGGAGTCATAACAATTGGAAATACTTGCTTTTTTGGGATGGAATATTACTGCAATACTGTAATAGTTGCATTTATTTAACTTCCATATTTACTTTTTGTTTGTTTGTTTACCAAAACACAACAAAAAATAGTTTGAGATGCATGCTTTTAGGGAATAAAAATCTAGTTTTTTGGGAAAGCATCAGGAGACTTTTAAACATTTCTGTATTATTTTAATTGATTTACATATTTGCCTAATTTGATTACGTTTTCGGTTCGACATTGAAAATGTTTGTTTACTTTGGTGTTCTCATGTTGTCACTTACGTAAAGGTCAGATTAAGGCATTAAATCCAAATTTGGCTTTAAGATCCACAGCGTCAATCCAACCTTTACATTCCCATGTTTCCATCATTATGTGGTTCAAATATATAATTTATCATACCCGACTGACAAATGTGACAAATGGGTTTTTCGTCAGAGACGACACAGATGTCACTCACGTTTCTCTTTCTGGACAGTTTGTCTACGTTTAGCTTTTCGGCGTCACCCCCCTAAAACTCTTTCCACTGTGAAAACAGATGGAGACACGTCAAAAGTATTGAGATTGAGGCTTCAGACCGCTTAAATCTTCCATCTCCGTGGAATTGGATGCACATGCCCGAGCAGCATTTAATTTCCTCCTGTTAGCCGCAAATGGATGCCGACATCCCAAAATAAACTCAATGCGAGATGGTGAAGTTGTGATGTTACGCAGCGCAACTCTGTGATCACGTTTAATGGGAATGGAAGGTTTGCCCTTCGAGCACAGGTGGCGTTCTTTAACCAGTCAATGGGGCATTGTTGATCTCAATAACAAATATGGACGATGTAGCAGGTTACAGTATACCAGCAAAGCACGTCTTAATCAAATGATCCTCCTTCACACAGTGAAAAGAAGATGTCATGCTGTCTGATTACATGCTAAACCCAACATTCAAGCAAAACTGAAAGTGTTAGTGTTACGTGCGGTCTTAGGTATAGGGTAAACAAGGTTTAGTGCAAGGGTTTATAGTTTTAAGGGTTAGCAGGGTTAGGTTAGGGTTAGAAGGGACTGGAAATTGAGACAATCTTTCTGTATGTACTGTGGTACTCGAAAACGGATGCTACAGTTGCTTGGTTACTCTGAACTTGGTTTGTGGAAAATGGGAGTGACGTTATGTATGCTGTGATCTGAGACTCCAGACCTCCTCATTCATCTATAACCGCTTCAAACAACAAAGAGCATGGATGTTTTTTAAGTCTTAATGTTTTATGGGGGTGGGGAGGGGGTTGTATTGTTTTTTTGTGGCAGTGCCCTCTTGGATAAGCGTTGGGGGCTAGCTATGGGGCTAAAGCACTGGTTCTTAACCTGGGTTTGATCAAGCCCCAGGGGTTCGGTGAATGAGTCTCAGGGGTTCAGGAGAAGTCACACACACTGTGTTGAGATGCTCATACCGTTCGTTAGCTCTTTGCGAGCAATCATTTTCAAGGATGGTAGTCATTAAAATGGAGGAAAGGAACATAATTTGTTGTGAAAATTATATTCGAAGGGCACTTGCCAAGGTGAAGCCGCGCATTTCTGAACTATTCGCTGTAAGGCAACAGCAAAAGTTACGTGGAGTTACAGTTAATAATCACTGAGTTATGTGCGCGTGTGTGTGTGTTTTTGAAAAATACATGTTTTGTCGGTTTTGCTCTTTAAACACTGTGCAACTGATGCAAGGTTCATTTTGTGCACTAAATAAATATATAGTTATACTTTGAATATGGAAAAAAAAAAATCACAATTTACCCCTCTAATTATGAAACTTGTGGGGTTCAGTATAGAGGTATGAACGAGTCGATCGTAAGTGAAGTCAATTCTCAAGTTAAAAAAAGCAACAACTAAACGCTGAGTAAGAATTTTCATTTTTTCCATTCACAACACCGCTTATCCTGGTTAGGGTCGCGAGGTGCTGGAGCCTATCCCAGTTGACTGGGCGAAAGGCGGACTACACTTTGAACTGGTCGCCAGTCAGTCGCAGGGCACATATAGACACGGACAACCATTCGCACTCACATTCACACCGTCACTGAGTGGGAACTGATCCCACGCTGGAAAAATACTCGGAGTTCGAGCACTAGTTCAGTACCTCCAACAAGGTTAAGAACTACTGGGCTGAAGGTTAAAGTTAGGGTTATGTTTGGAGGTTAGGGATTGGGATAAGTAAAGTCAACTTGTTTTATACAGCCCTTAATTACAAAAGAGTTTCAGAGTCCACAATTTAAAGAGATCAAGAAAAGGGTTAGTTGTGGTTAGGGTTATGATTAGAAGGGTTTGGGTATGATTTAGGTTATGGTATGGTATAATATATGTTAAGACTAGGCATAGCGTTAAAGACTTAGGTATAAGGTTTGGGTTAGAGATAGTGTTAGTGGTCAGGTATTTGGCTAGAAGTTAGGATCAGAAGGGTTAAGGAGTGAGGTTTATTGTTAAGTAATAAGTTTAGGGACAATGCATAAGGATATGGGTTAGGATTAGGTATACAGTTTGGGGATAGGGTTAAGGTTAGGGATAGTTAGGGATTAGGACAGTTAGGTAGAAGATAAAGGGATAGTGGGGGCAATAGTTAATGTTAGGAATAGGGTTAGGTATTGAGATAGGTTGTTAGCGGGTTTGTTGTTAGGGTCGTGACGTCACACAGCAGAACTTTGTATGCCTGCAATAGCCTTTAATGGGAATCGAACAGTTGCCCTTTGGTCACAGGTCGCGTTCTTTAACCAGTCGTCCATGACTTTTTTGAGCGACGTTCCTTTCTCCGTCCACGTTCCCTTAGCAAGCAGCTCGGTTCAATTAGCATCAAAAAGGAGTCAAGGCCCATGCAATATCTATGAGTGCTGACATTTGTGGCGAAGCCGAGAATGCCCCCAGAGAACCCCTTAAGTCCTCCCTCCCCGGTTCCCCCATTCTTCAATGCTTTTCTGGGAATATCAGATGCCATTACTCACTATCTAGTAGGAATAGTCCTCCTCCTCGTCTCCAGCCTCCTAGACATCGGGGCGTCTTTGGATGGGTCGCAACTCTTAGCTCTCCTCTTGTGAAGAAAAGTGTCAAAATGATTCATTGTTATCGACATCACCGCTGATGCCCGTGGCTCTATATTTCTATTGGTGCTGAACTCATTGGTCTTTGTACAATTCTTTAGGACTTGTTCATTTGTCTCCGACATACTGATGTAATGTTCCAGTATGGAAACGCCGAAAACACCTGAAACATTTTATTGTGTTTCCGAGGAATGACCTCAGGCTACTGGCCTTAGGTTAAATTCATCTTAGGTGACAAGCTCGAATGCCCTGAAAGCATGACTGTGGTCAGACATTGCCTCAGCGGGTACACAGTCAATATGGCACCACGACTACCACAACAGACCATGTTGCTCCTGCTTTCTGTTGACATGGAAACAAAATCTTGATTCTTGAGGGAAAATAGGAAGCAAAAAAAACAGTTTTCTCTGGTCTAACCAGTCAATGGGTTTGTGAACTCTACTGCCCCATCAGGGTTAGGGTTAGGTATAGGGCTTGAGAATTGGGATATGAATGGGGTGAGAAAGGTTAAGGTTCGAGGGTTAGGGTGTGCATGGTGTGGGTTATAAATTATGGGTGAAAGGGTTAGGTTAAGGTTAGTGTAAAGGTTAGAGGCCTAGGGTAAAAAGGGGTTAGAGAGGTTAGGGTTAGATGGTTAGGGCATGCATGGTTTGGGTTATATGTTATGGGTGAAAAGGTTAGGGTTAGTGTAAAGGTTAGAGGCCTAGGGTAAAAAAGGGTTAGAGGGGTTAGGGTTTAGTTAAATAAATTAAGGCTCTATCCCAAAGGATAGAGTATGTACAGGTAGATATTTTATTTCCAAAATGTCATATTTTGGGGAGGGGACATGATATTAAAAAAAAAATACAAATAAAATGGGAGGAAAATAACGAAAGAAAATACCTTGGTCCTTAGTGTCCTTTGATACTTGTAAATGTGGCCATGTGTGTTTTCTTGGCTGCCCAGAAATCTGATCTCCAGTGTACACACCTTCCTTTGCAGTTGAAGATATGTAGCATTAGGGTTAATGGGGTTAAGGATAGGGTTAGGGGGTTATCCCTTTGCCCCCCACATGTTATGGCTTTTGGGTTATAATTAAATGGGTTAAGGATAGGTTTAGGGGGATAGTATTGGGGGTAAAACTCTTGAAAGGATTAAGTTTAGGGTTCCGGTATTGGGTTAGGGGATAGGGTTAAGGTTAGAAGGGTTATGGGTTCGGTAGCGGGGTTATATATAGGGTTAGAAGATGGCTTAGGTATTGGGTTAGGGCATGAGGTTAGGATAAGATGGTGAATTGTTCGGTATAGTGCTCGTGATTAGGGTTATTGTTTTAGGTATAGAGTTAAGGGTTAAAGTTATGGTTAGGTGTAGGGTTAAGGGTTAGGGTGAAAAGGGATTAAAGCCTCTCGAGTGACAGCCCCCTTAATGTTGGTTCCTGGCATTTAAATATAATTTAATCCACTTGTCCATTGGCTTTAAAACAAACAACCTCCTTTCTCACAAGCTCCACTGGATTTATTCGCTTTTGACATGCCTGTCGCCTCAACCCGGCACCTGGCAGCCTAAGCTGCTCTCGCATTTAGTTTTTGCGCCTTAAAATCGATGAGGCACATCCAACCCGCCGTGAACAACAATCCTCTTTGGCGCCCAGCTGAACTATGTGTGTGCATGCGTGCGTGTGTGTAAGAGGGGAGAATGTCACCCCGACCTCTCCCGCTGAGAAAATGAGTGAAATCACAAGATGTTCCACCCCGCCCAAGACAGACGGGTCGGGTTAGCGCTGCTTTCCATTTGGGAACCATGGCAACAGTGTGCAACTGGAGGTCAGGGACCAATCAGACGAGAGAACGACATTGTCATTTTGGTACGGGGCCATCACTCACACCTCTGCTGCAGGAATGAAGTCAACACCATATGCATCTTGTCCTTCGAGACACTTCACCCCCTGAAATCTGAAATTCTCCATTATGGTTTTCCAAGTCCACCAGGGATTTGTTTCTTGGCACAGAATGCTGAAGTCCGATAGAAATTCAGGGTCGGTCTCAACTAGCGTTACCATCTTCTGTAATCGGATTGGAGTGGAATTCTCAGTCTCGGAAACATCTAGTTGTAATCACACCTCCGACTTCATAGGGAATGACACAAGTGTTACATGTGGGAATGGACAGACAACCAAACAGAAAGACAAGTTAACCACTGTAAATTGAATTAAAATAACTTTTGAAGTCTAGATGTTGCGTTATCACACCCCCGGCTGCAAAGTGAATAACACGAGTGTGTGGCGTGTGAGTGCACAAACTGCATCATCCATACAAGTATAACGAGAAGCTACGTAACGAATGCAAAATACAACTAAAATAAAGTAAAACTACCGACTCTTTTAAGTCTATCCTGCATTTATAACTTGATGTGTGCATGGACAGACAACGGCATCTAAACAAGTATAAGTTAAATTAAAATTTTAATGAATTAAAACTGCTCAACTTCAGAAGTCTAGATACTGCTTAATACCATCCATACAAACATCAGGAGAAGTAAAGCTCTATTAATAGTAGACATGCTGGAGTTTTGTGCAGATTGAGCAGAGCTGCAGATCAAGTTTTGACAGTGATTAACACTGAGTGACAATCAGTGGTGATTGACAGTGATCTACACTGTCCAACGATTGCATGGACAGCGACTTAAAAACCTGGCTAACATTGTTCAAACAAAGCAGCACTGAATTTGAAACTCAAGTTACAACGCAGTGGAAGAATGTATGCTGACTGACTTGCTTTTTTTATTCTAAATCTGAAAAAAAGTTAGTAAGAATAGTGAAGTTTGGTATGAGTTTAGAAGCAGATTTTTTTGGGGTTGAATTTGTTCCTTGGTTGGACATTGAACACAATGCCGATCGGGTAGAGTTACAGATCAGGTTGCGACAGTGATTAACACACTTAGTGTCTTGAAATCGCTGACTTTAAAACATGACCAATGTCGGTCAAGCAAAACAGGAAAGCGGCACGTGACAGAACTCCAAGTTGCCGCGCAACGGAAGAATGCATGCCGACTGAGCTCTTGAAATCCTTCTGTGGGTGACAAGTGACTTGCTGGGGGTAATTGGCTATTATACAGCAGGCTATAAAGCAATAATGATCACTCTCAGTGTTATTGTAGCCCTGCATTACACACACATACTGTATAATAGGAATATAACGATCTAAAATATGTGCCTTAATTGTTTCCTAAACAACAAAGTCATTGCTCTTTTTGGGTGATCAACACACGAGTGTTGAAGACCGCAATATGGAATTTTAAATTTTTCCAATTTAGCGCCGGGCCGCAGAGGAAGCCAATTCACCGTCGCCGCTCGTTTGTTTTCCAAATTGGGCTTTGGTGGCTTCTTCGTCTTCTGTTTTACCACCCGGGCCCCAATCATCTCTAATTTATTGAATCTGCTTCAGCTCTCTCTCCGAAGAGGCTATGATGCATAAATTATCTAGCATACTCTTTTTTTATTTTTTTATTTTCCTTAAAGCACGAGGCTCTGGCGGCTGACGTGAAAAGTTCATTTGTGGATAGAAATCCTTGTCACCACCGGCGACTCACTGAAATATTTACAGGAGTTATTTGTTCAAGAGCATAAAAAATAAAAATTCAGCCTACAAAATGGAAAATTGTTAAGATAATAAATAATTACAATTTAAAATTACATGAATACATTTTAAGCTAACTGGAATAATGAATAAAATGTAAAAAAAAATATTAGATACAAAATGTAGCTTTTTATGAGTAGCTATTATTATCTATTTACTTTTTTAATTTGTTTTAACTTATTTATAAGTTTCTTTTTTACTTTTGTACTTATTTAGTTTTTATTATTACTTGTTTTTTTTTTTACTTTTTAATTTATGTTTTATTATGACTTATATTTTCTATTTTATTCTGTACAGTATTGTATTTTCCTGCAATGGATTAAATGAAACAAAAATTTTACACTTTTTCTTATTTTATTATATTTGGTTTTACTTATTTTTTTATTTTGTTATGTTTTATTTTTACTTTCTTAATTATGTTGTTGCATATTTTATATGATATTTATGATACGGATAAAACTAAAAATATAAAACTGGTGTACTTATTTTGTTCTTTTATTTGTGTTTATTTTACTTATTTTATTTTAATTTAATTTATTTCTTCCCTCATTTAGTCTTTGTTAAATAATAGATAACATTCCAAATATAGTAAAAAAGATAAATATTGTATTTTAACTACTTATTTATTATTTCACTTGTCTTATTTCTTATTTGTAATTTTGTACGTTGCAAATAACAAATTAATAGTTATTTTGAAAATAAATAAAATAATTATGATACAAATATAAAAAATATATTTTTTATTTTTATTCATTTCTTTTTTTTACTTGAATTTTTTTATTATTTACTTGTAATTTTCTATGTTGTGAATAGTAAATGAATACAATTATTAAAAATAATAATATAAATATAATTGGAAAGGAAATATAAACCAAAGTGACATTTTCTTCTGGTCAACACCGCTATTAATGTTCTGACTCTGTTCATGGAAAACAGACTAAAAACTACTAAATAACAAATAAGAGAGAGTTTTAGCCAGCAAGCAGATGATGAACAACAAAACTTTAACGTAACGAAGCGATACCGGCCTTATTTCAAAGTAATGGGTACTCGTGAAAGCTGCCAATACCAGCCAGGGCAAAAAATCTGACATCGAGCAAGTCCTGCTTGCCAGTAGTTGACACATCGGGAAATCATCATGTGCCAAAGAAAGAAAGAAAGAAAGAACGAAAGTAAGAGGTCCTTGTTAACAATTATCTGTCATTGTGTCAGTTGAAATTTTATGTATGAAAAGTACTATTAATATCAGTGAGTACTCAAGAGTGAATGTTCGTACTGTTATCTGTAGCTTCGAACATCCCTAATTTTTACTGTGTTGCAGCATTTCCAATGGAAAACTACATGATTCCCCCCCCCCCCCCCCCCCCCCCCTTTTCTTGATAATGAAAGCATCCTTAAGGAAATGTGCTGGTTCGGACGTTTCTTTTCTCTTTGTCAGACCTTTCTTTTTTCTTTGTCGTTTTTCCCTCCACGTCCCCGAGGAGAGGGCAGACAAACAGACAGAGCAGGTTTTTGCGGCTAAGCTAAAGTGGCATCCCGACCGAGTCTGCTCGGTCGGCGGCGTCCCTCCACCGGGTACCGATGATGTTTGCTCCGCCCTCCCCGGCAGTCACCCGAGCGCTTTTGGAACTGATGGAAAAAGTTGTTTGCGTCCCACTGTGTACCGGTCTAACAGTGACCTGTCGGCTGTCGCGGCTTATCAGGTGGGCAAACAAGTCAGGATGTGTGCGCACGGGGAAGGATGATGACGACGATAGTTCTTCATCGCAGGAGGATGGGTAGCAGGCGAGGAGAGTTTAATTAACTTCCTAAATTACGGACGAGGCCCACGGCGCCGTTCCCGAGCACGGCCTTTAATTTAGCGCGTGAGCAGATGCCAGCCAAGGGCCGCTCGCCTGTAATTAATCATGTTGTCTAGAAACAAGCAAACTACAACCATTGACGGCCTTGTGCTACTTTTAGACACACTGGATGTGTTGTTACCTCCACCAAGCAAGTGTTGACCTTTACATGCAGCTCTCATTGTCGACAAACATCCTGGTCTTTTTAAACTGAGACCCTGCAAAATTTAAAAGTGCATTACAGAAAGTGTGCAACAAAGATTTTAGGAGAGGTCCTGCAAAATAAAAATGTAAAAAAAACACAGGACCCTACAAAATTATGTTTTTACACAGAGATCCTGGGGAAAAAAAATAGAAAATAATAACAGATATGCTGCAAAAAATATTTAAAAAAGAGATCCTAAAAAAAATGACACAAAATTGCATAAAATACTTCGATCGGCTGATCAGCTTTCATGTCATAATTCGCCGATCCGATCAATGGCGCCATCGATCGGCGCCGCAAAAGACATTTACTCTGCGTCGCCGTCAAGTATGAATCCAAAAGCTAGTTTATTTTTTTGCCTTGTCACGTGTCTTGTGTCGTAGTACTGTATTTGTCTGATGGTCAATAAAGTTTTTTTCTATTTTCGATGAAAACACACGTCGTCAGTGTGGGACTATTTTGCTGTGTCTCAGACAAACAACACGTAAGTTATTTGCAGTCTGTGCACAACTGAAGTACGTCGTGGGGAACGTCATCTAAATGCTTCAACACAACAAATTTGATCGGGCACCTGAAGAATGTATACAAGAATTGCCATGTTCAAGCAATGCAGCGTGGGGGGGGGGACGGACGAAACGGACGAAAACTCTGGACAACACCCGTCCATATAGCCGGGACAGTGAGAAAGTTAGAGTAAGCATGTCATTAACAGTATTTGTTAAAGTAATTTAATTGCAATAAATTAATTTAATTACAGTAAGTTAGCACCCATTATTTCTGTCATGTTGTAATGTTGATTTGACTTAAACTTATGTCAATGACCAATTCTTGAATGCCCCCTAGAGGTCATTGATGTTTTAACTTTTGTCTAAAATGCTAGAGAATAATTTGGAAGATACAGTACTCAGTATACAGGACACAAGTATATACAATAAATGAACAAGTCATGTAAATAGACACATTGCTCCATCTTGTGATTGGATCGGTGATCAGTTGTTTTTTTTAAACTTGCTGATCTGTGATAGATATATATATATAGAGAGAGAGAGAGAGAGAGAGAGAGAGAGATTTGTTTTGTGTTTTTTTTTAACAGCTGCAGCATGTTGTTAAAATGACATTATGTGTACTTTGTGGCATTTCCCCCCCCCCCCCCCCCCCCCCCCCCCCCCCCCCCCCCCTGTGTAGACACTTAACCATCGCACCTTGACAAACATTTCCCAAGTTTGGTCTTTTCCTTCATCGATCTCCCGTCCATTGGTTTGCCTGTGAGGCCTTTCTTTGCTCCACTTGCTTCCATCTCTCTTCTTCAGTATCACACTTGACTCGACGCTCTTTTGTTCCCGGACACTAAACGCACTATTTGGTGATTGATGAGCCATTAGCTTGACCTCAACCGTGGCCGTCGAGAGTAGAAAGAGAGAGAAAAATAATTGCTCTCTTAAAGACACAGTGTCCTAAATTGACCATACACATGGTTGCTATGAATGCTTGTGTTGGATTAAAGGCCAATGACAGTTTCAATTAGGTCATTTATGGTGCATAAGGTGTCATAAACAATTGGTGGATGCCTGGTGTGGTACGTTGGGGTTGTCTACAACAATGTATTTTATACTAAGCTGTTTTTTTCTGTTTTGTCCTTCCAGCTATTCAAGACTAAAGTGCTGGAGTTGGGCGCCAAGTTGCTCCCGGCCTTCAACACGCCGACGGGGATCCCACGAGGAGTCATCAATCTGGGGAGGTGAGCATTAGCACCGGGCTCGAAAAATGGACCGCAGCAGTCAGAAAATATGCAACCCGTAGCTTGGGGGTCCCCAGAATAATTTGTAATAAATGATTATGTTGTATCATTTCAAAATGTACATACTTTGAGTACATAAGAATGAACCGCTTCCTCCTCCTTACCTCAGCTTTGGAACAATTACAAGCTCTGATAAGTGACGTATCATCACAAATCTGATATCCCTGCATAAATAAAGTATTTTTTTCTGTTTTTTTTTTAAGAACAAATGGCATCTTAATATAGGAATAAACAAATTTTTTTCTAGAACATAAGGCGTATTTTTTTGAGAATATAGTCCTATTTTTTTAAAATAAAGGTGTCTTTTCCAGAATAAAAGGCATAATATTATGATAATATAGTTGTATTTTTTTAAATTCACTTGTTAAAATATGACGTTATTTCTTTGTTAAACCTCGACTTAAATATAATATTACGACTTGACGATCTTGACTTACGATCTTGAAAATATACGACCTTATTCTTGGTAAGATTACTTATTTTTTTAAAAGGTTAGACTCATATTTACAGTTTTGAATACATAAAATACCATTGACTTACACAGATTCATCATTTTAATTTGGGACTTTTTATGGATGATTTATCTGGGTTGTCATATAAAAGCACTGTCTAAATTGTGCACATTTTTCATTAGGTCAACATGGTACAGTATAGTATGGTGGTTTTCCACATGCTGTAGCTGTCCACTTAAAATGCAACAAACACATTCTATTATTTATTTACATTTCATCATATTTTGTTTTCAGTTTATTATTTGTGTAAAGAGCAAATATGTGGTTCATTTCAAAATAATGATCTATATTGTTAATCCTCTTTTTAGGTGAAACATCCAAGGGTACTGTTGATGCATTAATTAAAAATTCAGAAAAGTAATCAAAATGTTATCAAATGTAATCAGTTATATTACTTTGAGAAAGTAATTGAAATAGTTACACCACTATTACATTTTCAACAGGGTAACTTGTATGTACTTGCAAGTACAAAGTCATCTTCCCAATACTCTGTAGGTGTGAATGTGAGTGTGAATGGTTATTTGTCTTTGTATGCCCTGTGATTGGTTGGCGACCAGTTCAGGGTGCACCACGCCTCTCGCCAATAGACATCTAGGATAGGCTCCAACTCAACCGTGACTCTAATGAGGACAAACTCTATAGGAAAAGGATAAATTAAACATTTTGGGTGTTTTCAAAATCATTATCAACATAGCCAGAAAACGATACCAAATATGATTATGCAAGATTTTCTAATAATAGACTTTTGAAACGTGTTTGGCGTGCTTGGCAGTTAATGTAGCAGAGTGCTCCAGACTGAGTGTTTATGTGATTTCGATTAGGCACTAATCCATGTGCGTAAACAAAAATGGCCTGAATATTATTTGCATACATTTACAGTACACGGACTTGGATGGACTGTTCATCTGTTCCAAAACATTAACGTGTCCTGGCTAAGTGGCTAATAAACAGACAGCAAACACGGCTTCACTGACTTTAAACATGGGCTTTAGCTATTGCTTATGTCCGACGCGTCGGGTGCGAAGCAACCAAGCGAGGTGGACATATAATGGCTCATTTCGTTATCTTCTACTGAACATCAAGAGCAATAGAAGGAGGCAGGACGTTATGTGATGTCTGTGGTCATGTAAGGTGAACGAGTGACCACATACAGTGGCTATAAAAAAAAAGTCTGCAGACCCCTGTTCAAATGCCAGTTTTTGGGGGGATGTACAAAAGTGAGACCAAGATAAATCATTTCAAAATTTTTTTTTTTTTTTCATTTATGTTACCTATAACCTGTACATCTCAATTCAGACAAAGAACAAACAAGTGACAATGTGTTTGCACAAGTGTGCATGCCCTCTTTTAACTGTGGATGTGGCTGTGGTCACAATTAACTAATCACATTCAAAAATTAAATGTGAGTCAGAACACACGAACCGCTATTTAAAGTGCCTCGAATTAAAATAAAGTTCAACTGTTCTAATGAGCTTTACCTGACTTTTTATTATTATTATTATTATTATTTTGCTTTTGCTTTCTAGCGGAAGCCTGAAGGTTTTGTTCTCACACTGACTGTTATTTTAAACTGTCATTCACACCACCACGCCAATTGTAATGGAAACGTATGTTATTGTTTTTGGTTCATCCTTTACCTTATTTTTTTACACTTTGTTCCAAGTACCTGTCAACAAATGTATGTACAGTGCTTAAAGATTATGAGTCATCTACACACTCACTCACAAGAAGCTATAGTCAAAAACTCATGTCCAGCTCACACACAGACTAAGCAGCCATGTTTCTGATGTCACTCACTAGGCCACGCCCCTTAAAGGCACATGGCTTCGTCGCACAGTTGTTGAGTCATTCCAATGTACAGTAATGTTGGTTTATAAATCCAGTTTAGTTCTTTACATTAACTTTTGTTATGTTTTATTACAGTGCTCTTTTTCTTTATCAAAAACGCATAAAAAATGGTCTTGTTTTTTAGGGGGCTGTCACGGATTAATTGAATTTTAATTCATTTCAATGGGAAATATGTATTTGAGTAAATTTGTGGTGATGTGGTGGATCATGTTGATGTAATAAGTGTGATAGCAATTGCCATGTTAGTCAGAATAAATTGGGGACCGCATTCCATGATCTGCTCAGTGCAGTTTCTCCTCCGTGATTGGTCACGATGTCACTCCTTACCCTCCCAGCGAATGGAACAGTGGCATGTGACACTGTTTATTTCTGTTTATTTATTGAACAGAAATAAATCATATTATTTTACTAAAAGGCATATTGTGGACGTGCATATCAGTAAGACTAAGAGCGGATTTTTTTTTTTGTGACTGTAGTATATTTAATTAAATTGACTTTATTGTTTTGACTCCATTATTTTTTAATTTATGTATTATTCATCCATCCATTCATCTTCCGTTCCGCTTATCTTCACTTGGGTTGCGGGCGTGCTGGAGCCTATCCCAGCTGACTCTGGACGAGAGGCGGAGTTTGCATATTCTCGCAGTGCCTGCGTGGGTTTTCTCCGGGTATTCTGGTTTGTTTCCTCCCACATTCCAAAAACATTCATGGTAGATTGATTGAAGACTCTAAATTGCCCGTAGGTGTGAATGGTTGTTTGTTTATATGTGCCCTGTGATTGGCTGGCGACCAGTTCAGGGTGTACCCCGCCTCTCGTCCAGAGTCAGCTGGGATAGGCTCCAGGACGCCCGCGACCCGAGTGAAGATAAGCGGTACGGAAGATGAATGGATGGATGAATAATACATAAATTAAAAAAGAATGGAGCCAAAACAATAAAGTCAATAATAAATAATATTAAAAAAAAATAATTAGATACAAATATAAGAGAGTAAATATTTATCAAAATAAATACATATTAAAACAAATCTTTTTTTAAAGCGAAATACTTGCAGGGGCTATTCACAATACATGTAAATAGTAAAATAGTTTTTTTTTTTTTCCATGTTTATGATAAATTTCCTGTACTAAAATAAAATAATAATAAAATAAACGCTAATAGTAGTCATAAATACACTATCTGCATGCACTTTGTTTTCGAATGTTTTCTGGGTTCACAACGACATCTTGTGTGCGTTGTTTGTGTGTGTGGCTGCTTAGTCTGTGTGTGTTTTGCGTTCTGTTGCAGTGGCAGCAGTTGGAGTTGGGGCTGGGCGTCGGCCGGGAGCAGCATCCTGGCCGAGTTCGGGACCCTGCACCTCGAATTCGTCCACCTCAGCGAGCTCTCCGGCGACCCAGTCTACACCGAGAAGGTACAAAAATATTCAACTGAAACATTATATTATTTAAACAAGCTTTAGAACACTGGTTCTCAAACCTTTGACGCCAAGTACCACCTAAAAAAAATACTTAGCTTTCGAATTAGCAACATCTTAACTTGGTCTGGGGGGACTCGAATAACTTGGCTAAATCGACTTCAAAAGTAGGTCGACGCAGAATTTCTGCCTCGAAGCTCCGCCGGGGCCAAAAGAAAAAAAGAAAGTTCCGCCCGGGAGCATGTTTACGTCGCCGGAACAAATGTTTCCTACGGACATTTATTGCAGACGGACTCAATGTTGATCCACTGATAAATTTTGCCAAAAACTACAGAGGAACGTCTGTAAGTGATTTTTAAGACACTATTATACGTGTAATGTACATATAACACGATGTCTGAGTAAGCTGAATGGTAGTTAGCGTTTTTTTTTCCTAAAATGGTCATCGCTAGCGCGCTAATGCTACTCGCGAATGCTAAGCGTTTAGCAAAGGCTGATTTTATTATTATCTTCAATTCTGTACAGAGTTCATACCATACACTCAACCACCAACACATGCAAATATAAGTGCAGCCCTCAGAAATAAATAATAAACTGCATGTTATTAGTTGAAAGAATAAAATAAAAATGTTTGTCCTTGACACATTCACGTCCACACACGCATTCCATCCTTTTTAGTGAGATAACGCGGTACTCGACCAAGTATCTATAGGGTAATCAATTCTAAAAAGATTCAATCGTGACAGCCCTAATTTTAACCAACATTGAAATAATTTAGCATAGTAGGCCTAAGGATTCATCAAAAATGAGGCAGAGATTTTATTCCAAAAAAGTATATTAGATATCGTACCATTTGGACATAATCCACAAATTTCCAAAACAACTACTTTTCAGTATACCAAAAAGGGAGTTACCAAACACCGCAGCATTGATGTTGGTATTTTATCTAATATTGCGATCATAAACTGTTCTGCACTAACATCAACAGAATGCTGTCCCAAAATCAAGTTCAATTGCTAATTTAATTTGCTAAAAAAAATAATAATCACACAACAGATTTTTAACAAAAAAGGGCTACTCAAGTGTATCTAACCCAATTATTTTCACTCAATATGGACAATCAAAGAGTTCTTACTCGTTGTGAGTTTAATATTGGGGAGCCATAATGCCACGAGGCTCCCACGGAGTCAAGAAAAGGTCAAGAAAACATTCTCATGAACAGACAGTTGACTTGTCCAATAGCGTTAACAGTTTTGCTGTCAAGCTATTTTCAACACTTAGCTCAGTTAATAATTTGTAAACATAACAGACCACTTGGGGACTGACCAATAGTATCGTTTTGTGAGAAAAAATGAAACTGACCAAAGTTGGACAAAGGACGTTTCCGTTCGACAGCGATGACATTATTGTAAGCCACTTAAATAATGATTCTATTACAATGAATTGCACATAAATGACATAAAAATTGCACTTAGATAAATGTTTGTAAACACAAGAGTTCTCAATGGTTAGATGCAAATGTATCATACTTAAAAGTTAAATACAACTGAATTGTACTTAACAAATGTATTGTATTGGGTTAAAACAAAACCACTAGAACATTATGCACAATTTGAACATTTAATTCAGATTCTTCACATACCACACTCTGTAAATCACCGCTTTAGAAGCTTTAGTTATTGATGCTTTGTTTTATGTGTACCGTGCAGGTGATAAACATCAGGAAGCTGCTGAATAAGATTGAGAAGCCTCAAGGCCTGTACCCCAACTTCCTCAGCCCAGTCAGCGGAAACTGGGTCCAACGTATGTACATTTGTGTCACTGTGGTTTAATTGTTAGCATATTTTCCTGAACAACCAGGACAGCGAGACATGTCCTGGTTTCTCACTATTGCTTTCCTTCTGTAACAATAAGTTCTATTTCCTGCTTTATGGTTATCGTCACACTTCTCTTTGTAATCACTGCTACACTTCTGTGTTGACATCACAAATAAAATCTCTTAATGCTTTCATTCCCTACTGCAGCTGTCCCTAATATTGTGGGCATGCTGTAAAACCTCTCGAGCTTCTCTGTGAGTCCACATTGAAATTCATACTGAATGTGATATGTCAGCGGGGGCGTACATGCGACTCCCTCGCAATGTTCTCACAATGCTGCTCGCTGGGTTTGTCCTTGAGACACACGCACGCACACACACACACTCCGTCCTTTTTAGTGAGATAACGCAGACAACTAGCAACAATTAGTCTCTGTATTGAAGCGGAATAGCTGCTTTCCAGCCCCCCTCCTCACCACCCTGATCGTTTTCACGCCTTTTCTGGTAAATCGGAAAGGATCCAATTTTCCGAAGTAATTGAATTTATTATCATTTCAATAAGGCAAAAGCCGCAGGAGCTCTGCAGCCGCCGCTTTGATGCCGGGCATTAATAAGCAGAGCAATTGACGGATGGCTGACGGAGAGTGTTGATGGTTCAGTGAGGAGTACGCAGTGTCACCTACACAAACGCCAGTGCAATCAAGTCCACGTGCAATGCACGCATCCAGACAGTTAACTCAACAAAAAGGATTTTTGTGATGTCGCCACAGAAGTTTACTACTGATGGCAAAGTGGTAAAATGTAATGATTTCCATAAAACAAGAAATGAAACTTCCTGCGGTCTACTCACATCTCTTTAGCAAAAGAGATGCAAAGGAGATTGATTGTGTGATTTATTTGAAAATTCAGCACCCTAAGCCAGTTTCATTTAGCAACATGAAATTTGATGGCCATGTCTATCATGAGTAAACACACAAAATATTCTCAAGAAGGCATGCCCAGAATAACAGAAAGTCTGCCATTTCTGTTTGAAGTGGCCATTTTTGGGTCATTTTGGCCATTTCTATAGGTCCTTTAAGGACAAACTTGCCATAGTAATTTTTGGGAAAATTCAGCCCCCGATGCCAGTTTCACTAAGCAACATAATATTTGGGAGACAAGTCTATGATGGGCGGCACGGTGACCGACTGGTTAGCACATCCGCCTCACAGTTCTGAGGAGCCGGTTTCAAATCCCGGCCTCGCCTGTGTGGAGTTTGCTTGTTCTCCCCGTCCGTGCCTGTGTGGGTTTTCTCCGTGTACTCCGGTTTCCTCCCACGTCCCAAAAACATGCATGGGAAGTTGATTGAAGATTCTAAATTTCCCTTAGGTGTGAATGTGAGTGTGAATGGTTGTTTGTTTAATATGTGCCCTGCGATTGGCTGGCGTCCAGTTCGGGTGTACTCCGCCTCTCGCCCGAAAATAGCTGGGATAGGCTCCAACACGCCCACGACCCTAGTGAGGGTAAATGGAAGAATGAATGAAGCCTATGATGAGTAGACCCACAAAAAAGTATTTAAAAAAAAAAAAAAGACATCCCAAAAAAGACACAGGAAGTCTGCCATTTAAGGGTCATTTTGGCCATTTCCATAGGTTTGGATTGTCAAAAGACAAACTGATTCTTTTTTTTGTTTGTTTGTTTTGTTTTTCAGTCCCCGAAACCAGTTTCACTTAGCAACATGAAATTTGGTGTCATGTCTGTCATGAGTAGACCCACAAAAATGTCTCAAGAAGACATGCCCAAAATGAGATGGGAAGTTTGGCATTTTGGTTTGAAGTGGCCATTTTAGGGTCATTTTAGCCATATCTAAGAATTCTGGTATTTTTTTGTTTTACATAAATAGAAAATATGCAGGTATACTATATGAAGTGACTATATGACCTCATACAACTTACTGTTTGTTCTTCCAAGATCACGTGTCCATCGGTGGACTGGGTGACAGTTTCTACGAGTACCTCATCAAGTCATACCTGATGTCTGACAAGATGGACGAGGACGCCAAGAACATGTACTACAACGCTCTGGAGGTACGAACCCCACTCTACTCAAATATGCTACACAATTAAAAAGCTGTTTTTTTCATGTCTCATTACTCCAGGCAGTGTGACCAAGTTAGTTAATAAACCACAAGCGTGACTGAGGGTCCACCTCAGATTAAAGGAATCCCCCCCCCCTTCTATCCCACCTCTTCCAGTAAGCTTAATAAACCGTGTGTTAATAAGATAAAGCTCATTTACTCTGAATAGCTCATGTTTGCACCCAGGTTATACACGTTTGTATTTAATCTCGCATGTCATTTGGTTCAATAGCACACCCCAGATTATTATTATGTTTTTAATTCAGCCCTCGAAGAAAGTTTGACTTAGCAACATGAAATTTGGTGGACATGGCTGTCATGAGTGGACACACAAAAAAGTCTCAAGAAACCATGCCTGAAAAGACATAAGAGGTCGACAATTTTAGGGTAACTGGCTTTTCTATGGATCCTTCAAAGACAAACCAATCCTATTCATTGTTTTTGTGTGAAGATTCAGCTCCCTAAGCCAGTTTCACCTAGCAACTTGAAATTTGGTAGCCATATCTATCATGAATAGACCCACAAAAGTTTCCAGAAGCCATGCCCCCAAGCTGCAGGAAGTCATTAATTTTGGAGTCATTTTGGCTGTTTCAAGTGGCCCTTCGAAGACAAACTTGTCCTGGTGATTTATTTTTTTAATTGAGCCCCCAAAGACAGTTTCACTTAGCAACTTAAAATTTGGTAAGCACGTCTATCATTAGCAGCCCCACAAAAGTGTCTGAAGAAGTCATGCGTGGAAAAAAAAAACAGGACGTCTGCCATTCTGGTTTGAATTTGCCATTTAAGGGTCATTTTGCCCATTTCAAGGGATCCAACACAGAAGAACTTGTCCTAGAGATTTTGTGTCCGCTAAAAAATGTGATTTATACTAGAGAAATGGGTGATGCTAAATTGTAAACAGTTCGAGTTTTTGTCATTGTGTGTGGGCGGAACATGGAGGTCAAGTTTGCCATTTTGGTTTGAAGATGCCACTTTATGATTTTAGCCATTTCCCGGGTCCTTCAAAGGCAAACTCGCCCTAGAGATTTTGTCCAATTGCTACCAAATGTGAACATTACCTCGACAGATGGGCAAAACTGAGATTACAATTGTTGTCACTGAGTGTGGGGCGGAGCATGGCAGCAAAGTTTTCCATTTTGGTTTGAGGCTGCATTTTTTGGCTATTTTTTTCCATTTCCAGGGGTCCTTCAAAGGCGAACTCGCCCTAGAGCTTTTTTCCAATTGCTACTAAATGTGTACTAATGATACTAGACAGATGGAGGATGCTAAATTGCGAACCATTAATTTTTGTTATTGCGTGTGTGTGGCGCATGGCAGCAAAGTTTGGTGACTCACCATGAAAGACTCAATCATCTAATAACTGAGCTCCACAAACAGCCTTTGTTTAATGCAAGTCCCTTCGTGGGTGCCCACTACTGGCAGAAAGGTAGGCATGCAATCCAACTCAGATTGGATACTTGCATTGATACCCCCGTCTGGCACACTTCTTTAATTTTGCATGCCGTACAAGCATGGTGGTGCGAGAGCCGTTTTAAATTTTAATGTATTTCTCTCTCTCTCTCCTCCAATTTAGCATGTAATAAGGCCATTGAATGCGACATTTAAAATCCTTGTGCATGTTTAACTTTGGACACATCGCTTGACATTTAAGACTTTTGAAAGGTTTTGTCGGCTTGTTAATAGGTGCTGCTTGAAACTTTGAAGATGTGACTTGGGTTCAGACTTTTAATGTAGTAAAGTCTGAACAGTGGAACCTCTGAAGTCCAAAGCACTTGAAGTCAGACCATTTGGGAAAATTATCAAAAAATATGACTTTTATTTTGAAAGAATTAGATTTTTATATCTAAACGGGATTTTCTTTTATCTTGGGGAAATAAATTCTTGTTAAATTTCGACTACAGTCTTGTACCGCAGCTTTGTTCTATCAACTAATAGAATAGAACTTTATTCTTGTATCACGACTACCAAAAATACAAGTAATGTAAAAATGATCTTAATAATACAACTTTAGTTCCAGAAAATATACCTTATTGTTGTAGCATTACCAAAAAATCCTGAAGCTGCTGATTTTAATATTATAATAAAAAATGCAGGCAAAAGTACTATTTTTCTATCTTGATTTTTTTTCCTTTTTCAATTTTAAATTTAAGCAACTCAAAACAACATGAAATTTTTAAATCATTACATTTTGAGTTTAGTCTTGTAAAAAAAAAATAGACTTCTTACAACATTATAAAATTTTTTATATGGCCCTAATACTTCTTATAAGATCATATTTTTCAATTAGTCTGACATTTTCACTTATATGCAAAAACAAAGAATTTACACTACCATTTGCATATGAAATCTTCTTCCCACTAAATCCCTCTAAACCTCCAAATACATACTCTTTATTTTTTGTTCAAAATCAATGCATGGCTGCCACGTAGGTAGGTGTAGAGACATTTTACGGCAAAGCACCGCGCTCATTCCAGATATTCTCTTCGGATTGGTCTTTGGGGAAGGTGCAGACAAAAGGATGGTACCAATAAAAATAAAATTGCAAAATCTTGTACATAGCGGGTGATAAACGGATTCCCTCGGGCTGCAATTATGATAATAAAAAAACATAACATGAACGGCTATTGACAATGACGGTCAAGTTAGAAGCATAGGTGCTAATTACAATTGCGCTGGTTTACCCTTGAGATGCATAGGTTGAGTGTGTGCGTGTGAGCGTGCGTGTGTGCGTACGTGCATGTGTGTTGTCAGATGAAGTAAAAGCTCTGCGTGTGTGTGTGTGTGAGTGAGTGTGTGTGAGTGTGTGTGTGTGTGTGATTATAGCAAGATAGAAGGGCCAAATTGCAGTGCAACTCATTTGGCATGACATTTAAATAAAAGTATGACGCTAATTAAAAGCGAGTGGAAGAAGCACACACTTTCCCCAATTATTCTATTCCCTGATTAGTTTTTCATAATATTATTATGAATACGTTGCTTCATTCAGTCTTGTTGTATTGAGGTAGGTGAGAAACATTGTATTTCACTCGGGAACACAATTTTTGTTGAGTTAGGTCTGACAGTTGTTTTTAACTAATTTTTGGGTGCGGAATCCAAAACTGATCTCAGTTTTTATCTATCACGTCATGTTTTTTAATGATAGGATCCCCGTTTTCTTAAAAAATATGAAAAACTTATGTATCTATGTACAACCCCAATTCCAATGAAGTTGGGACGTTGTGTTAAACATAAATAAAAACAGAATACAATGATTTGCAAATCATGTTCAACCTATATTTATATAGTTATGGAAAAAATAAGTAAATAACAAATAAAATAAGTCAAAATACTTACGTTTGCCTTTTATCTCTTAATAAGATTACTTTTTCCCCCCCAAAAAATGTACTTGATAAATATGACTTTTTAAATTTATATTCTACTGTTAATAGCTCATCTTTTTAATCCTTAAAAAAAAATCTGACTTTATTCTTCTATTCTTCATCCCCGAGAACACGTTGTTCTAGTAAAACTTCAACTTTAATCTTGTATTACAACTTTTTTTTGTGGGAAAATATAATTTGTTGTTGTGTTATGCAAGTAGATGACAAGTGCATGCTTTGTGTCCGGCAGGCCATCGAAAGCAACCTGGTACAGAAGTCACCCGGTGGCCTGACCTACATGGCCGAGTGGCGAGGGGGCATCCTGGACCACAAGATGGGCCACCTGGCCTGCTTCTCCGGGGGGATGATCGGCATCGGCGCAGACGACGGCGCACCCGACAAGCGGCAGCACTACTTGGACCTGGCCGCCGAGGTCACTCACACCTGCCACGAGAGCTACGACCGCTCGGGTAAGAACGCAAATCTGCGGCACGTCGTTATTTATGTTAATTTATTCAATTAGTTTGTTGATCTCATCAAATGCCTACACACTTTAAGCCATACGCAATAGAAGTTGTGTTCCAGGAGCTTTAAGTGATAGCTCCTCAAACACGAGCGTCCTTGGCATATATTGAGTGGAGTGGAATAATTCAAGTGTGCTCAAGTGACGCTTGAGTGTCTCAAATGAAAGGCTCCGCTCCAGACGTCCTTTAAGAAAGGAAAAAGACAATGTTGTGACACTTTCATAGATGCCATTTAATAAGCAAACATTGTATTTATCGCCATTGTTTGCAACGGCCTGATTGGGCCACTGTTTGACAGATAAACACAAGGTTTGCATGTTTGTTTTTAAATGTCCTTGAATCTTTCACACTTTCCCAGTCTTTGGCCAATAGACAGTCTTCGTTGTGCCTTAAAGTTGGGAGGGTTTGTGCAGGTTAGGGTTAAGGTTAGAGCAGTGGTGTCAAACGAACAGCCCGGTGGCCAGGGCCGGCCCATCAGGTGGTCCAATCCGGCCCATGGAAATAGAGAACACATTAACTGTAGTGGCGGGCGATATGGGCAAAAAAAAAATCTCGATGTTTTTATTTTACGACAATGATAATTTGACGATATCCTAAAAAGAAAACAAACAATTTGATAGACACAGTGTTTCAGAACAACAGGTCTTGTTTATTTCGTAAAGTGCTTCATACATCTACTGCAAAACATTGCACAAGAATATTGTATGGCAATACGTAATAATTAATAACTTCAATTTATGTCCAGGCTGTATATAGGAGAATAGGTCAAATTAGGTTTGCACGATCGTATTTTAGTTAAGCTTTTGTAACAAAACAAAACCAAAACAATTAAAATGACATCTAAATGTAAACCTAATAAAATATTTTAAACCAAATGGATTGTTGCTTTTCACTACAGCACACACTGGCAGACAAATTTGGCTAGAACACTGGAGAAAGAAATGTAGCTGATAGCGTTCTCTATGTCTTGCCAATGTTTGCTTTGTCATATGGTATGTGTTTCCTAAATGACTCGGCGAGGGTTTTCTGAGTGTGTTGTGTAGATTTACTTATCTTTTCTTTAGTGGCAGTCTTGCTTCTGGGCTCAACATAGACAACATTTTACGTATTCCCCATACTCAGGGTTGGGAGGATTACTTTAGAAATTTATTCCGATACGCTTACTAGTTACCTATGACGATGACGATATGTGAGGTCATGACCGTGGAATCTTTTTTTATTCCCGATGCCAAATTTAGCAGCTAGTATTGGTAATAGTGTTTAAATAAGTAAAGCAGTAAAGCATTGGTGACGGGATAGTGAGATATTTACTTACAGTGCGGCCATAGGGCTATGCTAGCTAGCTCATCCATTAGCCTCACCAGCAGGCGTGATGACTTTGACACCGCAGCACGTACAGTACATCGAGTGGCCTGTGTAATTTTCCTGTTGCCCAACAAAAAACTATACATGCATTCCATTGAGGTCCATAGCGACCATTCACCCACTTTTTATGCTGCTAAACTCCTGAGAAGGTTCGTCAGAGTCAGCCCACTCGTTTGAGAGTGAGAGTTTGTTTTGCTTGACACTGAGTCACATGACTGAATCATGTCCGCTGATTCGGCGAATGAGGACTTTCCTGCGCTTCCTCCTTTCTCTCTTCCTCCTTTGCCATCCATGCAACCCTTCGGTTGTTTTCTTTTTGAGACAGTATGAATACTCATCCATCCATCCATTTTCCATAACACTTATGTAAAATTGCACATTGTTAATGCAACGTTCACGATTATTATTGAAGGTGATATATATCGCCCAATCCTAATTAACAGCAGTTATTTTAATAAAAGGAACTTTTGTTGCTAATTTTGTCCACTGGAGGTCACATTGATGATCACGTCTATGCCAAATTAAACACCAAAAGCTCAGACATGATTCAGTTACTGGTTTGTTCCATAACATGTCAGAAAATAGGCCAAAATGTTGGTCTTTGTTTTCTAAAGTAAAAGCAGATCCTCACAAAGGTCATAGTTTTATGAAACAAAGATAATCAGTAGGGGTGTCCCAATCCAATCTTTGAGATCGGAAATTGGTCCGATTTCAGCAAAAAAAAAACAAGGACTAGATCTAAAATCTCATATTTTACCACACTTATACGAGCAGTCCATTCCATGCGCCGCTCCAGCATTTCTATCCAGCAGCGCCCGGACGGCATGCAGAGCCCATGTGATCACAACAACAGGTTGCTAATGTGCTAACATAGTAACACGGAGTAAGCGTGAATGTTGCTTGCTTGAAGTCGTTTATTGACACTCCAGTTTAAGTTTACTGTAATACTAACCAGACCTAACAAAATAATTACACCCATTGAATGTCCAAATACATCACAGACTTTGTTTCTTTATTTATTTTTGTTCACAAATCGTGTTAGGGTTAGGGCTAATGTGTTTCGCCTGGCCCTTCATGTTTTCTTTAAAGAATGGGTAATCAAACGTATGAGCACAACTGTGTGTTTTCTCATTTACTAAATAAAAATAGGGTTGTGAATTTCAAAATAAGAGCAAGTAAATAAAAAGAAAGAATCAGAATCATCTTTATTTGCCAAGTATGTCCAAAAACACACAAGGAATTTGTCTCCACTAGTTGGAGCCGCTCTAGTATGACAACGTCAATTTACAGAACACTTTGGAGATAGAAAGAGATTGACAAAAAAAAAAACAGTCACTGAGCAGTAAAGGGTTGCTAGTTATCTGGTAATTTATTTATTTATTTTTTGACAATTGTGCAAAAGATGCAGAGTCCTCTAGTACTTAGAGCAGTTCGAATGACTAATATTGCAATAGTCCGGTGCAATGACCATTGTGCAAAGGGCACCGAGACTTCAAGGAGTGTATGCGGTTTAAAGTGACGAGTAGTGCGATACTTACGTGTTCAAATAAAGTGCTTAACTTAAAAATTATTCTTTGAAAAAAACCTCACAAAATACAGATAATAATTCATGTTTTGATCATATGGGTAGAAGTAAAATCATGCATTGTAAAAATGCATTATACATAGGTAGAAGGGTCTTACAGAATTTCGAGGTCAACTTTGGGGGTGCGTATTATACTGGGTGCGCATTATACACGATTAATTACATTAAGTGTTGGTATTAGGCTTCAAGTTAGCATTAAGGTTAGGGTAGTTTTTGTGTTAGGTTAAATGTTATTTCCAGGTATTATGACTCAGTAATTGATCGAGTGTGAAACAAGACCGCTCACTGCTCCTCTGTGATTGCTTAAAATTGAAATGTCTGATTAATTCGCACCAACATCGCATTTTGTCTTCCAGCCACCAAACTGGGACCCGAAGCGTTCCGTTTCGACAGCGGCGCCGAGGCCACGGCGACCCGGCTGAGCGACAGATACTACATTCTCAGACCCGAGGTCATCGAGAGCTACATGTACATGTGGAGGCTCACCCATGACCCCAAGTACAGGGAGTGGGGATGGGAAGCTGTGGAGGTAACGACACACAACACACAACAAAGCCACAGCAATGAGAAAAAATTGTTACATTCACAATCTGGATTTCTGTCTTCTCCCTTTTTTTCAAGAAAAATGCAACTAGAATAAAGTAGTAATTTTAGAAGAGTGATTGTTATGAGAAAAATGTTTTATCACAAGAATATTTTTTGGGGAAAACTAGATTGATGTTTGAATAATACAAGAGCAATTATAAACCTACAAGAATAAAGGCGTGATGGTACGAGGAAAGAACTTCTGCTGTTTTGAGAAATTGCGTAAACTTGCAAGAATAAAGTCATATCATAATGAGGGAACAATAATATGAAGAAAAAGGTGGTCATTTAACTACAATGAAAAAAATACTTTTAAGAGAAACAGAATCTGAAAACAATAAAGTCATAATATACTGATGAATAATCTGTATTTTTTTTCAAGACAAAAGTGTTAATGCAACCACAAAGTTATGTTTTAAGAAGAAAGTCATAATATAATATAACATTATTGGAATATGAATTTGGGGGGGTTCATGCTTGTAAACGTATGACAATAAAGTCATGAACATTGTCTTAAATAGGCATCATATAATTTATAAAATAAAAATGTTATGAGAAACAATTATAAATGAGAATTTGTTTTTTTTACAGTCTTTTAAAACTTAAATAAATAAAGATGCAAATTCCAAAAATATATTTTAGAGAAAAGTCAAAACTAAAAAATGCAATGTTTAACCAGAAAAAGTTGAATGCTGTAACCATAAAATTTTAATATTATGAGAAATTAAAAGTCTGAATCCAACTAGAATGAAATTGTAATGTTGCAGAAATAATAATTATTATTTTTTCTCACTGAAATCAGTTTGTGCTTGTGCTTTAAAAATGTGAAACAACACTTGTGTACTGCTTCAAATGTTATTCCCTGGATTTTATATCTTCTAACAAAGTAAAAAGTAGTCAAAGATTGTGTTAGGTTCAAGTGGGCTATGAAAGCAACATATAATGAACTACTCACTTTTCATGCTAAACCCCATTAGCATCCCCAATTACCCTCTGGAAGTAGCGCTACACGCTATCATGCAGATTAAATCCCGGGGTGACACTAGTGCAAGGCACGCTATTATTAATGTACATTAGCTGTCATCAAGAGCAGAGGGTTAGCGTGATGGATTTAGCTTTAATTTAGTCAAAAGGGCTGATCGGGCCTTTAATTAGCCAGCACAAAGGTTGAACACGAAGCATTAACGCATCAGGGTCTTGCCTAATTAGCATGCGTGAGGCATCCCTTTGTAGCTAACGCTGCGCTAATCCGCTCGGCTAGCTCGGACACTCTCCATTAGGCTCCTTTGGTTTCGCTAGGGATTTCCTTTGTGCATGTACTTGTCATTTCAGGTGTTCATGCGTACTTTGAATACGATTACATGCGGAGATGAAGTCACTTTCGTACCATCTTTTTCATTGCAAATTCTCAAAACGATCAAACACTGACACCATGCTATGCCAACAGTAAGGGTAGATTATGCCAGTTTTCAAACTGCTAGCAGTATTTGAATGTAGCCTCATTCAATGCCCCCATCTCACTAAACTTGGACAACAAAATAAACCAGGAAGATACCGATTTGTTTAGTTCCGGGTAGGCCGCGAGCGTAGCGTTGCACAAATTTTTGGGGGGGAATGGACAATCAAATAAACATATAAGCGAGGTGATCAACTTACCTGATGACTCCGTGAGAAGGGTGACCTGACATACGCGGTGGTTTTGCAAGCCGTCTGCGTATAGGACACACACGACTGTTCTTTACCCTTGATTTGAAGTAGAGCGCTGTCCATGAGTGATGTTACGAGACCAGCCGAGTCTTCGAAGCGTGTGTCGTGTAATGGAAGGGGCGTTTCATCCAAATGCGTATCGAGGCTTGCTTCATTTATGGGAGAAGGCGGAAGTGATGATGTCCGGAGCCGCGCTGCCTGGCTGGACCACATGACCGATTCGGGAAGTGTTTCATATTTTGTCATGAGGTTTGATACCAATATAAACCTTTCATGCAGGCTCCATTTAAAATGTTTTTTTTTTTTTTTTAACACATTTGCTGTCAGCTCAGTTTGGATAAATATTTTAGAAATTTGTATAGGGTACTAGTGTTTGGATAGTGTTTATAGAGTTTATTGAGTTTGGAGACAGCTTGGACAGTGGAGAGAGCGGGTGAGTGTAAGGGAGGGATTAAAGCTCACATGGTGCCAGATGTCACTCTGTGGTCGCGTGGGTACGAACCTCGCACAGGATAAATAACTATCATTTCTGTAAATCTTCGTAATGATCATCAATTTTTGACGCCATGCTCCCCTAACAGCAGGCAAAAAGGCTTCACCATTTAGCATTGCCCATCTGTACAGAATACCTGTTTCCAATTTGGGCGCATTTGGGTGTATTCCCTTGTAGGAGTTCATCGAAGTACAAGCCCTGGAATGTTCCCAGAATGGCTACATAAACCCAAAATGGCTGACTTCCTGTTCAATCCATCGGTGAAACTGGTGTCACAGGCTAATTTTTTCTATCTTTCCAGAGGGCACTCTGAGTGAGTTTTGAGGAGTCGACTTGGGGACCCCTAAAATGTAACACATTTTCATTGCTGTCTCGTTTTCAGGCACTGGAAAGGCACTGCCGAGTGGAGTCGGGCTTCTCGGGGATTCGCGACGTTTACACGTTGAGCGACAGCCACGACAACATGCAGCAGAGCTTCTTCCTCTCTGAGACCCTCAAGTAAGTCGTTTTTTTCTTGTAGGAAGTCATATTCTGAGTAATATCTAGTTTTTTTTAGGAGGGAATCAGAATTTAACTAAAGGTGTACTATTAGGAGAAAAAAAAGGTGGGGGAAGGGGTTTCAAGAAAAGTTATCTTTGAGTCTTAGGAGATAGTTTATGGTCTAGACTGGAAGAAATATGTGGAATAAATTGTATTATTTCAAGAGAAAAGGTTGTAATGTAGAGTACACCATTATATATAGGCCATAATAAAAAAAATAAAAAACTACAATCAATAATGTTACAAGAAAAAAGTTGTAATATAACATCAAAAACAATTTTAAAGGAAAAAAAAAGTCTGAATCTAATTTGAATAATTGTGTAATGTTGTAAGAAAATATAAAGAGAGAATTTTTTTTATAATGTAATGTAATGTCAATATTCTCAAATTTCTGTTGTCCTCCATGACAGCAAACTGATTATCTTTGTGTTTAATCGAAAGATCTATGCGAACATCTGCTTTTACTTTGAAAAACGATCAATATTTTCGCCTATTTTGTGATGGATGTTACAATCTAAACCAGGAACTGAATCATCAGTTTTTGTTTATGCATTTTCTGCACTGTCAAATTGAAATAATTTCCTGTTTTTTAATAACGATGTAAATTACAAATTGTTTTCTTATCCAATTCATGGATTAATCAAAGAAATAATCGATTAATCAATTATTAAAGTAATTGTGAATTGCATTCCTAATATCTATTCATCATTAACCATTTGGTTTCAGATATCTGTATCTTCTGTTCTCCGACGATGACCTCCTGCCCCCAGAGGACTGGGTCTTCAACACGGAGGCCCACCCTCTGCCCGTGGTCCGCAAGAACTGCCTGCAGGACCCGTCATCCACCGCGCAAGACAATACCAAGCTCTCCGGATGAACGCCAACCCTGTCGAGACCCTCAGCCAGCGTTTGCATCCATCTGACGATGCAGCGCCAAGGAATGCGTTCAAGTTCCTTTTCAATAAAGGGCGTCGTGGTTTCTTCACGCTGTGATTGTATATTCTATCTTCTATCTTTTTCATTTTTCATTTTTTGGGGCGGACAATCAAAGACAAAACTTTTGCGGACACTTTTTCTTTCCTCTGTGAGGAAAAATGAACTCAACATTGTCAGGAAAACCACTTTGAGATTGTCGTTTTTTTTTTAAAGAAATGATTTCGCTTCACTGACCAAAGGTTTTCTTTCTCCCCACCACCTGCCTGCAGTCACGTCTTTGCTATAATAAGCAACGAATTGTAATAATATGTACTGATAGCTCCAGAATATTCCATTGATGTCATGTTTCTTGCTGAAACTTTCTTAAGAATCACATCAGGAAAGTGTCTTATGCATCCTGGGACCATTGTAAAAAA
Organism: Phyllopteryx taeniolatus; assembly: GCF_024500385.1. Lineage (NCBI taxonomy): Eukaryota > Metazoa > Chordata > Actinopteri > Syngnathiformes > Syngnathidae > Phyllopteryx > Phyllopteryx taeniolatus. Next base: position 19,889,846 of record NC_084507.1, read on the forward strand.
AAAAAAAAAAAAAAAAAAAAAAAAAAAATTACAAAAAAGGACACTTAGTTTTTGTTTTTTGGCTTTTTTTTTTTTTTTTACTCACAGCCTTTCAGATAATGGATACCAAGCTCAAATGTGTTTTCCCGTTCCTGTTCAGTTTCTTTCCGCCAACACTGATTTTTGTTGGTTTTATCAGTACTGTACAGAAAACAATAATAATTTCTTCCTTTTTTTTGGTGATATCTCTATTCTTCTTTTCAGTCGATTTGCTTCCCTCAGGTGTTTCTGTAAGAAAAAAAGGAGGAAAACTAACGTTTAAAAAAAAAAGTATTAAGATTTTAAGTCTACTTTTTGAGGATATTTGAATTCTTATTATTATGACTTATTAATTGTTTGTTTTAACTTTGGTTGTTGAGTATTTTCAAATACTGGTTTAAAAAAATAAATAAGAGCTGTGCAACTTTGTACTTTTAAAAGAAGAAACGTGTTGTTTTTGTTTGTTGACTGACTTTTTAGTCACACGACTAAAAGAATCAACCAATCATAGCAGTGCCGACCAGAAAGTGAGTAATGCAGTTTGTATAGTCTAATTATGGGAGATTAAATTATAGCCAATGCGTCCAAGACTGTTACCAAAGATCTATTTTCTAAACCAAAAATTAAATTCTCAAAAAATTTATACGTATATCTTTGTATGTGTGTGCGTGTGTTTTTAAGGCGCTTGGAAGCGCAGCTATAGTGTTTGTGTGAAAGCACACAGTATTATACCATGGTTAAGATGAATACTCGATTCTGATTGGCTCAGAAAATTACATAATCAGCTGATAATGTATACATTTCGATCATCTCAAGAAATTCCTGTCAAGACATCATTACATTGTTCCATTGCACTGGACGCTGCTGAGGATTTGAAGGAAAAATAAAAAGACAGAATCAGCACAGAGTTAACGCTGTAAGATTGAAACAAACTCGCGGAAGAAAAGGATGAAATGAACGCCAAGAAAACAACAAAATAGGTGCTAAAATGTTGAGACACCTGACACAAAAAATTACAAATACGAACTGAACACTTCACGACTGACGCTTTTAATGACACCTTGAGACGATTTTATGATGCCGTCCAGTCAATGAGGATTGACGGAGAGGAAAGCGTTGTCAGCCTGAGAGCTTGCATCATCCGCCACTTATAAAAATATCGAATGTAACAGGATAAGGGTTTCAAAGTAAGTTTCAAAACAAGGGGTTAAGGTATCAAGACAAAGTTAGAATTTCAGATTAGGGCTTCAAGAGAGTTTTAGGGTTTCAAGACTGGGTTAGTGTTTCAAATTAGTTTCAAGAGAGTTTTAGGGTTTGAAATTAGGGCTTCAAAACAGGGTTAGGGTTTCAAAGGAGGGTTTAAATATAGTTTTAGGGTTTCAAAACAGGGTTAGGGTTTCAAATTAGGTTTTCAAAACATGATTAGGGTTTCAAATTAGGCTTTCATGAGAGTTTCAGTATTTCAAATTAGTGTTTCAAAACAGGGTTAGGGTTTGTAAGTAGGGTTTCAAAACTCGATAAGGGTTGCAAATTCGAGTTTCAAACAGGATTAGGGTTTCAAATTAAGCTTTCAAAACGGTTAGCGTTTCAAATTAGGGTTTAAAACATGATTAGGGTTTCAAATTAGGGTTTCAAAACAAGGTTCAGGTTTCAAATTAGGGTTTCAAAACAGGGTTATGGTTTCAAATTAAGGTTTCAAAACAGGGTTTCAAATTAGGTTTCAAAACAGGATTAGGGTTTGAAAATAGGGTTTAAAAACATGATTAGGGTTTCAAATTAGGTTTTCAAAACAGGGTTAGGTTTTCAATGTAGGGTTTCAAAACGGGGTTAGGGTTTTTAATTAGGGTTTCAAAACTCGATTAGGGTTTCAAATTAGGGTTTCAAACAGGATTAGGGTTTCAATTTACTTTTTCAAAACAGGGTTAGGTTTTCAAACTAGGATTTCAAAACAGGGTTAGGGTTTCAAAGTAGGGTGTCAAAACAGGGTTAGGGTTTCAAATTAGGGTTTTACAACAAGGTTAGGGTTTCAAATAGGGTTTCAAAAGTCAATTAGGGTTTACAAAAAGAGTTAGGGTTTCAAAATAGGGTTTAGGTTTCAAATCAAGGTTTCAACACAGAGTTAGGGTTTCAAATTAGATTTCAAAACAGGGTTAGGGTTTCAAAGTATGGTTTCAAAACTCAATTAGGGTTTCAAATTAGGGTTTAAAAACAAGGTTATGGTTTCAAATTAGGGTTTCAAAGTGCAATTGGGGTTTCAAATTAGGGTTTCAAACCGGATTAGGGTTTTAATGTAGGGTTTCAAAACGGGGTTAGGGTTTCAAATTCGGATTTCAAAAGTCAATTAGGGTTTTGAAATGGGGTTAGGGTTTCAAAGTAGGGTTTTGAAATGGGGTTAGGGTTTCAAAGTAGGGTTTCAAAAATCAATTAGGGTTTCAAATTAGGGTTTCAAAACTAGGTTCATGTTTCAAATTAGGGTTTAAATACTGGGTTAGGGTATCAAATTAGGGTTTCAAAACAGAGTTAGGGTTTCAAATTAGGTTTCAAAACAAGGTTGGTGTTTCAAATTATTGTTTCAAAATCGGGTTTAGGTTTCAAATCAGGGTTTCAACACAGAGTTAGGATTTCAAATTAGGTTTCAAAACAGGGTTAGGGTTTCAAAGTAGGGTTTAAAAACTCAATTAGGGTTTCAAATTAGGGTTTAAAAACAAGGTTATGGTTTCAAATTAGGGTTTCAAAGTGCAATTGGGGTTTTAAATTAGGTTTTCAAAACAGGGTTAGGTTTTCAATGTAGGGTTTCAAAACGGGGTTAGGGTTTTTAATTAGGGTTTCAAAACTCGATTAGGGTTTCAAATTAGGGTTTCAAACAGGATTAGGGTTTCAATTTACTTTTTCAAAACAGGGTTAGGTTTTCAAACTAGGATTTCAAAACAGGGTTAGGGTTTCAAAGTAGGGTGTCAAAACAGGGTTAGGGTTTCAAATTAGGGTTTTACAACAAGGTTAGGGTTTCAAATAGGGTTTCAAAAGTCAATTAGGGTTTAAAAAAAGAGTTAGGGTTTCAAAATAGGGTTTAGGTTTCAAATCAAGGTAACAACACAGAGTTAGGGTTTCAAATTAGGTTTCAAAACAGGGTTAGGGTTTCAAAGTATGGTTTCAAAACTCAATTAGGGTTTCAAATTAGGGTTTAAAAACAAGGTTATGGTTTCAAATAAGGGTTTCAAAGTGCAATTGGGGTTTCAAATTAGGGTTTCAAACCGGATTAGGGTTTCAATGTAGGGTTTCAAAACGGGGTTAGGGTTTCAAATTCGGATTTCAAAAGTCAATTAGGGTTTTGAAATGGGGTTAGGGTTTCAAAGTAGGGTTTTGAAATGGGGTTAGGGTTTCAAAGTAGGGTTTCAAAAATCAATTAGGGTTTCAAATTAGGGTTTCAAAACTAGGTTCATGTTTCAAATTAGGGTTTAAAAACTGGGTTAGGGTATCTAATTAGGGTTTCAAAATAGAGTTAGGGTTTCAAATTAGGTTTCAAAACAAGGTTGGTGTTTCAAATTATGGTTTCAAAATCGGGTTTAGGTTTCAAATCAGGGTTTCAACACAGAGTTAGGATTTCAAATTAGGTTTCAAAACAGGGTTAGGGTTTCAAAGTAGGGTTTAAAAACTCAATTAGGGTTTCAAATTAGGGTTTAAAAACAAGGTTATGGTTTCAAATTAGGGTTTTAAAGTGCAATTGGGGTTTTAAATTAGGGTTTCAAACCGGATTAGGGTTTCAATGTAGGGTTTCAAAACGGGGTTAGGGTTTCAAATTCGGATTTCAAAAGTCAATTAGGGTTTTGAAATGGGGTTAGGGTTTCAAAGTAGGGTTTCAAAAATCAATTAGGGTTTCAAATTAGGGTTTCAAAACTAGGTTCATGTTTCAAATTAGGGTTTAAAAACTGGGTTAGGGTATCAAATTAGGGTTTCAAAACAGAGTTAGGGTTTCAAATTAGGTTTCAAAACAAGGTTGGTGTTTCAAATTATGGTTTCAAAATCGGGTTTAGGTTTCAAATCAGGGTTTCAACACAGAGTTAGGATTTCAAATTAGGTTTCAAAACAGGGTTAGGGTTTCAAAGTAGGGTTTAAAAACTCAATTAGGGTTCAAATCAGGGTTTCAAAACAAGGTTCAGGTTTTAAATTAGGGTTTCAAAACAGAGTTCGGGTTTCAATTTAGAGTTTCAAAACAGGTTCAGGGTTTCAAATTAGGTTTCAAAACAAGGTTGGTGTTTCAGATTTTGGTTTCAACGTTGGTTTTAGGTTTCAAATTAGGATTTCAAAACAGGGTTAGGGTTTCAAAGTAGGGTGTCAAAACAGGGTTAGGGTTTCAAATTAGGGTTTTACAACAAGGTTAGGGTTTCAAATAGGGTTTCAAAAGTCAATTAGGGTTTAAAAAAAGAGTTAGGGTTTCAAAATAGGGTTTAGGTTTCAAATCAAGGTTTCAACACAGAGTTAGGGTTTCAAATTAGTGTTTAAAAACAAGGTTATGGTTTCAAAGTGCAATTGGGGTTTCAAATTAGGGTTTCAAACCGGATTAGGGTTTCAATGTAGGGTTTCAAAACGGGGTTAGGGTTTCAAATTCGGATTTCAAAAGTCAATTAGGGTTTTGAAATGGGGTTAGGGTTTCAAAGTAGGGTTTTGAAATGGGGTTAGGGTTTCAAAGTATGGTTTCAAAAATCAATTAGGGTTTCAAATTAGGGTTTCAAAAGTAGGTTCATGTTTCAAATTAGGGTTTAAAAACTGGGTTAGGGTATCAAATTAGGGTTTCAAAACAGAGTTAGGGTTTCAAATTAGGTTTCAAAACAAGGTTGGTGTTTCAAATTATGGTTTCAAAATAGGGTTTAGGTTTCAAATCAGGGTTTCAACACAGAGTTAGGATTTCAAATTAGGTTTCAAAACAGGGTTAGGGTTTCAAAATAGGGTTTAAAAACTCAATTAGGGTCCAAATCAGGGTTTCAAAACGGGGTTAGGGTTTTTAATTAGGGTTTCAAATTAGGATTTCTAAACTCGATTAGGGCATCAAATTAGGGTTTCCAAACAGGGTAAGGGTTTCAAAACATGGGTAGGGTTTCAAATGAGGGTTTAAAAACAGAGTTAGTGTTTAAAATTAGGGTTTAAAAACATGATTAGTGTTGCAAATTAGGGTGTCAAAACACAATTGTGGTTTCAAATAAAGTTCTAATAACATTATTAGGGTTTGAAATTAGGGTTTTAAAACAAGGTAAGGGTTTCAAATTCGGGTTTCAAAAGTCAATTAGGGTTTCAAAAAAGAATTAGGGTTTCAAAGTAGTGTTTCGAAATGGGGTTAGGGTTTCAAAGTAGGGTTTCAAAACTCAATTAGGGTTTCAAATTAGGGTTTCAAAACAAGGTTCAGGTTTCAAATTAGGGTTTCAAAACAGAGTTAGGGTTTCAAATTAGGTGTCAAAACAAGGTTGGTGTTTCAAATTATGGTTTCAAAACTGGGTTTAGGTTTCAAATCAGGGTTTCAACACAGAGTTAGGGTATCAAATTAGGTTTCAAAACAGGGTTATGGTTTCAAAGTAGGGTTTAAAAAATCAATTAGAGTTCAAATCAGGGTTTCAAAACAAGGTTCAGGTTTCAAATTAGGGTTTCAAAACAGAGTTAGGGTTTCAAATTAGAGTTTCAAAACAGGTTCAGGGTTTCAAAACAAGGCTGGTGTTTCAAATTATGGTTTCAAAATGGGTTTTAGGTTTAAAATTAGGGTTTCAAATTAGTATTTCAAAAGAGGGTTCGGGTTTCAAAGTAGGTTTTAAAAATGGGGTTAGGGCTTCAAAGTGGGGTTTCAAAACTCGATTAGGGTTTCAAATTAGAGTTTCAAAACAGGGGTTAAAGTTTCAAAGTAGGGTTTCTAAACGGGGTTAGGGTTTTTAATTAGGGTTTCGAAACTCAATTAGGGTTTCAAATTAGGTTTTCAATTTACTTTTTCAAAACAGGGTTAGGTATTCAAACTAGGATTTCAAAACAGGGTTAGGGTTTCAAAGTCTGGTTTCAAAACGGAGTTAGGGTTTCTAAGAAGGGTTTCAAAACGCGATTAGGGTTTGAAGCAGGATTTTATTTTCAAATTAGAGTTTCAAAACAGGATTAGGGTTTCAAATTAGGTTTTAAAACCACGACTTGGTTTTCAAATTAGGGTTTCAAACAGGATTCGGGTTTCAAATTAGGATTTCAAGAGAGGGTTAGGGTTTCAAAGTAGGATGTAAAAACTGGGTTTGGGCTTCAATGTATGGTTTCAAATTTCTCTATGTTCTCCCCGTGCCCTGCGATTGACGACCAGTTCAGGGTGTACCGCGCCTCTCGCCCGAAGATTGCTGGCAGAGGCTCCAGCACCCCTAGTGAGGGGAAGCAGAAGGGAAGATGAATGAATGAATGAATGAATGAATGAATATCAACTAACAAAAAAATGCCACATTTTTGAAAAGACCGGGAATTTTTCCTTGATATATGATGACTTCAACCTTGTAAATCTTAGACTCTTAATTTTTCCAGTCATGACTGCTCCACAATGTTGTGTCCTTTTATGTTGTGCGGAGCTTCACCACATCCCTGACGAAGTACTGTGCTCACGTGTTGTACACATTTATTGCTGCATTTTTTTTAAATAAATGATTTGTATACATTTGAAGGGTATATTGTATATTTTTAGCACATCAGCAGAAAGTGAGTCTTTGCTAGTGCGTTGATAAACAAGCCTGTGATGTGTAAGTTTATTTCTGCTCACTGTTGATAATTGCGCATTTCGCAGTTACTTAAGACTGTAACGCGTATCCCATACGTCGTCGCTGTTGAGTTTGACTACATGACAAGACCAATAAGCGCAAACGGGAGGCATCAATAGCGGCAAATGAAGACGCGAGACGGCGGTGAAGTGACAGCTCCACTTCTACGCAACACGATGTGTCTTTAGGGCAATCAAAGAACCGCTTTTCAGAAAGCTCTCAGATGTATTCTGGGAAAAAGATGTTGTACAGCGGTGGCGTTGACAAACAAACGACACAATAAAAACGTCGCTTCTGTGCTCCCGTAAACACATTTGGCATCGTATGACATGGGGGAAAAAAGTTTTCAAGCAACTCACAACTCATCTTGTTTGACAAGTGCCAAACTTATTTTGTCGGCTTGAATTTCATGCATTCACTTTAGAAATTGCCATTGTACAAAATGAAATAGTCGATTAAAAAAAAAAAAAAAAAGTAATTTCTTCAAATAAAATAAAAAATGAAATGAAGTGATTAATTTAAAAAATCTAAATAATTCTTAACATTTGCATTAAAAAGAACTATTTGAGAGATTTAAAAATAATCTTAATATTACAATACAAAATGTCTTTTTTGAGGGGAAAATCTGACAATCAAAAGAAAGAAGCCATTTGATTTGTCTAATACTTATTAGATTTGTGTGCAGCATACTAGCTAAATGCTTCTTCACCATGTTTGCTTTGGACTCTCTGCTACACTATTTGACCTGAGTCTGTCGCTGTCAGAGGCCTACTTGGTTTATATTTCATTAGCATTTCTTTTCAGTTGTTTTGAGAAAAGCCAAAGTTTTACATTAATAAAGGTGTAATATTACAAGAAAGAAATATTTCAAGAAACAAAAAGAGAAGAGTACTCTTGAATTCAACTTAGACACTTACTTGTGTCAGTAGGTGCTGCTGTTTTGGTTAGCAACAGAGTCCAAATGGGCCAAGCAGGTAACTCTAAAATATCCGTGTGTGAGTGATCACATCCATGAACTGAGAAAATGAAACTTAAGCGAACATTAGCGCCACTGAGAACTTAAGTGAGCTAACTACATTAAAAAAAATTTTTTAAGGTACAGTTAAGCGCAGAAATGAATAGATAAAGGGTGTAGCTTCAGATGGTCACACTTTTCCTGATTCATCAGTGCAACACTGGATCAACTCCCAAAAGATGACCAGAAAATATAAATTTGAGCATGATGACATTTTTAATGCACTAAATTTGACTAGTTTCATCCCTCACTCTAAGTCCAGCAAACCAAGTCCAATCTTGCAACAGCTGAGACACTGAGAAGGAGAATGGTCTTACTCCATTTCTGACTGAAAACTAGCCTTAATCAATGTTTAGTTGCAATTTCAACCTATAGGGGGCAGTCCTTTATTGCAATCTGCTCTTTTCCTGACTCATAAGTGCAACACGAGGCCAACTCCTATTTCCAGGCTTCACCTCGGGCAAAAACATCTCCAAAAGTGGCTCATTTTTTTAGATGCATTACATGCATTTCAATAAGTACAATTGTGTGTGTGTGAGAAGATAGTGAGGTGTGAAGAGCCACTGGGAGCTCCGAGGCACTTGTCAGAACATCATGTGCTATCGTGCCTCTCCAACAGTGCAAAAGGTGTGCCAGGTCATCCAGGCCTCGTCCGCTGGCCTGACACCTTGTCAGCGTTTGGGTGAGGGGGGGCGGAGGGGGGGGGCATGGGAGGAGGCATAATCACACGGCACTGATGCGGCTAAAAATAGATCACGTCAGCCACACTCGTTTTGGGCTCTAATATCACTGCCAGGCTGAATTTACCATGGCAGGCTGGAAATAATAGCTCACCTCACATTAGGTTAAATGCAACAAAAGATGTCATCTTGTGTGTGTCTTATTTTTTTGTTTTTTTTTGATACAGAGGACTGGAGACATGTTGTCATTGACTTTAAGAGGAATCCTTCATAATCAGAAAGCTAATAAGCACAGATATTAATTATTACCGGTATTGAAAAACTGATTTAGCATTCATATTTTCCCTCATTTATACTAGAATGACTACCACACAAAGTATATTATCTATTTTTATTGTATAAGCTCTATGGATAATGGTAACATTAATTTTATTATTTAATTATCTAAGTATGTAGGCTCTGTGGTCAACATTATTTGAGTTAATTACTGCTTTATTTTATTATGCCAGCGCTATAGTCAACAATGATTTAATTTAATAAAATTTTTATTATGTGACATCCAAGTGGAATAGTATTTTATCTTACAGTACTTTAATACCCAATATCTTTGTAATATGATTTATTTTTTATATGAAGTTTACAACATTATTATTTATTGTTCTAATTGAATATTATGTTTTTATCATGTAAGGCAAATGGTCAACATTCATTTATTTTATTAATTTAGGGTTAGGGTAGATTTATTTATATTTTTGTTACGTGAGATCCATAGTGAACATAATTTTATTTCAATTTATTATGTAAGATCCATGGTCAAGATTGAATTACTTTGTTAATTTAATTTGTATTAGGTAGGCTTAGTGGCAAATTTAGTAATGCCATTTAATTATTATTACATAAGCTCACCATGGTGAACATTATTTTACTTTATTTTAATGTATAACATAATACCTGTGGTCAAGATTTAATTTTATTGATGTAATTACATTTACATCATACAACATCTATAAGAAACATTCATAATTTTTAGTGATTTAATTACATTTTTATTATGTAAGATACTGTATACCGTCAACAGTATTCTATTTATTTATTTAATTGTATTTTATTATCTAAGTTCAATGATCAACATGAATTCATGTAAGCTCAGTGGGCAAGACTAACATTTTCTTAAATAAATTCAATTTTGTATTATGTAACATCGATGATCAAGACAAAAATTATAATTATATTGTTAGTCATGCTTTTGGCTAGTTCTTTCATTTTAGGGTTTACGTCATCAGCGTAATCCTTTGAATTAGGCACAGCTCAAGATTTTGAAAATCCACATTTTCACTGATGTTTGTGTGTGTTAACAATGCTGTGTCCTTAAAGAACTGTGAGGGACAATGGAGCGTTAGCTTCACAAGCACTGAGGCCTTATATGTAACAAATATAATTTTAATTGAATTAATACTAACATAGCGTATTTTACAACTATACTCCTATGTTATAATATATAATACATAATCTATTACAGTGGGTTTTTTTTCCCATAGGAAATCATGTAAAGTGAATTTGTTCTGAACATGTTCTTGGGTCAGCGTGAACTGCTGCATGTTCCTATCGCGGATCGAATTGACCCATTAAGAATTTTTTTACTTTTTACTTATGTTTTTTTTTTTGTTTCTGTTGGCCTTATTTTGATTTTTTTTCAATACTAAATTACTTGGTATTTTCCATCCATCCATCCATTTTCTTCCACTTATCCGGGGTCGGGTTACGGGGACAGCAATTTAAGCAGAGAAGCCCAGACTTCCCTCTCCCCAGCCGCTTCGTTCAGTTCTTCCAGGGCGATCCTGAGGTGTTCCCAGGTCAGCCGGGAGATTTATTCCTTCTCGCGTGTCCTGGGCCTTCCCCGGGGCCTCCGCCCAGTGGGATGTGCCCGGAAAACCTTAACAGGGAGGCGTCCAGGGGGCATCCTAACCAGATGCCCGAACCACCTCGTCTGGCTCAAATCAATATACTATTCAAATAATGAAAATAAGAATTTGTCCAGGCAATAGTTATAAGCCACATTTTAACATTCCCAACTGTAATCAGAATCATCTTTATTTGCCAAGTATGTCCAAAAAACACAAGGAATTTGTCTCCAGTATTTGGAGCCGCTCTAGTACGACAACAGACTTTTGAGACAAAGACATTGACAAAAAAAAAAAAAAAAACAGTCACTGAGCAGTAAAGGGTTGCTATTTATCTAGTAATGCTGGTACATTTTTTTTAATTAATTAAAAAAAATTTTGACAATTGTGCAAAAAGATGCAGAGCCCTCGAGCACTTAGAGCAGTTCAAATGACTAATATTGCAATAGTCCGTTGCAATGACCATTGTGCAAAGGGTGCCGAGACTTCAAGGAGTGTATACGGTTTCAAGTGACGAGTAGTGCGATAATCTGGGACAATGTTGGTTGTGCAAATGTTGCAGATACTCCTCAATCAGTGTGCAAATGGAGCAGATGCTACTCTGGCATGAGTGGCCAGTATTGGTCAACAACAGATATGCAAATAGTGCAGCGTGGTGAGACAACTACAGTGAGTGCACGAGTAATACATAATTGGCCCCGCAGAAATGTGACAACGAACTCAAGTCAAAAAATTGCCAGCATGTTGTAGTGGAATTGTAGGTTAGGTGTTTAAGAAGTTGATCGCAAGAGGGAAGAAGCTGTTGGAATGTCTACTGGTTCTAGTTTGCATTGATCGGTAGCGCCTACCTGAGGGAAGGAGCTGGAAGACCTGGTGACCGGTATGCGGAGGGTCCGAGAGGATTTTGCACGCTCTTGTCTTAGTTCTGGCAGCGTGCAAGTCCTCAAGGGTGGGTAGGGGGGTAACGACAATCCTTTCATCAGTTTTGATTGTCCGTTGCAGTCGGAGTTTGTCCTTTTTTGTAGCAGCACCAAACCAGACTGTGATGGAAGAACACAGGACTGATTCGATGACCGCTGTGTAGAACTGCCTCAGCAGCTCCTGTGGCAGGCCGTGCTTTCTCAGAAGCCGCAGGAAGTACATCCTCTGCTGGGCCTTTTTGAGGACGGAGTTGATGTTGGTCGCCCACTTCAAGTCCTGACAGACTGTAATTCCCAGGAACTTGAAGGTCTCGACGGTTGACACAAGGCAGCTGGACAACGTGAGGGGCAGCTGTGGCGAAGGATGCCTCCTGAAGTCCACGATCATCTCTACAGTCTTGAGCGTGTTCAGCTCCAGGTTGTGTCGGCCGCACCACAGCTCCAGCCACTCCGCTTCCTGTCGATATGCAGACTCGTCACCGTCCTTGATGAGGCCGATGACAGTGGTGTCATCTGCAAACTTCAGGAGTTTGACAGTCGGTTGCGCTGAGGATCAGTCGTTCGTGTAGAGAGAGAAGAGCAGCGGAGAGAGGACACAACCTTGGGGCGCCCCAGTGCTGATGCTGCGTGTGGATGAGGTGGCCTCCCCCAGCCTCACCTGCTGTGTTCTGCCTGTCAGAAAGCTGTAAATCCACTGGCAGATGGCAGGTGAGACGCTGAGCTGGAGAAGCTTGGAGGAAAGGTGTTCAGGAATGATTGTGTTGAACACTGAGCTGAAGTCCACAAACAGGATCCTCGCATAGGTCCCTGCACTGTCGAGGTGTTCTAGGATGAAGTGCAGTCCCATGTTGACTGCATCATCTGCAGACCTGTTCGCTCGGTAGGCAAACTGCAGGGGGTCCAGCAGGGGACCTGTGACGCTCTTGAGGTGGTCCAGCACGAGACGTTCAAAGGACTTCATGACCACAGATGTCAAAGCGACAGGCCTGTAGTCATTTAGACCCGAGATTGCAGGTTTCTTGGGGACTGGAATGATGGTGGAGCGTTTGAAACAGGATGGTACTTCCCACAGTTCCAGAGATCTATTGAAGATCTGAGTGAAGACTGGTGCGAGCTGGTCCGCGCAGACTTTGAGGCAGGATGGGGACACATAGTCTGGGCCTGACGCTTTGTTAATCTTTTGTTGTTTGAAGATGCGTCTCACATCCTGTTCATGGATGGTTAACGCAAAAGTCAGCGGTGTGATTATGGTCTGGGGTGCGGCCAGATGGGTGGGTGTGAAAGGGTCCTTTTCAAATCTGCAGTATAAGGTATTCAAGTTGTTGGCTAGTGTGCTATTTTTCTCAGCTTGGGGGGATTGTCACTTGTAATTAGTCAGCGATTGGAATGCATGCCAGACTGATTTTCGCTAAACTGTTTTTCCAACTTTGCTGTATGGTTCCTCTGTGCAATGTTAATTTCTTTAGTCAGCTGGTTTCTAGCTCGATTATACAGGGCCCTGTCCCCGCTCTGATATGCGTCCTCCTTAGCTTGGCGAAGCTGCTTAAGTTTAGCAGTGAACCACGGCTTGTTGTTGTTGAATGTGCAAAATGACTTTTTTGGTACAAACACATCTTCACAGAAACTGATATAGGATGTAACAGTCGTATATTCATCTAGGCTGCCAGCTGAATTTTCAAAGACACTCCAGTCTGTGCAGTCTAAACAGCTTTGAAGTTCCATCTTTTTTCACTGTAGGCTTCGCGCATTTAAGTTCTTGCCTGTATGTCGGTATTAAGTGAATTCAGCAGTGATCAGACGAGCCCAGGGCTGCACGAAGTATAGCACGGTATGCGTTTTTTAGCGTAGTATAGCAGTGGTCTAAAATGTTATTTTCCTTGGTAGGACAGTCGATGTACTGCTTGTATTTAGGGAGTTTGTGGTTGAGTTCAGCTTTGTTAAAGTCCCCGAGAATAATGAGGGGTGAGTCCGGGTGTTTTTTTTCAATGTCGTTGACTTGTTCGGCGAGCATTAGCAGTGGGGCGTTCGTGTTAGCTTGAGGCGGGATGTACACGCCAGCCAGGATGAATGATGCGAACTCACGCGGCAAGTAGAATGGCTCACAGTTCAAAAACAGCGACTCCAAATGCGGGCTGCAGTGTGTGCTGAGCTCCGTGACGTCCGCACACCATTTTTCCTTGATATAGAAGCATATCCTTTCGTTCCCCGCCCTTTGTTTTCCCAGATGATTCCATGTCGCGGTCTGCTCGATGAATATGGAAGCATGACGGCGCCATCGGGTACAGCGTCGTAAAGCCAAGTCTCCGTAAAGCACATGGCAGCGGAACGTCCGAAGTCTTTACTGGTCTTTAACAGAAGATGAAGCTCGTCCATTTTGTTGGGTAGGGAGCGTACATTCGCGAGGTGGATCGACGGAAACGCCAATCTGTGTCCTCTCTTGCGGAGTTTCACTTGGATGCCGGCTCGCTTCCCTCTGTGGCGCCGCTTCCGCCTCCATGCGCCGAAAACCGCGGACGCCGCCCCGGTAAGTAACTTGGGGAAAAAACTGAGTGGATTTGCGAAAATTGGTGCAAAAAAGTCCGGAGTAGCCTCCTTGATGGTTAGCAAGTCTCCCCTTGTGTAAGTGAGTCATGTAATGTCTCCAAAGACGAACGAAAAAAATCAAAAACAATACTAGAGAGCGCGTTACCGAGGCGACCACACTGGTAGGCGCCATACAAGTGTAAAAAAATAAATAAATAAACAAGTTTATACATGTGGAACAAAAGTAAAATAAAGTAAAACCACTCAACCTTTTGAAAACTGAGAGGGAACAGGAAGGAGCGATACTGTCACTTAGTGGCCTTTTATTGGTATAACTATGTGTACAATAAGTGTGTTTATCTTAGCATGTGCTCTGTATAATTTAATTGTGCATGTGATCGTTAATATATCACATTTCCTGTACTACCATCGCACTTCTATGCTACAATGGATACCTTCTCGTACAACAACAAAAAAGCCAAAGAGGAAACACTTTAGACGCTGGCTGAGCTAAAGTTTCACAAGATTGCGGAATTAATGCAATTTCAAAAATTAAGATACTGTTTAAAAAAAGTCCAAATAAAGGCCTCTTCTCTAATAAAAGCCTCTATTGTGTGCGCTCAATGACAGCCTGTCTGGGGGATAAACAACAAGCACGTAGCGAGAATCCGAGAATGTCATTACTTTAACGACGGCATCATGCTAATTGGCCGTAAAGCCATTTTCATAAATAAAAGCCTCTTTTATATTAATTATTTTATTACAAGCGAGGCTCCGTCTGTCGAAGCACCGCAATGATTCTGATGAATGAAGTCGATGGAAAGTGGAAATGCGAGGCTCATAAACAGGCCCGTTAAAAAGCCATTTGATGTTTTCAAAGCATGAAGATAAGCTAAGCTAAACTAGCATCGGGTCTTTGCAGAGGCAGCTCACAATTTAACTGATTTAACAACTCATTTTGAACTTGACCTAAATCCAACCTTTTACAACCGCACCTAGAAATGGCACACAAAAAAAAAAAAAAAAAAGAATTTTTGGGGGAGTCGATTTCAACAACTGGGAATAGATTTTTGGCAAGTTCGACAGGGCCGCCAAAACCGCACATTTTTCAAATTGCTAAAAAAAAATAATAATAAAATAAAATACACACTTTTTAGTTTGTGAGTGCAGGGAAACCTTCCATACACACACAAGGGGTTCCAGAAAACACACACAAAAAAAAAAACTGTACTTGTTTTTGAGGAGTTGATTGTTCATCCATTTTGATAGGTCTGCGGCTGTCGCAAATTTTTCAAGTTGCTTAAAATTATACTTTTAGGTCCAGGAGTACTTGGAAACCTTACACAACCACACCAGGGGCCCTGGTCAGACCCAAATATGGCGAAAGAAAATTATATTTTTCGTAAAGGATTTTCAACAATTTTGATGTGTGTGAATTGCTTTTCAGCCATTTTGACAGTTTGGGGCTTTTACATTCAGAAGTGCTGAAACTTTCCATACATAGAGCCTTGGTCGGACCCATAAATGGCCCAAAACTGCACCTTTTTTAAGAGTCAATGCACAACAATTTTGACAGGTTGTCGCAAAATCACAAATTCTTCAAGCAGCTAAAAAAAATATAATAATAATAATAATAATAAAAGGGGTTTAGAGCGTCAGCCTCACAGTTCTGAGGACCCGGGTTCAATCCCCGGCCCCGCCTGTGTGGAGTTTGCATGTTCTCCCCGTGCCTGCGTGTGTTTTCTCCGGGCACTCCGGTTTTCTCCCACATCCCAAAAACATGCATCAATTGGAGACTCTAAATTGCCCGTAGGTGTGAATGTGAGTACGGATGGTTGTTTGTTTCTATGTTCCCTGTGATTGGCTGGCAACCAGTTCAGGGTGTACCCCGCCTCCTGCCCGATGACAGCTGGGATAGGCTCCAGCACGCCCGCGACCCTTGTGAGGAGAAGCGGCTCAGAAAATGGATGGATGGATGAATAATAAAAGGTCCACGAGTGTCGGGAAACCTTCCACAAACACACAGCAGGGAGCTTGGTAATCAAATTCTGGCCATTTTGACAGAGTAGTCATTTTGAGAGGTCCGTGGCTGTTACAAAATATTTTCCAAAAATGTATAAAACTCCTGGAGTGCCTTGACACCTTCCATACCCACACTGTGTGGAAGAACCCAGGAATACCTAAAAAAGAATTACATTTCACCAGGGAAGGGAAGCGCAGTATTGATGGTCCAACTGTGCATAATGTCATAGTGGATGACAATACATGCAGTACTTTCTAGGAATAAAACCTGGTGGTACTTGGCATAAAAAGTTTGAGAACCACTGATTTAATGTCTGCAGCGTCAGACTTTCAGTCTGTTTCCCGGCAACTACTTAGCCATCAAGGTCACTTGCAATAAATAGGGGATAAATTGTAAAATCGAGTCAGTTTTGACAGCCCGCGCACCCGTCTGTCTTATCACAAAGGCCCCGTTTCATCCGCGCTACACCAGGTACCTGACGCCAGCTGCAGTCTATTTACACCGCATCGTCGTTGTCTGTGAATTTACAACACGCCGGAGTTGGAGGCGGACGACAGCTTGTTGGATTAATCAGCGCATTACTTTGACTGGAGTGGAGGGAGGTAACAAAGTTGACTGTGATTGAGTGACTGGGTGTCATTACTGGACATCAACTTGAAAGGACTCCGTCTGAACAGTTTTTTTTTTTTTTCCTCTTTTCGTTGTCACTCAATGTGCTAATTGCTGTGGTGAAAAGCGAGCAACATGGTACAGAAAGCATGGTAGAAAATGATATGAAACAGTACCTTTGATCACAGGTGACAAGAATACAGCTAGCGCAATACAGCAGCCTCAAATAATGATATCCTACCGTATCACATCGTTATATGTTTTGCAATTTATTTGATAAACCTCGCGACGTGTGGTATCGCCAACATCAAATCTCAAAATCGCAATTTATCAACACACGAGCATCAAATCTAGATATCTCAATGTATCGTACATGCCGTATTGTCTGTTACAAAACAGTATTGATACACAAGCATGCGATATCGATACTGTAATGCATAGTATTGTTGTCTAGTACAATAAAAATCGATACATCTAATCAAACCATATAATTGTGCTGTGATACACTAGAATCAAGTATGGATATCGCGATGTATCTTAAAGTTGTCCATTGCAAAACAGCAGAGGTACCCGCACGCACAATACAAAACGATATTGTGATTTATTGTATTGTCTGTTGCAATACAGTATAGAAAGACCAGCATAAAATATAGATATGAAGATGCATCTTATTGTTGTATGATGCGGTCAAGTGTCGTTCTATGATATCATAGTGTTGATACACGCGCATCAGATACCATTAACATGTTGTACCGCATCGTTGTCTGTTACAATAGATAGAATATTAATACACCAGTACGAAATATCCATATTTCAGTTTATTGTATGGTTCGTAACGTCGTCTGTTGTGATATATTATTGATACACCAATCTCAGATCTTTGATTTCACAATGCATTGTAATTCACAACTTTGAATACAGTATATACAATGATACAGGATATCGATACTGCAATAGACTGTTTCGTTGTGTACTACAAATCCAGGATTGATACACTAGCCTCAAATATCGATACTGCGATGTATGTTACAAATACAGTGGTTCCTTGACTTACGAGTCGAATTCGTTCTGTGACCGAGCTCGCAACGCAATTTTACTCATCTATCAAATACATTTTCCCCATTGAATTGAAATGTGAATGTGCTCCAGATGTTTTTAATAAAGACAAATAGCACTGTATGGTGTAAAAACATTTTAAAGGGGAACTAAACCCTAGATGCCAAAACTTCCCGTTATAATTTAAATATATATATGCATATATTCTTATATATATCTTCTTATATCTTCATATCTTTCTTCATGTGAGGGCACAGTACCTTAATTGCTAAATTGCATTTTTCACTTCAGATGAAAAGGAGAGGATTAGAAGCTTGCTCGTAACTCAAATTTTGAGTCTCAACACACAGCAAAATTATCGACCATACGATCGTTCATAACTAAAAAAAAACATTAAGTTGCGGCACTTGTTGGTCAAGGTACCGCTGTATTTTATAAATAGTTAATTCCTCGGAAGAAAGAGGAAACGAAATCACAGAGGAAGTGATCACAAACATACAATTGTGTACAGCTCCTTGGAAATAACCTTTGGTAATGAGCCACATGCTGCTTCACCGTGACATTGCGATCTTATCACAGGGGCCTGCTCTGGTAAATTTCCATGACATCTCTGAAATGCTAACCTAGCAGCATAGCCATGAAGCAGCAATCCAATCGTGGTTGCTAATTCCACTCTGGGGCTCTGTTCAAGTGCTAAACATGATCAGTGGCACATTCAAAGGCCAATTTCTTTTCATCAAATCTTATCATCTGCTTTCTCTGTGAAGCCGCCACGGCCGCCGAATTGGTGATTAATGGCGATTCCCACAAGGACTCCCGGCAACATGACGCACGGCACGGCATCTCATCATTTTGCTCTCTCATATCTCACACCAACGTCTCCGTTTGATCTCTCTGTGGTGTGAGCGGCAAATCAATGAGGATCCTCCATCATGGAGGTGGGGATGATCGGGAGCCAGGCTGGCTGATACAGTTGGTACCTTGACTTTTCACAAATCGTTCGAGTTATGAGCTGTTGCTTGGTCAATTTTTTTGCTTTGTGTTGCGAGCCAAAACTTTAGTCATGATCGAGCTTTAGCTACACCGCCGCTCTAGTGGAAAAAATAAATAAAAATGGAGCAACTACGACTGTACTGTACAGTACTGTAATGCCCCCACATGTGGGCAAATAAAGCCACAGTCGCTGATGCACTTTCATCCATTGATCGAACGGGTCAAAAACACAAATACAAAATGAGATCATGTGCAAAGAGCTCCTGTAGGCCACAACTCACACCCAGAGGCTCACACACATACTAACCGGACATTACTGACTGGGCCACGCCCCTCAAAGGCACACATCAATAATTAAATATTACAGTACATTGAGTACTGTACTGTAACCAAATGTTAAAATGAGTAGGCAGTCCAGAATAGGTGTGTTTTGAGTTTGTACAATGATGATGATGATTATTATGCATTATTATTGTTGTCCAATGCAATACAGTAATTATACACAGGCATCAAATATCAATACAGTATCGTTGTCTGTGGGGGATACAGTATGGCTACATCAACCTCATATATTGTATTGATATCACTATTGTCTATTTCATTGTCTGCTGGGATACAGTGTCGATCTACCAGTATTAAATATCGATATCGCAATGCATCATACTGGTACTGAGCAGTATCATTTTCCAGTGCGATACAGTATCGATACATTGGCATCATATCTTCTGTTGTAATGTACATTTACCAGAAAACGCTGCTATGCATTCACATAATGACGCCTTTATCTCGGTGAAGCAGCATGTCGCTCATTCCCACAAGGTTATTAAACCAGGATTAAACTAACAAGACAACTCTGGATGCACACAGTATATTCCTCTTTATGCATCCAGGAATTATTCAGTAGGGCTGTCATAAATGTTCCCATAATTCATGTGATCCACGTGCATGAATTATGCCTTAATCCAACATAAGTTTGTATACATCGCGTGCCCCCATGCTGTGCTTTCTCACCCTTTACGTAAACATGACATTATTTGCTATTATTGCGCCGTGTAAACTTTTGAGCTTAGTTCTTCACTTCACTATGGGAAGCCACATACATTTATTCGATAGCCTTGATATCCAACTTAAGGTCCATGTACTAGTAGGCTCTTTGTCCTCACTTGCAAGCCAATTCATTGCACTAGTAGAACGACTCTCTCACTAGTCACGTTTTTTCCACTATTAAATTTCGGCACACTAGTTGGACAACTACATGTAATGTGAGGCAAAACTACTAGTGGACATCATAGTGCTACTAGCAGGATCTGGAAGGCTACTCGTGTGTGACGCACGTCTACCAGTTGTGCCTAGTAGTGTTACTAGTACAGCACCGAAGTTTGATAGTAAGTGAAAAAAACATGACTAGTCAGAGTCAGTCATTCTACCAGTTCGCTGAGTTGTCTTACTGGTCAGGACAAAGAGCGTACTAGTACCTGTACATGGACCTTAAACTGGACACCTCAAACAGCTTTCCATAAAGACGATTCAGTTCACTAGTAGAACGACTAGCGCATAGAATGACTGTCTTACTAGCATTTTTTTCCTCACTACTGCCTTCCATTCAAACTACACGTCACTTGTGATGGAAAACTGTCCAACAGTTGACATCTGCACGCTACTAGTACTACAAGTAAAGCACGAGATATTAACTCGTAGAATTTTATAATGTCTAGTCTATGACTAGTAGAGCTAGTAGCATGGAGTCGTCAACTAGTTCACAGTTTTGCCTCCCGAGTAACATGTCATTTTTGTACTAGTATGCCCAAATTGTTCTACTAGTGACGATAAAGAGCATACCAGTTAATGGACCCCTTAAACTGGATATCAAGGATATCCACCACAAGGTCCATGTACTAGTCCCGTTACCATGGCAACCACAAAGACAGCGTTGCCCCCATTACGAGGCCAGTGTGTGAAAAGTGAAAGCCTGAAGTCAAGCTCCAACGAGAGATCGATGTATTTTTGCCCCTCACAAGTTAATTTCCCTCAGGTGTCTCAGCTTAAATAAATGCTGAAGGTGCCCCGTGTGGAATGGTGATGTATGGCGATAACAGATGGGGGAAACACTTTGATACATCGAAACGGCACTATACAGTATACAGTTACTGCATATAGACTAAGTGGTAATGTTATCTCTCATAAACCTCCCCCGCGTGTCCTGTTTTCGGTTGTATTAAAGAGGTAAAACACTTGACTCTGCTTTGTGACATACGACAGAATGTGAAGAAAAAATTTTTTTTTTATTTGCTTTCAATTGCACAAATCCAAATAAAATACAATTATTTCTGTACATTGCATTTAATTGTTATTAGAGGTGCAACAATTAACCGATTAATCGGCAACTAATAGAGTAGCACATTGACAACTATTTTGATAATCGATTAATGGCTGAGAGACCTTGTTTAACTTAAAATTGGTCGGCTGTGGCTCATTAGTTAGAGCAGGTCGTGCAGTGATCGAAGGGTCACTGGTTTGAATCCCGGCTACGACTGTCCGCATGTCGAAGTGCCCTTGGCAAGACACTGAACCCGAATTTGCTCCCAGTGGAAATGTTTTGTTTTTATCCAATTCATCGGAAAAAAAATAAATAAAAAAATAAAACAAATCGACAGATGCGTCAATTATTAAAATAATAGTTAGTTGCATCCCTAATTGTTATTATATTCTGCTTTAATACTTTGATCTATTCTCTATTCTTATATTTTAAGCACAATAGAACCGTAGAATGCTATTTTTCTCAAGTTCCCAAAATTTGTTGGCGTTTTTTGCCAGGCTTCAACAGATTAATGGCATTTTCATTCATTTTGATGGGGAAGCATAATTTGATATATGAATGTTTTATAAGTTAAGAGTATGGTCACAGAACAAAATAAACTCATAAGTTACTACTGAACATTCAGCTACGTTGCTATGTCGCAGTAACAACCATTTGAGGTCCTACGGTTATCCTACTTTTCCTAACCGGTACACTTTTACGGTGCAGCCACGAAAAGGAAAAAAAAAAAAAAAAAGTGAGGAGTATGCGGATGATATTTCATCGCTTCCATCTGCACTGTTGGAAGACCATACCATGAGTACAATGCACATTTCTCCACCTACTGAACTCATTCAAGCACTATATTGCACTGATGACCCCAGTAAAAGGCTTTTACGGTAGGTAGGTTGATGGGCGATGGGAACAGATGAACTGGAGTGGTGGTCCCGAGCCAAAGCGCTTTGGAGCATTGTGGGTAATAATCATAACAATAATAACACAGCTACTCACTCAGTGGGCGTTTGACGTCACAATGTGACCACTTAATGAGGCCGCACGGAAATCTGTGACGCCAACGCTCGCACTTTTAGTGATGGTTAGTCCCCGCCAAACCTGAATCACTGGGCAACGGACAGCAGCTTTCACAAAGAGGTCCTGCAAAATTGCAGCGTGAGAGTCATCGTAGAAGACGATGCGATAATAAGATGTCTATTCCTTTTACGCAGTGCCCAGTGAATAGGCGGCATAATTTCCGAAACAGTTGTGTGCTTCTACATATTTTGATTGTTTACTCGAGTGTAGTGCAAATGGCAACTCTGTCCAATGATGGCTTTTAATGTCACTTTAAAATGTATTTGTTTATTATTAGTTTTCGGGGATGTGGGAGGAAACCGGAGTACCCGGAGAAAACCCACGCAGGCATGAGGAGAACATGCAAACTCCACACAGGCGAGGCCAGATTTGAACCCGGGTCTTCAGAATTGTGAGGCAGATGTGCAAACCAGTCATACACTGTGCCGCTCTCTTTTTATCAAAGGTTTGTACTATATTTTATTGATTTTTTTTATTTATGCATGTTTTTAGTTTTTATCTTTTTTTTATTCCATGTTTTTTAGATTAATATATTGTAAATATGTATTTTGTATGAATTTAATCTAATTTACTTAAATGTATTATTTATTATTTTAACAATTTTTTATTATTTCTCTTTTTTATTCATTTTATTCTACTTCCATTTTCTATTTTGTATATATTCATTTTGTATGCCCGAAGATAGCTGGGATAGGCTCCAGCATACCCGTGACCCTAGTGAGGATAAGCGGTACAGAAAATGGAAAATGGTTTGATATCTTTTATTCATTTATTTTATATATATATATACTGTGTGTGTGTGTGGTACAGAAAGTATTCAGACCCCCTTATAACACCACCACACATAAGTCACATACTTCTTTAACCATCTGGAAGCAGCAAGGCGTGTTCTACTGGGATACAGCAGCCAATCATAGTGCAATGGCGCGTATCCTGGAGCCAATAACATTGGAGCAGCGCGTCTTCTGCAGGAAAATGCAAGGGAATCCTAATAATGCATGTGGGAAACCTTCGCATCAATCTGTGATATGTTACGTTCCATTCCCGGTTTGTGTCACTTGTAATTTGTTTTGGCTTTTGTTAATTTGTTTCGTATTCTTTGAATTTGTTTTCTGAAATGTTAAAGGGTTTTGTGTTTTGTTCATTTGATTTCTGAAATGTAAGTGTTTCGGTTGTTGTTAATTTGTTTTCTGAAATGTAAATTTTTTTTGTGTTTGTTTCCTTTGTTTTCTGAAATGTAAAAGTGTGTTGGCTTTTGTTAGTTTGTTTTCTGAAATATAAATTTGTTTTAACTTTTGTTAATTTGTTTTCTGAAATGTAATTTATTTATTTATTTTTTTTTTTGTCAATTTGGCTGAACTTTAACTTTGATGACAAGCGCCTCAAGAATGTTTGACTTTACTTTGACGACAACACGCTACGAATGCGAGTCAGTTCAATTAACGCAACTTCCTGTGTGTCTTCTTCCAACTTCCGAATATCTTTTCCATGTAAGTGTCATCGAATTCTTCTGGCTTTCTAGCATTTGCATTAAGAGCGGAAGCGCGAAAAAGCAGCAGATAGCAACGCATGCTCACCATTTGTTCGTGTCTCGACGAGGCATTGTTTGGAGGGAAACAACAGGCCGGAACGGAACGAGGGGAGACAGCGGTGAAATTAATCCCAGTCGGTTTTACACTCCTGCTAATCAGATAGCAGCCAGAGCAAGAAAGAGGCGGCAAAGCATGGAGAGATTTATCAGTGCAAAGTTACAGCCGACAAACTCCACCAGGAACACAACAAATACATTTGATCAAAGATAAAAGCAGGCTTCAAGTCCCTCAGATGCTCAATGTTTTATGTTGTGGATGAACCAGCAGGGGTCAGTAAAACCAATGCACTTCAAATGAAATGTTTACCCATTAAAAATAAATTTGTATTTAGGCTTATTGGAGGTAATAATTATACATCCATCCATTTATATTATCATTAATATATTGCTGGTGTTGGGCAGAATGCTTGCATCTCCCATACCAATGCTTTTCAGGAAGTGTTGCGTCATTAAAATTGCATCATCAATGTGAGCAAGCCATTTTCAGCGCTGTAGATTGGGCCACGATTTGTTAAAATAACAGCCCCACGTGGAGTGGAAAAATATGAAATTGACCAACATTTGGATATAGGAGGTTTCTGCCCGACTGTGACGACTTTATTTTTTGTATACAGTAAACCACCGCTATATCGTGGTTCACGCTTTGCGTTCCCCTAATTTGCGATTTTATTTATTTATTTTTTTAAATTGCACGATAACTTTAAAAAAAAAAAAAAAAAAGGCAATTGATAGTACAGTTAGTCTTTCCGAGATGCAAACACCTTATTTTTTGTACTGTAGGCGTTATTTATTTTGATATTTCTGCCATTTTTTTTGTCTATTCTTTTTGTGCTCGCTCTCTCAAAATGTCCTGTGTTTAAATGTGTGTGTATTGTTTTAAGGTGTGTAGAAAGACCCTAAAACGATTTCAAGTTAAAAAAAAAGAAAAAAGTTCACAATTTTTTAGAATGAGAAACAAGTTTTTTTTATTTTAAAGCTTACAGTGATTCTCAAAGTGTGGTATGCATACTAGTAGTGGTACGCAGGCTCCTTCTGGTGGTACGTTAAAGAATCACTGTCCAAGTACAGTTTAGTAATATTTAACTTAAGTACATCAGCATTTAATCTTTAAGAAGCGTTTCTTTTGGTAAATTTTTTGTTTAACCGATATGAACAAAACATTAATTGAATCACTCTCTAAGTACCGTTTTTTAATTATTATTCATATATAGAACCAATAAGCACAGAGTTAATGTTGAGCATAATGTTACAGTGGCTTACGAAAATATTACATATCGTTTTTAAAATTGGTCGTGATGGTGGTAATTTGTGTAAAAAGTTTGATAATCCCTGTTTTAAAATATTTAAATGTTTTTCTATATGGACTCTGTATATTGCAGATTTTTCACGGAAATCTACTACGTAACTTCTGCGGCGAAGGGGGAATCTCTTTGTATGTATGTGTTTTATGGCATCATTAAAAACCCGTTTATATACCTTTTGTGCCATTTTCAGAATCAGAATCATCTTTATTTTGCCATGTCCAAAAAACACACAAGGAATTTCCCTCCGGTAGTTGGAGCAAATGTTGCAGTTACTCGTCAGTCAGCGTGCAAGTGGTGCAGATGCTACTCTGGCATGAGTGGCCAGTATTGGTCAACAACTGATGGTGGTTAGCCATGTGTTTTTTTTTTCTAATGTCAAATATGTGCCTTGACCCAAAACAAGTTGGGAGACACTGCGGTGGTAGTAACGAAAGCACTTCTTGTCACTGGGCCAGTGTATCCAGAAATGTACTTTTAATTCTTCATCCTTGGGGTATTTTGACGAACACAAGTCACATCCATGTTATTAAGTTACCTGAAAACTGTTTCCAATTGTGAAAAAAAGCATAATGTGTCTTACAGGCCCTAGAAATGCTCTCAAACTGTAAAAAAGAACAAACAACAAAAACAATGTGTCCCACGGTGAGCAAAAGACTCCCCAAATGCTTGGAATACAGGGCCAAAAGCTGCCAGATTCACTTGTTGTTGTTATTATTTTTTAATGGCCAAGAACCCGCTGAGCCTCAGCTCTGCCGTCACTTCTTTTTTTTTTTTTTTCTTCCCAGAAAAGATTGCACACTGGCGATAAGATGTGACAGCTCGGTCGCTGCTCAGCGCTCTGCATGGGAGACTGACGGCCAGAGCAGATAGGAAAGGGGTGGAAGAGGGAGGGGGGATACGTGACCTTTTTTGAAATGGATTTCTGTAAACTCACACTGGAGGCCGTGACATTCTCTTCATGTTTTTAATTTGCCAGTACACACTTATATTAAATAAGGAGGCAAGCATACCCATGGGCTAAATAGTCTGTGTTGTTTTCAGAGGAAAAGGTCAAGTCAGACTGATGACTTGAAAGCCTTTAACAGGTTGCCAACCATATGTGGTACATGTCGTTACACAGGAAGCATGTATTATGTATGTATGTATTTTTTCAAAGTATTATTATATCATTTGTGCAGATGTAAAGGACAGCTTCTTTCGTAATTTAAAACACTTCCCAGGTGTCTCAATCACAGTTTTTGTCAAAATACCTCAAGGATCAAGAATTACAGGACAATTTACATAATGCACATTTTTCAACCTGAAATTTACATATTTTGAGGGCGGTACTGAGTCATGCGGATGAAGCATAGCTCACCTACTACTGCAGAGCCAATGCCTCACTCACAGACACATTTTAGGTAAAAGGTAAATAATAAAAGATCAGTTTGTTTAACTTCACACATGGTGATTCAGAGACTATTTGCGTACAAGCAATTAAAAAGCATTTTTTCTACATAAATACTTCATCTTTAAAATAAAAATAAAATGTTGAATATCTTGAAAATATTGAAAAAATATTTTTAAAAAGACTAAGATGATAGATGGAGTGTTGAAGACCCAAGTGCAAAACGCAGAACAACCAGAAAAGCTGGAAAGGATTTTAATAATCAATTTAAGATCAATTGTGACAGGTCAATTTAGAGCCAGGATACAGAGCAGTTCACTACTCAGTCAAGAGGGTCAGGCTTTGAAGATGGGGAATTTGTCTTGGGCCAAAGTGTTGCAATGTTCCATAATCGACAGATAGCAGGTCAGGAAATTCTCAGATTTCATTGTTGTCTTAATCCACGATTTACTGAGAGCAGAAACAGGGAAACTCACACAAACCTCATCAGGCAGAACTCCCAGTCGTGGACAGAAAGAAGAGTGGATTCATGGGGTAGCGATATAGCGTCTTTCACTGATGGCTGTCGGACACTCTGCGACTGATTACATCATCAACAAAGCCATAAATAGGGGGTGTATCACTGTGGCTAGTACAACATGATTGGCTGTTTGTCATGACAAAATGGCAGACTGTAACAAAAATAATATATTTTTAAAAACACAATTTCATCAATGGCGGCACGGTGGGCGCCTGGTTAGCACATCTGCCAGGTTCTGAGGACCTGGGTTCAAATCCGGCCTCGGGAGTTTGCATGTTCTCCCTGTACCTGCATAGGTTTTCTCCAGGCACTCTGGTTTCCTCCCACATCGCAAAAACATGCATGGTAGGTTAATTGAAGATTAAATTGCCCGTAGGCGTGAATGTGAGTGCAAATGGTTGTTTGTTTATATGTGCCCTGCAATTGGCTGGTGACCAGTTCAGGATGTACCCCGCCTCTTGCCCAAAGATAGCTGGGATAGGCTCCACCACGCCTGTGACCCTCGTGAGGAAAATGAATAAATGAATATTTCATAAAATTGAATCAAATTCTCCAATTCATTAAAATAGTTATTTAAAACGTATTTTATAAATATGTTTAAAATGTTTATAAGTATTTTAATGTATGTATTTAAAAATACATACAACCCCAATTCCAATGAAGTTGGGACGTTGTGTTAAACAAATAAAAACAGAATACAATGATTTGCAAATCATGTTCAACCTATATTTAATTGAATACACTACAAAGACAAGATATTTAATGTTCAAACTGATCAATTTGATTGTTTTTAGCAAATAATCATTAACGTAGAATTTTATAGCTGCAACACATTCCAAAAAAAGCTGGGACAGGTGGCAAAAAAAAACTGAGAAAGTTGAGGAATGCTCATCAAACACCTTTTTGGAACATCCCACAGGGGAACAGGCTAATTGGGAACAGGTGGGTGCCATGATCGTGTATAAAAGGAGCTTCCCTGAATTGCTCAGTCATTCACAAGGGTCCGAGCTTATCTAAGATGGACTGATGCAAAGTGGAAAAGTGTTCTGTGTGCCGACGAGTCCACATTTCAAATTGTTTTTGGAAATTGTGGACATTGTGTCCTCAACACAACGTCCCAACTTAATTGGAATTGGGGTTGTAATTAAAAGAAGAAGAAGAATTTCAAAGTTGTTGGGTGGGCATGCACTCCAAAGACCCGACTAGTTGTATACAAGCTATTAAAAACTACATTTTACAAAAGTATTTGCTCTGTAAAATAAAAATGTGAAATATTTGTTTTTAAAATTATTAAAAAAAATGAATGTTGCATGAAAGAATGTATATAAAATAAACCATCGATTCACCAATAATTTTCCCAATAGTTGATCAACAAATTTTTGTCAAATTTTGGCATCCATTAAAATGTTACAAATAAATGTACTGGATATTTTAGTAAAAAAAAAAAATGTAATATATATATATATATATATTTACAAACACAAATATTAAAATGATTAATTATGTAAATTAACAATATTTTTACATCACAATCTGACAGAATTCTGAAAGCCCAGGTCACAGAAATATATTTGGAAAGGAGCAGCTCACAATGTCCCCTATTAAAAAATACCATTGAAGTAGCAGATTAGTATTGAGTCGACTCTATAGGAGGAACTCTCTGAAAGTCTTAGAAAATCACTCTTAGAAAAATGCCGACCTGCTTTCTGCCACGTGAAGATGGATGCGTGCTATGCAAGAGCAACTGCGAATTGCTTTGAGCGAGTGGCCTTGAGCACGTCGTGACAGATGAAGTCCGAGCAGAAGGAGTCAAAGACTTCACAGTGACCGACGTTTTAAAGACAGCTTATTTACTTGTGTGATAAATTGAGTTGAAAAAAGGACAATGTGACGCAGGCAGATGGAGAAGTCTTTTGTTCTGTTATTTACCTTGGGCTTTATTTCATTTCAGAGTTGGCTGCTTTTGAAGGGCGGCATTATGTGTTTTAAGTCGGCCGTGTTGTCCAGAGCGGCTAAGCGGCTTGCTGAACGTGAAACAAACCCACAGGAGAGGACGCACAGGCGCGGCGTGCAAAAAAAGCCTGTTGCCGAATGGCTTAGTGACAAAATTAATGGAGGATGTGACGCTTGGCTGACGACGATGTGAAAGTTCTTTCACCAAAACGGTGACGACTTGACAATTATTGATAATATAACTCCTGATCATGATGGAGATAATCAAGGCATTTCTAATTTTGACTGAATGAGACAATATACAGAATTTCTGACATATAAACAGTGTGATTGTAATCTGTGCTGCTGTGTATTTGCAGTTCGGCCTTCACAAATTCCCATATTCATGGATTTTTTTTTTAAACTATCCTCCATTATTTGCTGAAACTTGTCTGTTCACTGTTTTTGTACCCAGGCCTGTTTTTATTCTCAGGATTTCACTCTGAAATCTCCACTTGCATCTGTGATCTGATTCTCTATGGTCTGCAACATATCAAATGTACAGAAGCGTATGTGTTGATTTCCCCTTGAGGAATTAACATGAGTATAAAAAAAAAGTAGTACAAGTTTTTGTGAAGAAATGTACAAATCTCACATTTCTCTAACAGCTATCTAGTGTTGTGACCTCTACAAAGGGTCACAGATTACATTTGAAAAAAAGACAAATAGCAAGCAAAAGCATATTTGTGCAATGGAAGAATAATGTTCATTTCTCACTTCGCTTGGAAAATGTCATATTTTCTAAATCGCATCTACGCGAATAAGAGGAATTCTGACTCTATTCATCCGTCACTGGTGGGGGATCAGTAATATGTGCTCATAAATTATTGCTCAGGTGCTTCATAGCCACAACTTGGACATTCACATATTAAGTCTGAGCTGGAAAACTAAGGTGATTTCTTACTATGAAGCCAATTTCATGGTGTATTTCCATGATTTTCATGCAGAGCACTGGCCTCACATTACACCCCCACACCACCTTCAATGCCACAATATTAATTATAATGATCACGTGTTAATTGACGTCTTTGGATAATGTGTAATGCACCACACAACTCATACCAGTGAACAAAATGAGCGCTTGAGCCACAAGCACCCAACAGATGGTTATGACATACAAAAGCATTGCTCATTAATTCATGCAAAAGATCACCGTAGCAAAAAAAAAAAAAAATCATTATGTGGCCGTTTGTGGGCATGTCGTCGAGAGACTTCAATCTGTTTTTTGCTGTACTTATTTGGGACGACATATATTCTTGACTCATTATGGCGGCACCTCTTGGCCTTGGCTGCTGTGTTTAATTAACTTTCCGGGATTTATCTGTCATGCGTCACCAATCAGCCAAGAAAGCAGCGGAAGATTGAGATGTTTTCAAACGGCCTTAATGTCATTGTGCTCTATTTATTTGGCCTGCTGACCGATGGCCGTTTGATTGTGCGATGTATTTGGAGCGGAGCCACCTTTGTCTTTGATACGTTTACCCTTCTGTACAGCTGCATACTCTAGAGCTTTGGTATTGTCTCAGCCCAAACAATTGTCAGTTCCAGAAAATCAATAAGAAGTTCATAATCGGCATGAAAGATAGAATAGATGCAATACAGTCACAGCAAATTTGGAAAACTAGTCATTTTTAGCCAGCAACAGTGAATTGAGTACAAAGAAAATTGAGTCGTGGACTCCTAAACCTAAAAAAAAAAGCTGTGTGAAAAATGTGGAAGTAGAATCAGGTTCCTTCTTTGTACGTTAAAAAGGAACAATCCACAGACTTCATGTTTGTACGATCAATGTCAACGTCAAAAGTTATTACAAAGATACGCCATAGTAAGGTATTGTAAGTACTTAGTTCAACAATCCACGGGCTCCCAAAATCCTGGGTCAGGTACTTCCCAAATTTGTAGAAGAAAGTGTTTGGGACACTTGAAGAGCTAACGCCTAAAAATGTGCAAGTATAATTTCATTTTTTCTGATTACGGCCACTGAAAAATCCCAATTTGGGTACTTTGGCCCTTAAAAATGTGGGTAGAATTTCATTTCAATACTGAACCCGCTTATGTTCAGAAACAGTTTCAAAGGGAATGATCCATGGTTGGTTCAATGTGGTTTGCATGTAGACAAAACTCCAAAATGCACTAAAGAAATCATATATTCTGTACATGGACTCCCAACAGCTGTGGGTGGTATGGTAACAAAGTAGAGGACATCATAGGCTAATATGTCCAAAGAAATAGCACCTGAAAACCAAGCGTGCTGAAGATTGGATTAGGTAAACCGCCACCACCCCTGTGTCGACTGATCAATGATGTAGCTCAGCATGGGCATGGAGATGCGAGCTGCGTCTGATTTGCAGAGACAGTCCAAAAGATTATTCAATGATGATGTTTTTGAAGAGAGAGTCGCTTCGTCTCAGTTTGCGGGCCGACGCCATCAAAGCGTTTTTCGCCCCTCAGGGAATGCCTCCACTGGTACCAGGGGAAACGAAAAGGAAAGGCTCTCGCTCACAATAATGCTCAGGGAGGTGTGAAGTGAAACTAAGGTGCCACAGTGGGCGAAAGGTCCAACTGCACAGAGAAGCATGCACTTAATTGATTATTGCATTTTTGTCAACTTGATTTATGAGTCACATAGGTCCTTGAGGACCAGGCAGACCAGGGATGCACAATTCACTGAACAGGTCACCAGCTAAGGAACATTACAAATATTACCTTGAAAGAGGGTTGAGATTAGGGATGGTCCTAGAAATCGAAAAATAAATTGATTGTTAAGGAGTTGGTCGATTGTGTGGAATTGATGTTTCAAAGCATATTGAAGCACCCGTTCGTCTACTTTCTATAGCACTGGTCCTCATTAGTTTCAAGGTTTCCCTTGCCTGAATGCGGGTCACCGGGCCCCCCCTCTGGAGCCAGACCTGGAGGTGGGGCTCGAAGGAGAGCACCTGGTGGCCGGGCCTGCACCAATGGGCCCAGCCGGGCACAGCCCAAAAGGGTAACGTGGGTCCCCCTTCCCATGGGCTCACCACCTGTGGCCATAGGGGTTGGGTGCAATGTGAGCTGGGCGGTGGCCGGAGGCAGGGACCTTGGCGATCTAATCCCCGGCTACAGAAGCTGGCTCTATGGACGTGGAATGTCACCTCTCTGGCAGGGAAGGAGCCCAAGCTGGTGTGTGAGGTCGAGAAGTTCCGACTAGATATATTCGGGATTGCCTCCACACACAGCTTGGGCTCTGGTACCAGTCCTCTTGAGAGGGGTTGGACTCTCTTCCACTTTGGAGTTGCCCACGGTGAGAGGCGTTGCGTGGACATCGAGGACAGTGCCTCTGGATTAGCAGACTGGGGTGGTGGTCCCCCTTTTTAAGAAGGAGGACCGGAGGATGTGTTCCAACTACAGGGGGAATCACACTCCTCAGCCTCCCTGGTAAGGTCTATTCAGGGGTGCTGGAGAGGAGGGTCCGTCGGGAAGTCGAATCACAGATTCTGGAGGAGTGTGGTTTTCATCCTGGCCGTGGAACAGTGGGCCAGATCTACACAATCGGCAGGGTCCTCAAGGGTGCATGGGTGTTCGGACAACCAGTCTACATGTGTTTTGTGGACTTGGAGAAGGTGTTCGACCGTGTTCCTCGGGGGAGTCCTGTGGGGGGTGCTTCAGGAGTATGGGGTACCGAACGCCCTGATACGGCCTGTTCGGTCCCTGTACAACCATAGTCAGAGTTTTGTCCGCATTGCCGGCAGTAAGTCGGAGTCGTTTCCGGTGAGGTTTGGACTCCGCCAAGGCTGCCCTTTGTCCGCGATTGTTCATAACTTTTATGGACAGAATTTCTAGGCGCAGCCGAGGTGCAGAGGGGGTCCGGTTTGATGGGCTCAGTATTGCATCTCTACTTTTTGCTGATGATGTGGTTCTGTTGGCTTCATCAAGCCGTGATCTCCAACTCTCACTGGAGCGGTTCGCAGCCGAGTGTGAAGCAGCTGGGAGGAAAATGAGCACCTCCAAATGTGAGACCATGGTCCTCAGTCTGAAAAGGGTGGCATGCCCTCTCCAGGTCGGGGATGAGATCCTGCCCCAAGTGGAGGAGTTCAAGTATCTAAGGGTCTTGTTCACGAGTGAGGGAAGAATGGAACGGGAGATCAACAGGCGGATCGGTGCAGTGTCTGCAGTGATGCTGACTTTGCATCGTTCCTTTGTGGTAAAGAAGGAGCTAAAAATGCTCTCGATTTACCGGTCGATCTACATTCCTACCCTCACCTATGGTCATGAGCTGTGGGTCATGACTGAAAGAACAAGATCCCTGATACAAGCGGCCAAAATGAGTTTATACTTATACTATACTTCATTCATCTGATGAGGGATATTAAATCAGAATCAGAATAATCTTTATTTGCCAAGTATGTCAAAAACCCACAAGGAATTTGTCTCTGGTATTTGGAGCCGCTCTAGTACGACAACAGACACAGTGAATACGTTTGTCACATAAAAACATAAAAACACAGTCACTGAGCAATAAAAGGTTACCAGCAATGAGGTAATGCCTATACATTAAAAAAAAAATTGGGGGGACAATTGTGCAAATAATGCAGTCCTCTGGCAATTTAGAGCAGTTTTTAATGACTAATAGAACAACAGTCTGGTGCAGTGACTATTGTGCAAATGGCGCAGAGACTTCAAGACATTTATGCAGTTCAAAGTGACTAGTAGTATAATAGTCTGGAACTATGTCAATTGTGCAAATGGTGCAGATACTGTACTTCTTAGACACGAGTGGCCACTATTGGTCAACTACAGATATGCAAGTATTGCAGAGTGGCGAGACTACTACAGTGATTGCGCAAATAATGTATAATTGGCCCAACAGAGATGTAACTACAATCTCAAGACAAAATTGGCAGCATGTTACAATGGAATTGTAAGTTAACTCTAAGAACTTAATGGCAAGACGGAAGCTGTTGGAATGTCTGCTAGTTCTAGTTTGCATTGTTCGATAGCGCCTACCTTAGGGAAGGAGCTGGAAGAGGTGGTAACCAGGATGTGAAGGGTCCAAGAGGATTTTGCATGTTCTTGTCTTAGTTCTGGCAGCGTGCATGTCCTCAAGGCTGGGAAGGGGGGTACTGACATTTTTTTTCAGCAGTTTTAATTGTCCGTTGCAGTCCGAGTTTGTCCTTTTTTTTTGTCCAATGCTAACTGCAAATAGATAACATTTCCTGATAAACACAATACAATTGTGGTGAAGTCAGAGTTTAATTACAGCAGAATCAGCATATTAATATATTATAATTACCATGCTGTAGCTGAACTTTTAGCAAATCTGATTATAAATTAAGGAAATTGCTTTTCCCGCTTAATTAATATATTCCGAAGCGGAAAGCACTCCTTTTTAAACTTGAGTCCTATTATGATTAGGACTGCTTTGAGTGAATCTAATAAGCTCTTATTTGAGGCCAACTTGTACAGCTCCACTCTTATTGGGCAAAATAGAGGTTAGTCATTGCAGAAGAACTGCTGATTGACCGTGATGTCATTCAGCATGTTGTATCACATTCCAAATAAATGTTAGTTATATTACTTTGTTGTTTTTTGTTACATTTAGTGTTTCTTTTAAATTGCGATTGCTTATTTGGTTCAAATTCATCTTCTGGAAGAATGGCAAAGCATTTCATATCTACAATTGATTGATTTCATGGAAAAAGTACAAACGTTTGATGAAAAATAGGCCCATTCAAAATCCAAAATTTATCCCACACCCAAACATAAACGCTAATTGTAATGTATCCAACCCCATAAAAACGGCGTCGCTACAGCCACACTTACATCACTGCTGACCAACACTACGTATTAGGTTAGTGCGCTCATCTCTCCACCATTGGGCATGGCGAGCACGGGGTCAATGCCAGGGCTTGTCTTTGGGGGATTATTATTTTTTTTCCAACTGAAAAAAAAAAAAAACTAAGAACACCATTGTCTAAGGTTACTGTAACCCCCCAGGGTTAACCCTAACCTATAATTTACTGGAAAGTAAGCCTATGAGAGGCCCAAAATCATAACTGTAATTCAGCTAAACCTACCCCCCTAACCCTAATTGTAAAGGGATAATTACCACATAAGGGTAACTACCACTACAGTAATCTCCACTAAGGTGACCCTAACACTTCCTACCCCAATCCTAATTGTAATGGGTAAGGATTTGAATTACCCTCACTAGTGCCTATTAAGATGATTAGGGCAAAGGTAGACACAAAGCCCAAACACAGTCCGAATATACATAACCCTAACTCTATATCGAACCCCTAACCCTACACCTAACCCCAACTTTCAAATATCACTAACTTCAGTTTGGAAGTATCTTTCCCCAACATGTTTTTCACGTTACCCACACAAGCGTGACTACAGTAAACCGTATAATATCAACATGCACATAGTATCTATGAGTGTGTAAACGTGAGAACCAGAAAAACATGCCCAGGGCATACCTTATCTTACATATTACCTTTCACTTTCTCTTTCTGGGGGATGTTGAAGGGGGCAGGGAGGTTGACTGGGGGGGGTCTCATGCTCTAGCTGGATGACCTGCAGGGACTTAAGACAAGCAGAGAGAGAATGACTCACAAGGAGGTAAGGCGTATTTAAAAAAAACAACAAAGAAAATTGGGCGGAACATCCAGTGAGCAGAATAACAGGAAGCAAGGTGCTAAAGGTACACGTGCACACCTGAGCAAGACCACTCCTTTCAGCTGAGCGCACTGGGGATGGTCGGCGGCAGCAGCGGCGTGAAACCCAAGGCGACTTTTAACTGTTATTCCAGTGTCATGAAACACTTTGGAGGACATTTATTGGCAGAACTTTGACAAATACCCCTAAAAAAAAAAAGATGTGGTCTGTCAAAGTCATTATTCTGCTTCTCTTCTGCTATGGTGAGTGTGTGTTTGTATTGTGTATCATTCATTCTGTTAATTTTTTATCCAAAAATGAACAAGCAACTTCTGATTTTGTGGTTTGTTTTTTTAATCTTATAAAAAGCAAAATGCGTGGAATTAATAGCAAAGATGAATAATTTTGACAAGCCATGAATGGGAAAAGCACCGTTTATGATCAACTTTTTCACCTGATATGATATTGATTAACTCATTACACGGCTAATAAAAATGCAAATTGTCCAAATGGACTGGTCCTATCTTTTGTCTTGCTCACCGACTGCGAGGGCAATAACGGCAATGCGCCCAGGGCTCAATTTAACAATTTACAGTTGTGAATGTGCGACTTATTCAATAAACGCTTGCACTATAAAATACTGCACATAAAGTATATGGCTCACAGCAGTTTAGTTGAGACGAGAGCGGCAAAAGAAAAACAGTTTTGAGTTTCAGCAGAGATGGCAAAAGTACTTGTGTTCTGTACTTGAGAAAAATACAGATATTTGTGTAAAAACAAAAAGGTAAAAGTAGAAGTTCTGATTCAACTCCTTCATTTGCTAATTATAACAACTGAAAAAAATACACTTGACCTGCTTGATTTTTTCAGAATGGTCTGATATTTTTTGATTACCAGAAGCTGTAATAAACAAAAGTATTTGCCGCACATCATTATTGGAGCCGACAATGCATATAATTCTCTTCAATAAGGTTATGGACGGATATCTTTCGTCTCTGATTTTGTAAAAGGGAGCATTGTGTTTCGATTATAATGTGTTTGGAAGCCCAAACCGAAAGAAAATGCTCCATATAATCACCTCAACCGGAATAAACTGTCCGAATCCAAATGGAATTTCATTTGGATTCACAGGGGGGAAATATTATTATTATAATATATAATATTGCCAAAGCAATCATAAGTTAATTTTCGCAACGTAAATCGTAAAGGTATGGCTTACTCAAGAAAAATGTGTCACGTTACTGATTAATCATGTTTGTTTGAATCAAAGGTCACTGATAGTGTAGTGGTACACTTGCCTGACTTTGGTGCGGGCGGCGTGGGTACAGTTCCAACTCATTGACTGTGTGAATGTGAGTGCGAATGGTTGTCCATGTCTATATGTGCCCTGCGACTGACTGGCGACCAGTTCAGGGTGGAGTCCGCCTTTTGCCTGGCTGGCTGTTTGAAGCAAGCAGACAAAGACTAGGAACTATCATCCAGACAAATGACACAAATAGACTTTGCCTCCTTTTTTCTCCTGCAGCTTCTCTTTCCACCAGCAATGGCAAAGTCTACTTTCATTCCAAGAACTTTTACAATGTGCTCCACTGGGACGCAGCGGAGTCTTCATTCCCGGACCAAAAGGTCTTCTACAGCATACAGTACAAGAGGTTTGGAACCAGGGGTATAAATATTGCATGACACACATGGATGTACAGTATGTGTAGATCCATGAGGAGTGGTGAATAAAAGTGTAAACACCCTGTTAGGTCATGTGCAATGTGGTAATTTTCAAGATACCTTAAGAACAACAGAGCAATGGTGCTCATAGTAATGTCTTTTGGCTGTCTCAGACAAAAGATACATAATCATGGGCAAGGTTGGGTGTGGGAGCTAAAAAAAAAAAAAAATAGTGGTATATCTAAATAGGAACAGATTTAATGGCATGTTGACAAAAACAAACAACAACCCATTAGCACTAAATTCTCCAATAAATGAAAGCTTTTCAAGGATAGAAAATAATATGTACAATAAGATAAAGAACATTGAATAACATTGAATATTTTCTTTTTTGGAAAGTGCAATATCAATATCTCTTTAGGAAACGAATGACAAGTCTAACCATAACAGTGTGAACAGTGAATTATGATGCTATAATAACATTAATAATGGCTTTTTCTACTGCTTGTTATTGGCCTCATCTGAAGAGGCCAAGAGAGGTTGTATAATATACTTTGTACTTTTTAACGTTTTGTTCATGCTGCACTCATATTCACGTTTGCGTAGTGCATTTTCTAAGGCACTGTATTTGTTCACAGAGTGAGAGATAGTTACACAAGTATCACTTTATAAAGAGATTGTTGGATAATTATGTAAAGTAGGAGGAAAATGTCAACTTGTCAAAAACCTCACTGATGCTATCTTCCAAATCACGTGCAACAGGACTATGTGCCTTTAAAAGGCAACACAGTTGAATAGACGCATGTCAGCATTTAACTTTGACCATCTTAAATCTTTTAAAAGAACACACATACCAATGTTTAATATTTGAACAAATGTTTAAAATAAATACATTTTAAAAATCGGGGCCTTTGCTGACTTTGATGACAGTGGAGGAAAAATGTTAAAATTTTCTCACATTGTCAGTATGCGTCTACCCCGCTTTAAGTTAGTCTGCCCCAACCATTTTCTGAGCAGATTGGGGAGCAGAAATTTTTTTTAACAGATCCTACACTACAAAATTATTACTTCGGATGGGCTTTTTAAAATATCAGTTGTGCCTTGGCTTATTTTGATTGCAAGGGAGGGGAAATGCTCAAAGTTTGGCTGACAGTCACTGAGTAACGCGGCCAAACGCGACTAAACTGAGCAATCGCATACAAATTGCAGATGGTGACTCACACCCCCACACCTGGTGAATGACCTTCCCACACATACCAAATTGCTACAACCAAACAAATGCAGCCCTTAGAATTCTTATAGGTAAACCACATTTTAAGGCGCCACAAATACAGTACTGTGCTGTATTATTATTTTTTACTGAACCACAAAAAAAACATGGTGCGATTGGCAAGGAAGAAACGAGTTGCACTAGCCGCTGCAGCTGCATTATAATTTATAGAGACTGGGCCGGATCGCGAATAGTGAAAATCCCCGGATAATTGCCGCCCATTATAATTGCATTTGTTGGCAGTTTATTCACACTTATTCAATAAGTGTGAAAATGCAAGAAAAAAAAAAAAAGAATATAAATTATGATAAAACTCATTCTGCATTGGTATGGCTTGGCAGTTGCTTCGTACACAAACATAATTTTTGTTGTGAAAGCTCATGTGATACGACATGACAGTTCTGATTGGCTGTTACATGATTGGGACACTGTTCACCCGCGATTCAAATTTTGAATTGTAGAAAAACTAGTTCCCGACAGTTGGCCACTCACGAAATGTAGTTGCAGAACCCAGCACACAGCGTGACAGTTTAGTCGTGTTCGGCTGAATCGCTCGGCCTGCGACTCGGCCTACCAACCAGACAATTTCTAATCTGATTTTGTACACTCAAATGGTTTCAGTTATGATGAGGGGGAAATTTACCAGAACAAGAGTGAATGTCAGAACATCATCGCACTTAACTGCAACCTGACCGCGGAAACACCTTCGCTCCCCAACGTTTACTACATGGCACGGGTGTACGCCAACAGCCAGTTTCATGGATCCACCACCAGGTTTAAACCTATTGCGCACAGTAAGTATTGACATTCGCAAATGAGAGTTGTACGTGACCAGTGTTGAATGACTGATATTCTGTGTCCCTTGCAGCGACTCTGGGTCAAGCCAAGTTGTCTACAGGCGTGACGCCAACGTCCTTGGAAGTCAGGGCCGTGCTTCCGCTGGGACCGGATGGCGTCTCCCTGGCGGACATCATCAGGAGAAGCAAAAAAGAGAATGTCAATACTTCCATTCAATACACCTTTCACCTCACCTCCCCCGAGGTGGCTGTGCAGGTAAATACAGTAAACTCTAACTACCTATTTGCAGTTCGCTAGTCACTAGTTCACCAACAGTGGTTCCTTGACTTGACTTTATTTGTTCATTGATCAAGGTCATAACTCAGTCTACTCCTGTACAGTAGCAAATCAATTTAGCACACTGAAATGAACTGAAATACCAATCCATTCCAGTCATGCAAAAAAAATAAAAAATAAATCACTCGTTTTATTTTTTTGTTACCTTTTCAATAGACAAAAAAACAAATCTGTATTGTATTAAAAATAAAAATTAATAAAAGATTGTACACATAACTACATTTATATATGTTTTATTGTATTTACTGTGCCTACTGGTAAAGTATGTTGAAGTTGTGCCTTTAAGGGGCGTGGCCTACAGAGTGACATCAGGGGCTGGTGTTGGCTTAGTTGGTCGGGTTAGTCTGGGCGTGAGTTATGGCTGACAGCAGCTTCTTGCGAGTGTTCTCATTTTGTATTTGTTAAACAGCTCGGCAACTGTCGCTCTCCTTGCCCTCATGCGAGGGCATTACAGTATCTTAATTGCTCCATTTTCATTTATTTTTTTTATTCCCACCTCTTTTGAAGCTCGCTCGTAACGACAACTTTGGCTTGCAACACAAAGCAACCCCCCAAAATAAATAAATTAATAAATCGATGGAAGATTGAATCAAGGTACCACTGCATTTGCATTTTTTCCCCCATGTGGAACCTATCCTCAGTGATTAGAAAACTGCTATTGTCAGAATATCTGCATATTTTTGTGCTCGTTCTGTGATACCCTAAGACGCCACAGGATAGCATCACAGCCCTGGCTAATGGGAAAGTAGTAATTGGTGTAAAGGAATTATGTTGAAGGTTGTTAGAGGATGTTACAGAGTCTTTTCCTTATGTCTATTAATTAATTAATGTATTTATTTTGACAAAAGATCGGTTTGAAATTATATTTAAGTGTGTTTGGATCAGTGCCCTGCGACTGACTGGCGACCAGTTCAGGGTGTAGTCTGCCTTTTGCCCGAAGTCAGCTGGGATAGGCTCCAGCGGCCCACGACCCTAACCAGGATAAGCGGTGTTGAAAATGGATGGATGGATGGATCATAGTTTGTGGTATATTTACAGTTGAAACTATTAATATAGAGTTATTATAAACATTACGCAGGGTGTCAATTACATGCCTTTGGATTGAAAAATGGAAACATGGCTGAGCAATTTCTTTGTTTTTTCCTTATTTCTCTAGCACCATCTTAGCCTATCTGCTCATCTTGTCATCAACTTGAAATCCAACCAAAGCAAGTACTGCGGTTATGTAGTCTACAAGCCTTTCTGCGAGTGGGGTCGCCCGGAGAGTGAGAAGGCCACCTTCTGCGTAACGCTACCAGGTGAGCACTGAGCGGTTAATTTGAGAGGTTTTTCTACACAGGATATGAGGTTTTAAAAAAAAATAAAAAATGTCTTGGTTGACAACTTATGGTTTTCAGACCGTTTCAGACCACAGAGGGTTCTGGCTACAAGTCTCCATTCAAACCTCTCTGGCTTTAGTTTGGATGTTTGTCTTCCGCATAAAACAAAACAAAGCATATTAGGATTAGGGATGAAACACTTCACAAAGCAAAGCACATCATGTCAATGCCAAAATGTAAGCAGAGGTGTAGTGTTACACTTCGGATTAGTGGAACATACTCAAATGTTCGGCAAAGTTGTCGGCGTGGGAAATGGGGTATTTGTGTTTGGGGATTTGTCTGCTGCATGGGCCACCTAAACGGATCTACTGCAGTAATGCAATGTGTAATTAGATGTTTTGGTGATGAAGTGCTGCCTTCACCAGGGAAAATTCAAACATTGTTTTTACTGTTTTTTTATGGGGAGTCTGGGTTGTTTGAGTTCAAGTAGCCGCTCGCCTTGTCGCAACACCCTAGCTCTGCTCCCAGTCATCATGTTGACAAAAGCTGTACTTGAAAAATGCATAAATTCCGCTTTAATGTGGATATAAAATTGTTACTTATATATTTATTTGATTTATTTTATATTACAATAACGCAATCAACCAATAATTTCACAAGATAAATTAATAGAAAATAACTAAATGAAGACATTTGAATTGATTTTAAATTTAGGAAAAACAACTTTTCAATTAAAGCAACAAATATGACAGGATTCTAGCTCCTGTTAAATCTTCAGTGTGCTGGATCAAAGAGGAGCGCCATACTTTGTGGTATTTCGACAAAAGCGTGTCACGAAAATGTCATTGAGTCACACAGCAACTGCTTTAAAAAGGTAAAATAAAACACAATGTAAACTTTAAGACTGCTAACATGAGAAAGCAAAAGTGCCTGTGACCCTTATCTCTCCTCCCTTGTCCCATTGTTGAGACTAAAGCTAGCGTGCAAAATAATCTCCTGCCCGAACGAACGTCACCGCTAACTCCAAGAATAACAATAGCTGACAAAAACAGCTTCACACTGTACACACACCAATAATAATACAGAAAAAATCTACATTCCAATTCCCTCAAGGAGGCTGTTGTGCAGTTCTCTGCAGAGATAAAGCTCTGATTTTGCACCAGCAAGCACTTCCAGACAGCATACTGCTACATGCAAGAAGAGTAACAAAGTACAAATACGTTGTTACATTTGGCCTTGATGGTTTACCTCATCATTAGGAGCTCCTTTCTTCTCTTACCTGCTTGGTACAGCAATTAGTTATTATTATTTTCCTTTTAGTCGGGGTCTCCAGTCCTTTATTTTTTTTTTGTTTCTCTGAATAATTTTTTGGTTGGGTCAAAATAAAGCTTGTGGCATTTGACCTCACCTTTTGTCTCTAGCTTGCATCCTTATCCATGTTGCAATCTCCTGAGCCAAGGAGGATGTAAAACCTTTGTTACTGTGCTGTGCTAGTTTTTTCAATCTCCGCGGATGACAAAACGACACAACAGCAGCGACATCGAGGAATGCGAACAAGGAAGCAGTCATGACATTGACGCAACAATCAGAGAAGCAAGATTATTACCCATCCATGGCCTTATTTTTTTATTATTATTGTTAGTGGCTAAAAGAATGATTTGTGGCGAATGTGTTGTCTTGTTTCAGTCTAAAAATCACCAGCTTCTAGCGTTCAAAACTCCTACATCTAATCTGAAAATACACACACAGCTAAAGTGTTTTACGTAGTTGTAAATGGCAAATTTTGCATTTTACGTTAGCAAAGCTATGGGAAAGTGTTTTAATAGTGTGGGGGTTTTTTTGCTCTTTTTTCCCCCCATCTCAGTATGAGCACTATGCAAGTTAAATATTTTGTGTGCAAAGATTTTTTTTTTTCCCCCCATTGTGCTAAGTTATCAAAATGTGGCACGGTGGACGACTGGTTAGCAAATCCGCCTCACAGTTTTGAAGACCGGGGTTCAAAGGCTGGGAACCAGTTCAGGGTGTACAGAGTCAGCTGTGATCGGCGCCAGCACGCCCGTGACCCGGGTGAGGATAAGCGGTGTGGAAAATGGATGGATGGAAGTTATCAACAGCTATTGTTATCAGTATTACAGTACTATTGTATAGAGTAGTTCTACTTATAAGAGTCTTTTTTTTTTTTTTAACACAAGTATCTGTACTTCTACTTTAATATAAAGTACCTTCGCCACCTCTGTACATAACTGACAGTAAAAAAAGTTTTTTTTTTTAAATTTCACTTTTACTTTATTTAAAAAACTGCAGGTAAAGGTCAATACTTAAGGTATCAAATCAGTCTTTCTACTTTTACCAGTTTTTTTTGTGTGCAGCGGGAGAACTTTCACCACCTCTGTATGTAATTGACAGTAAATATTCCTCTTTTCTTTCTACCTCAATACATTTTACTTTCACGAGGCTTTTTAACATTTTCTTTTTTTTTTTTTTTTTTTTTTAAACACATCACTGTCCATCTACAGTACTTAAGCACAGAATGTATTTAAGTACTTTTTGCCATCCCTCAGGTGACCCCTCCAAGATTTTGCCATGGCCTCTCATGGGCGCCGCCCTACTCGTTGTCATTGTCATGGTGTCGGTTGGAATTGTGTGCGTCTACGTGAAGGGCGGGACGGACAGGAGGCCACCACGGTCATTGGTGAGCATGAGCACTCATGTTCTTCCTTTGCTGTCTAAACCAGTGTTTGCCCAACCTTTATTGCGCCAAATAGTATATATTTTCCATTAGAAAAGTCTCACGGTACACCGTGAAACAAAATTGTCACAAAAAGTGGACAAGTGTTAATAATGTAGCTTTTCCCAACTAGAGGACAAACATTTAATTCTTCTCTCTGTCACTGTATGTTGCTGTTTTGGATAGTTGAACATAGATTATTTGTAGGAAGTAAACAATTTCAGATTAAGTGAAAATGTTAATTCCCATGGCACACTTCATGATTTGTGCCATGGCACAGTGGTAAGGAATCACTGGTCTAAAATAAACACCAGGAAATGTGTCAAAACTGGAAAATTGGGCCCCATAGCACAGGACTTGGCCAGAGTTGACGACAATGAAAGACTGTATAAATATATGATTTTAGTCATTGCAACAGTTGTTTGGTGACTCACAAGGCCTTTCTTGTGGTGACATATTTGTGTATAAAGAGAACACAATGGAAACATTTCCTTTTCTCATGTACTAGTGACAACTAGAACAGCATTCAGTTAACCACACAACTCCACTGTACAGTGGTACCTCAATTTAGAAATGACCTGACTTATGAGTTTTTCAAGATACGAACCGTACCTCAGCGTATATTTTTGCCTTGTGGTGTGAGCAAATATTTGAGTTATGAGCGCTAAATGGTGGCCGTGAACTTCCCAACATGCAGCAGATAGTGGACAATTCTTCAAAAAAAGAGAACATTTGATTGCTTCAAGCTGTTTATTGCCATTTCCAGTTGAATTTTAAACATAAAAGGAGAATTACATGTATATTCAACCAAGCTACATAACTTACGAAAGACTGCTAGCTTAATGCTAACACATAGACGGACTAACAAAACTAGCATCAATGTTTCGGTGGTAGACAGAGCTTTTGACAATACTCACAGGCATATATTATTTATCGTCTTCATAAAACAACTAATATCGCTGCGGCTTACCGAGTCACTGAGTTGTGAAACTCTTCTTCATGTGTTATGTATGGCTGTATTATACTGCCTCCTGGTGGCCAAGGCAGTCACACTTGAAG
Source organism: Phyllopteryx taeniolatus (assembly GCF_024500385.1). Classification (NCBI taxonomy): domain Eukaryota; kingdom Metazoa; phylum Chordata; class Actinopteri; order Syngnathiformes; family Syngnathidae; genus Phyllopteryx; species Phyllopteryx taeniolatus. Next base: position 19,934,332 of record NC_084507.1, read on the forward strand.
GAGCACAATGTCAATGGGCACTGAAGCATGAAATCATGATGCACAAACTGTTTAATTCCTTACATTCTATTTAATTATGTTAATATTGTATGTTTTTAATGAAATACAGTACAGACAAAGACAGCAACAGCTCAAAGCTGACCAAAAACTCATTTAAAAGCTGTGAAAGAGAAACGGGCTCAAATTCTAAAAGGGCCGCCGGTTTTTCACCTGTACTTTGTTGCACTGTGCAACTCCAATTCAATACCAATCGACCTCTACAGCCGCTTCAGACATAGACACTAAACGACACTTGACAGTGGTACCTTAACGTATGAGTTTAAGCTGTTCAGTGACCAAGCTTTTAACTCGATTTACTCATATATCAAATCAGTTCTCCCTATTGAAATGCCATTAATCTGTTCAAGGCCCCAAACAGAACAATAACACTATTGGATTAAAAAAAAAAAAAAAGAAAATTTGCCTTTTAGGGCTGTCGCCTAGTGAGTCAGGAAATGGCCAATTCGTCTCTGTGAGCCTGTGGATGCAAGTTTTAGACTACTGTAGCTCTTTGTGAGTGTTTTCATTCTGTATTTGTCCATTTGAACCATTTAATGAATAAAATAATAAAATAATTTAAAAAATAATGTAAAATAAATAGAATAAAAAGAATAAAAATACATCAGTGACCGTGTCTCTTTTTTTCCACTTTACTTGAGCAGCTGCGTATCTGAAGTTTGCTGCTAAATTAAATTTTGCTAATTTTTTTTTAAACATGACCAAGCCACAAAATGTGCAAGTTGGGAGTCTCGTAAGTCAGGTGAATTTGTGAATAGCAAACCGCAAGAAGGCAGGCATATGTTTACTGATGGATAGCTACATAGCCAGATAGCTAGAAAGCTAGATTGATAAATTAATAGATACTTTATTCAGCAACAAGGGAAACTGACTTCTCTGAATGTGTCCCCTGCCTTTTTAAAACAGGAAATACATACTGCCAGAGAAGTGCCAAATTTCCAGCATCTGCCAGAGAGGAATCTGGTTATTTCCAGCGCGATGATCTCTGCTCAAAACGAGAAAATCTCTGTGTACAATTACACACCTGTAAGGCCTAAGCCAAACGGGGCTCGTGTTGGACCTTCTGGAAACTATTCCCCGCAGAACATCCCTTGCCAACCCTGGCTGGGCGGTACTGGCTCATCGGTGGGGAGGCCAAATAGCCAGGCATCCAACAGCCAGTTTTCTGTTGTCTACAGTTCCGTGGTGCCAACTGTTCCGATGGAACACAACAAGCTCCAGAGGGTACTTGTAGAAGATGAGGAAAAACCATCACCTCTCCCGCAAAGCACACCCTGCATGGACATGAATTCAGTTGGACAGCTGCAGTTGCACACGGTGCGAGACGCCAATGGACAACTTAAGTTGCCATCCCTCGCTTTCCAGGTAGAGAGCTGTACTGTGAGAAAACCCCTTCTATCCGAACTCTTTGAATCTGAAGAGGAGGCCTCAGTTTTAGATCTGCTGAAGCGCTTGGATAGCTCTGAATCGTCTGACTCCGGGTGTGTCGAGGGGACGCTAAACACGCCGACCCTGACCGACTGCAACCCAACTCAGTTGGCTCCACTTGGAATTTACCTGTGCAACAATGTACCAGCCAGAGAAGCCAATCCGGCATCAGGGTACAAACAGAAGTGGATGCCTCTAGACATCATGCCAAACCACAATCAGGACTACATGAGGAGAAACTACCCTTGGATTTTTCCTGGAGAAACGGAGGACAGGGAGTTAAATTATTATGCAGGATCAGGACAAATATTTCTTGACGATTGGGTGTTGCAAATACATGAGTAATCCTTTACCGTTTTCACAATGTCCTACACGCATTAGATGATGCTATTTCTGTTAATGTATCTTTCAGTGAAGTTTGACCCAGAAAAATTACGAACCAAGAACCTTCAGCAACTCCAGGATAAATGTGCCTTGTGATTGACTGGTGACCAGTCGATCGTTTGTTTATACGTGCCCTGTCATTGACTTGCAACAAGTCTGTTTGTCTTTATGTGCCCTGCAAATGACTGGTAAATCCATCCGTTGTTTGTCTATGTGCCCTCAACTTGACTGGTGACCAGTCCAGGATGTACCCCACCTTTTGCCCAAAGTCAGTTGGTGTGCTCCACTTCTCCTGAGACACTCATGAGGAGAAGCACTATACAAACTAGATTGATGGTTTACTGGCTCCTCTGATACAGATTCACAAGACTTTGCTTTTATTTTAAATAGGTAAAACTAATTGAACTGTTTTTCCCCCTCTACAAATCAAGACAAAGAAGTGGCCGAAACGCAACGTTTCACAGGACTTGACAAGGCTGGGCTGGATTTGCAGACAAGTTGCACTTATTGGTGAAATATTTGGGGGGGTTCCATGTCAACATTGTGAAATCCTGTAGGTGCTTATGACAGAGTTCCCTACCTACGGCGCGACTTAAACTAGAATTTGTATGGAAGTCCGAACATCCCGTAGTCTATAACCAACCTATGCTAACTAAATACGAAAGTCAGAATTACTGTAAATATTTGTATGAAAAACACTTATCGGTCAAAAATATAAAAGAAATTTAAAATACTTCGTATGATGGTAACTGAGCGTACCTTCTTGTGTAATGTGACCACATTTTCTTTCACCGTGCGCTGTTCGTAGACTCAAAATCAGGACTCCCTGTATGCTACTTTTATGTGAATGGAGGGCAGATGAGTGACAAGTGGAGTTTGTTCAACAAGAAGCTTGTGTCGTCGTACAAACATCACAAGACACTCATTTGCAACGTTGAAAGACTACAAATCAATACAATCACCTTCAACCCTGTGGACTGGTTACTGTTTAACTATAAAGTTGTACAAGACAAACTGTTGGGTCACTATGAAGAATGGATAATAATTACCAAATAAGTTTTCCAGTGTGACTGATTTTTATTTATTTTTGTTTTTGTTTTTTTACACAGTCTACATATTTCAGTGTTCATGACACAAAATGCAAAAAAAATTGATCTTCTGTTTACTGTTAACTCTGTAGACTGGTTTGTTCTTTTCACTGTTTGCTGTTCCTACAGCCCTGGTTAAATAAAGCGTGTCAACAAACTGAAAAGGTAAGGGTCAAGGTTTAAAGCAACGCTGATAACAGATATAGGTTACACTATCGCTCATGCACGTGCTGTAAAGTAATGATGGTAGAGTGTGCTAGATAAAACAGGGATGTGGCTCAAAGATAAGTCAACAGGAGAAGCTGAATCTAAGGCAAGTGGGCTAATTCAGCGTTGATGAAGACGTCTTACCGTTAAAGGATACTTTTTTCCCCCCACAATATGACACAGTTCCCAGGCATCTTAAAAAAAATGTCTAACATGCTTTTGTGAAAATATCTCAAGGACTAAGAATAATAGCACACTTTACACAAAGGGTGGGAAATCCTATGGTCCACGGGCCACATAGAGCCTGCTCTGTTCTTTAATCCCACCGACTGACTATTTATATACATTGAGAGTTTAGTAATGTTATTTAAAATCTCTCTTTTTATTTATCTCATTGATTAATCTAAAAATAATCAAAAAGGAAAATTTACATACTCTGCATTTATGAAATTGTGTTAAATAATTAGTTATTAAATCAAGCATGAACGATCTAATAACAGGAGAATCAATTGTTTCATCATCAAAATAAATAATGTTACAGATACAATATTTTAACTTTTGAATGAATTGAATGAAAAGGTTTGCCGAAATTGTCCCTGTTTTTAGCTGGTGCTTCAGTCTCGTGCAAATGAGCCACTACTCACGCAGAGTCAACGCAAGTACGACTTTGCGCTCCCGTGACAATCGGTTGGAGCGAGGTGGTTGCGTTGAGGAGCGCAGCTATGTGTGCACAAACAGAAGTGGCAGCCCACAATAAAAAAGTGGAAAAAAGCGACAACCCATAAAGACGGTAAAAATATAGATTGTATTTTCACTGGTGGAGGCAATACCACCAAGCTGCCGAATTACACCTGCCAATTAGTGTGGCAGATGCGACGCATGCAGCGGACATTTGGCCAAATAAAAATATAGTGGTGCCTTGAGATACAAATTTTTATTTGTTCTGCGACCAACTCACAACACTCAAATCATCTTATCCATTTACTTAAATGAGTGCAAATGTCAATCTGTTTCAGCCTTACCCCAAAAAAACTACAATTTCTGTGACGCTTATTTTGATGAGAAAAAAAATAATATTGTACTGTAAAAACATACAGTTATGGAAAACATACAGTAATGAAATAGAATTAAAAATAATTAAACAGTTTTTGTCATGCAGAACCAATTGAATGGCCATTGTGCTGCTCCTCGTGTTCCCGCCTTGGCCACCTGGAGGCAGTATAAGACGGACAGACGGATATACTATTTCTTGGGACGTCTCGACTCTTTGCAGCTAATCAGCACGGTTCTAATATTAGTCATATGCAGAGAATAATATATAACTGTGAGTCGTGTTATATTGTTTGTCTTCAACGCATTGCATTAACCTAGCGGAATGAAAGGCAAAGGTATTGGTTATTTAATTTCACATTTAATGGATGGGCAGGCACTCCAGATACTCAACTATTTGGGTACAAGCTTTTAAAAAGTAAAATTTCCATATGTCCCTTTTAAAGGCCTCTAATGTTCTAAATTTGCTGCGAAGAGTCCCCCATACTTGACATTTTAGCGGAGGACTTGTTAAAAGGTATTAAAGGTATGCAGTCTTCAACAACCAAGACGTAGTATAGCAGATCTACATGGACAAGAAGTTAAATCATCATCAAGAGTTGTAGTGAAGCTCCTCTCAAGCCTGTCCTTTTATAGTTCTTCTCAAACAAATGCCAAGTAAAGCATTGGTCTTTCACAAGCCTTGATTGAGCAGCAAGCAGCGAAAAGAAGTTCAATAACTGCTCTGAATGTACGTGATCAATGAACGCCGTGATGAAACATGCTAAGGCTTAAACAGAAATACGCAGAGCCCAGCAAAGGAGTGCTTGTCCCGAGGTGGTTGCGAGGATCAAAATCAATGGGTTATTGGTGGTTTGATTCAGGCAATGCAGTTAGAAAGGAGATTTGTCTTTGCAATTCTTTACAAGGGATGTTTGGGTGTATACACTTTTTTTATTTTGAAAATGTGTAAAATAAAAGAACAGTTACGATTACAAAAGTACATTTTAAAACAAGGCAGACAAACAATATACAAACAAAACAATCTCCACTGCAAACAACAGACAAAGTAATAAAAACAACAACTATAAACTGTATTTAACCCAATTACAAGAGATGATTAACTTGCGTTCTCATACGTTTGAAAGCGAGAAGGAAGAAGTATAACTTATCTGTTCATACCCCTATAGTATCCACTCCATTTTGAATATTGCAACATAATTTCATATACTGCTGCCATAACAATGTATTATGTACAATATATTACATGCAATAAACTTATTTATTAACCATATTTATACAAGTATACTATTAGACTGCATGTATACAAGCAGTTGTGCCAATAATTTACTGTACTTATTATAGCAATAATTAATCTAATGTCAGTATTACTACAGCTCAATTAAAAAAAAAATTAAAAAACAAGAAACAGAATTTGAAGATCCTTAGCTAAAAATATTACATGGTACCTTGAGATTAGTTTCATTTCAATGGCATTTCTTTTTCTTCTGAGAAGTTTTATTGCTCCGATGAAATCAATTTTACAGGCCGACATCCAAGCGCATCCTGGCAACGTGGAGATTTATGATGTTTTTTATTTGCTTCTCCTAGGTAAATTAAAATATAAAACAGAGGAAGAAAAAAAAACTGTAGTCTTATAACCTATAGTCTGCCTTTAATTTCCATGAGCGCAGGTCTAATTAGAGCTGTCCAGTTGAAATTGGAAGTGTGCATTTATAGTACTGTATGACGATGAGGTGTTACAGGTATAAGGTTGAGGAGCTAACCCTGGGATTACAGAGCTGTTAAAGTTGCTCTCTATGATCGTTTAATAAAACCGAGATACCTGCTTTTTTCTGTTATATAGACTGACCGGAGAAATAGTCAAATCACAACTAATCAAAGAATAGCATACTGCTTTATTCTGACAAGAGCTGCAACTACTGCCACCCCGTATTTAGCGTACTTAAAAAAAAAATTCACAATTTTTAGCCTTTGGTTATGGCCAACACCATTTGGCCTTACTGCACATAGTTTTAGTGCATGCAAGCAGTTTTAGCTCCATTGAGATCTCCGTGGAAGGCAGCGTCCATTAGCCTAGCCCTGAGGAACTGCATGGATGCATGTTCTCTCCGTGCCTGGGTGGGTTTTCTCCGGTCACTCCGGTTTCCTCCCACATCCCAAAAACATTTGTGGTAGGTTGATTGCAGACTCTAAACTGCCCGTAGGTGTGAATGTGAGGGCGAATGGTTGTTTGTTTCTATGTGCGCTGCGATTGGCTGGTGACTGGTTCAGGGTGTACCCCGCCTCCCGCTCAAAGATAGCTGGGATAGGCTCCAGCAGTGCACGACCCTAGTGAGGATAAGCGCTAAAGAAAATGGATGGATGGATGGATGGATACTCATTGTGCATTTCTGGGCATAAGTGATAAAGAAACAAGACCTTCATAAGAGAAAGTTGACTTTTTATACATTAGCCAATGCTTGATTTGACAGCAAAAATAAATTGTATTATATTTTAGTGCTATGCACTACTGATTACCATTGAGAAATCAAACGTCCTCCCAGATCAAACCAAATCATGTTATAATTGGAAGCCGGCATGTAGCCGGAAGCAATCGCTTTGCCAAGTGCCTTTTTTGGCTTTTTTTGTAACAAGCCCTTAATAGGGACAAGACTGGAAAGTAAGGGAAGGTTTGCCAGGGAATCGATGCAAGCTACCTGGACTCTTTGGAGGTCTGGATCTAGGATTGGTTGTAGCCACTCCAAACAAATTTCTCGACATGTTGATTAGACAAAATGGCCACATCACAGAGGGTTCCCAGTCTCACTTGAGATGAAATGCAAGAGCGTCCGACGAGGGAATAAATGTTTGCAGGGCGGCCAGGCCAAACGCCGCCTTTTATTCATAATACATAAGCACGAGTAGGGAACAAGTATTATTGATTAATCAGAATCATCTTTATTTGCCAAGTATGTCCAAAACACACAAGGAATTTGTCTCCGGTAGTTGGAGCCGCTCTAGTACAACAGACAGTCAATTTACAGAACACTTTGGAGACATAAAGACATTGATAAAAAACAATTGTGCAAAAAGATCCAGAGTCCTCGAGCACTTAGAGCAGTTCGAATGACTAATATTGCAATAGTCCGGTGCAATGACCATTGTGCAAAGGGCGCCGAGACTTCAAGGAGTGTATGCGGTTTAAAGTGACGAGTAGGGCGATAATCTGGGACAATGTTGGTTGTGCAAATGTTGCAGATACTCCTCAATCAGTGTGCAAATGGAGCAGATGCTACTCTGGCATGAGTGGCCAGTATATGCAAATGGTGCAGCATGGCGAGACAACTACAGTGAGTGCACGAGTAATACATAATTGGCCCCACAGAAATGTGAGAACGAACTCAAGTCAAAAAATTGCCAGCTTGTTGTAATGGAATTATAGGTTAGGTGTTTAAGAAGTTGATCGCAAGAGGGAAGAAGCTGTTGGAATGTCTACTAGTTCTAGTTTGCATTTATCGGTAGCGCCTACCTGAGGGAAGGAGCTGGAAGAGCTGGTGACCGGGGTGGGGAGGGTCCGAGAGGATTTATCACGCCCTTGTCTTAGTTCTGGCAGCGTGCAAGTCCTCAAGGGTGGGTAGGGGGGGTACCGACAATCCTTTCAGCAGTTTTGATTGTCCGTTGCAGTCGGAGTTTGTCCTTTTTTGTAGCAGCACCAAACCAGACTGTGATGGAAGAACACAGGACTGATTCGATGACCGCTGTGTAGAACTGTCTCAGCAGCTCCGGTGGCAGGCCGTGCTTTCTCAGAAGCCACAGGAAGTACATCCTCTGCTGGGCCTTTTTGAGGACTGTGTTGATGTTGGTCGAATCGAATCCTTTTTGACATTATGCCGTCCACGTCGCACCCGGACAAACTCATTACGATTTCGTACCTTGGTGCTCTGCAAGGGAACACATAAGTGATCTCAATGAATACCTTGGTGGAGGGCAGCTGAACTGGAGCGCAATATTTGTATTTTTTAAGAAACGACTATACCAGCACCTTAAAACACAATTCCACAAAACGTGGTAGAAGGGTTGGATATTGACATTTAAAATGTCTTAAATGGGATGTGAGAATCTGTTTGGAATGTTCTGAACTCCTGTTTCCATCCTTGAATGGTATTGAGCAAAATAATGCCGCCAGATGTAGATCAACTTCCCATCGTGTTTGCTTCGAGACTCGTTAATTGAACAATTCCACATTATCGACCAAATTCTTAACGATCGATTAATCGATATTTTGATTATGCCCATCTCTGGTATAGGCCAAGAAAAAGAGTTCGAGGAACTGCCATATCATAAACTAAAGCGTACTTTTTAAATAAGTCTGTATTCTAATGTTCTAAACTCCTGGTTCCATTTAATCAACATTTCCACACGATTTCTTAACCATCAATTAATCAATCCATCTTTTGTTATGCCCATCCCTATTACAATCAAAGACAATCTCTGTAGAACTATATGACATCCACCCGAATTGTCTTCCTTACTAACAGGTTGCCAGCCAGAAGTACCCAGGCACCTATTCTTACCAAAATGTATTAAAAAGATCAACTCAAATCTACATAACAGTCTGAAATGATTTTTTTTTTGCTTGATTGTTAGACTTGGATTTTTGCACACCATCTCATCCAACTCTACTCAAGTTTAATGGAAAGCCCCTCTGAGAAATTAAAGATAGAGCTTATCCCCGGCGGATCAGGATATCTCACTAATAAAAGGTAGCCCCTCTCAGCTGCTTTGTCCTGCTAGTTATTCTTAGTTGGATAGTCATTGCTGGTGTCATGATGAGACGGGCGGGCCTGGAAACTCAAGCTCATATTGTGCGGCATATATTCCACAGGCGGGTGGGTACCCATTTAAGAGCTTATAAATAACACTTCAACCTTCCATTGAGTGATGTGTCCTTGAATGATGCCACCAAACCAAGAAAAGTAGCATTTGAAGAGAGAAATATCCTTTCATTTTCAGAGCCGTTGAATTTTGACAAGCAAATCCGGCACTTGTATTTACAAAAAATTAAAAGTGTTTCCTTCTGAGTTTTCATTGGATTTATAGAGAACACTCAAATCCTAATGAAGTCTAGCAGTCCTGACTGAATTGGACAAAATAGTCGAGACGTTGAAGAACTTAAGAAAAAAAACAAAGGCGGTACAGAGGTAACACTGCGATGTACTTCCATCAAACGTTATTTTGATAACGGAGTGGTACATTAACCCTCGCATATTTGCGCTACCAAAGCCCTGTCCAAAGAAGAATCTGTGTCAGGGAAGTTAAAACAAGATGTTTACATTTGTACATTATATAAAAAGACATAGCCCCCACCCCGACTGTCTGACATGAACTCAGACTAAACGTGTCCTGTTTTAGGTCAATTATTTCTATTTGCTAAATGTCATAATAATGACAGAATGATTTTTTTAGGCAATGTTTCATCACTATGTGCCGTGAGCGAATGGCCAAGGCCACTAGCCGCTAACGCCGGCGAGATAAGATGATTTATGAAAACATCCATCCATCCATTTTCAACACCGCTTATCCTGGTTAGGGTCACGGGGCGCTGGAGCCTATCCCAGCTGACTTCAGGCGAAAGGCAGACTACACCCTGAACTGGTCGCCAGTCAGTCACGGCACATATAGACACGGACAACCATTCGCACCGTCACTGAGTGGGAACTGAACCCACGCTGCCCGCACCAAAGTCAGGCGAGTGTACCACTACACGAAGAAACTGTCTGAAGCTGTCTGGTTTTGTCAGTAAAGTGGGTGGGAAAGACATCCACAACATTCGCTAGCCAGAGGCTAAACAGGACTGTTGTTTACAGAATAGAAGTATGACAGAGAAGAAGTATAGTTAATGCTGGAGTCTGCAACTTTTGTGCCGTATATTGGGATCTTCTCTTAAAACCCCTTGGCCATTTATTTGGATTCAGGGTTAGGAAAAATCAGAAGAAACAGCAAGTTAATCTTTTGGAACTTAATGAACTGAGGCCTTGTGAGTTATAGAGGTCTTTGGTCAAACTCCAAATTGTACTATCTAGACTTTAGAAGCTCCACCACATTAAATAAACATATCTTTCTCTCAGCGAACGTTATCAAGAAGACATGTGAAGCCCGTTGTTCTCCCGAGAGCATTCCAGCTGTTCCCATCAGCTGCTTTGGTCATTCATCGTCTCCTGTTGCCTAGGTCACAAGTCTTTTAATTCGACCTGGCTTCTGTTTATATTTGTGTGTGCGTGTGCGACTGAGCGCATGGGGAGGTATCATGGATCTATATTTGACAACTTTCCTAGGTCAGAGCATTGTGTTGCTTCATCCGGACGGACCACAAAGGGATTAGACAGCGACATACAGCGAGAGCTGAGACAGCGTGAGGGGGTTTCAGCTCCAAAGAAACGTTGCGATCCGTAGGATTCTACCAGTTTCCTTAAAGAAAAGAGTGAGTGACGTCAACATGGATATGGATATTTTCTAAAAGGAAGGTTTTTCTTTGTGTTTCAGCCTTTTGTCCACATGCAAATGTAGGTTTTTGTACGAAAAAAAAAAACATTATCAGAGACCCCCTGTATTTTTTCAAGGCCTTAATTATCCTTTAAAAAGGGACACTTGATCGTTAAATCTGCTTTTTATAGGTTTTAAAAATGGCAATAATAATGAGGAAATGCACTATAAAAAAATGGATGGATGGGTGGATGATTTGGGGGGTTACTCCTCTTGAGCAGGTAAAATGCATTCTCTGTAGTGTTTAGGTCTGGAGATTGACTTTTATGTCTAAACCCTGTCACCTATTGCCACTGATAATCTGCTTTGTGGTTTTCGCAGTGCGTTTTGAATCACTACTAGGGGTCCTCGGTTTACGACAGCAATTCGTTCCTATGGTTGTGATGTAACCCAGTGGGTGTAGTGGTTAAGATGTCTGCCCCACAGTCGAAAGGTTCTGGTTTCGAATCCAACATGGGTTTTCGCCATTTACTCAGGCTTCCTCCCACATTCCAAAATGTGGACGTTAGATTCATTCTAAATTGTCAATGTGTGTTTGTGTGGGTGCTTGTTGGTCTATTTGTGCTCTGCGATTGGCTGGTGACCAGTCCAGGGTGTGCCCTGCTTTTCTTGCCAAAAGTCTGCTGGTATAGATTCCAGCTCACCCATGACCCTAATCAGAACAGGCGCTGTAGAAAATGGATGAATTATGTAAAAAAAGTGCATCTTTTTTAAGTGAAGTTGGTAAAGAATATCAATGGACGTGACTTAGCGCAAGGTGGGATGCAGACTTTCCGCCTGTCTTTAAAGGTTACTTAAAATTTAGAGCGCGTGGTTAGCCTCTGTGACATAAAACTAGCCGTGCCTGAATAGCTGCACCTGCACAACGGCAATTAGCCGGCCCGTGTTGTCGGCTATGTTTTTTCTCTTTCTTTCACTACTCTCGAGACGCTTTACTTGTTTCTACAGTCAGTTGGACTTTTTTTTATTGGTCTTTAAGTTTGGTGGCTGCAACGGAAGCAGCATTTAACAACACACTGGGGGGAAGACAGGAAGCGAGTTTGTTTTCAGTTGAAGCGAAGTGTTTTCCCATAACAATAAGAAAAGGAAATACTTTTGTCCTCTGTTGATAGTGTCGTTTTATTGTTTATTTTCAAAGAAGTGGCCTAACCCTTGAATAGATGCCATGGTACATCACTGACATACACTAAAGGAACCTTGCCTTCTGAGCAATCTGTCCAAGGAGACAAGACATGCAAAATCAGTAGCATCTTTTAAATCACAGTTTAAAACTCACTTTTACAGACTGGATTTTTACGTGACGTCGTCTTTTACTTTAGTTTAAGTTCATTTATTGTATTATTTTTTTCTAAATGTATAATACATTGCCAAAAGAATTTGCTCACCTGCCTTGACTCACACATATGATTTCAAGTCGCATCCTAATCTGAATCCACATGGATTAAGATGTTGGTCCACCCTTTGCAGCTGTAACAGCTTCAATTCTTGTGGGAAGGCTTTCCACTAGGTTTAGGAGTAGGTTTATGAGAATTTTTGCTCATTTTACCAGGAGCATATTTGTGAGGTCACACACTGGTTTTAGACAAGAAGGCCTGGCTCACTGTCCACTCAAAATCAACCCAAAGCTGTTCTTTCGGGTTGAGGACAGGCCTCTGTGCAGACCGGTCAAGTTCATCCATCCATCCATCCATCCATCCTCTGAGCCGCTTCTCCTCACTAGGATCGCGGGCGTGCTGGAGCCCATCCCAGCTATCATCGGGCAGGAGGCGGGGTACACCCTGAACTGGCACATACAAGCAAACAAACATTCACACTCACATTCACACCTGCGGGCAATTTAAAGTCGTCAATTAACCTACCATGCATGTTTTTGGAATGTGGGAGGAAACCGGAGTGCCCAGAGAAAACCCACGCAGGCACGGGAAGAACATGCAAACTCCACACAGGCGGGGCCGGGGATTGAACTCATAACTGTGAGACAGACGCTCTAACCAGTCGTCCACCGTGCCGCCCAGTCAAGTTCATCCATACAAAATTGTCTTTATGGACCTTGCTTTGTGCACTGGTACACAGACATGTTGGAACACCAATGGGTAATCCCCAAACTGTTTTACTGTCCAAAATCTATTGGTATGCTGAAACATTCAGATTTCCTTCACTGGAGCTCAGGGGCTTAGAGTTTGGGCATTTCCAACATTGTGGTAACAGTTTGGTCATGGCCCCTTCCTGTTCCAACATGACTGTGCATCAGTGCACAAATCAGCGCTCATAATGACATGGATGAGAGAGTTTGATGTGGATGAACTTGATTGGCCTGTACAATCCTGACCTCAAACCTATAGAACACTTCTGGATGAATTAGAACGGAGACCGAGATCTAGGCCTTTTCATCCAACATCAGTGTGTAACCTCACAAATGCACTTGGAAAAATTGTCTTAAATTCCCATGAACACAGTTTTTCCAGAAGAGTTTAAGATTTTATAATTGCAGAGGGTGGATCAATGACATAATAAACCCTAAGCATTAAGAATGGGATATCACTTAAATTAATATCCGAGTCAAGGCAGGTGAGCGAATACTTTTGGCAATATAGTGTATCTATGCATTTTTTTTATTTACTATTACCATTCTTCTATCAGCCCTCCTGGTCTCAGTTGGATCTATTCGGTTCCTACATTGCTGGGTGCCTCATTCGGTTTTAGAGGGGCGCCTTGACCTGTGATTTTAATTAGTTCTGTGACCACACTGATCGCATATTATATTTCCCTGTTAAAATGAATGGAAATGCCATTAATCTGTTCCAGCTCCACATTGTGCTCCTTCTGGTGTGCACACCTTGGCCACCAGAGGCAAGTATAATAGAGCAAAACAGCCACACACTAAGAAGAGTTTCACAACTAAATGACTCACTATACTGCAGTAATCTTTGTGATTTTTCACAGTGAATAAAGAATATACAATACCGTGAGTATTGTTATAATGTCTGTCTATATGTGTTGCTGCACCGTTTGTGTTAAAATATCGACACAAAAACTCATAAATCGGATCACTCGTAAGTCAAGGTACCACTGTATGTGACAGTTATCTATATTTGTTGGGATATTTATGGTTACCATTGTGTCTTATTTTGTTTTACTATATGTATGCATTTGTATTTTGTCAAACCAGACACATTACACTTGTGTAAATGCCCACCGTTTGGAGGAGTGGGCGAATGAAGCTATAACTCAACAGCGACCTGATTTTGTTTGCTTGAACGCATAAGAACATTCTCTTTCCAGGAGGCGCTGTATGGTTAATGGTGGTGAGGAGCGGTGCGAACCTCGACGGGAGAGTCATTAGCGCCAAAACAAAAAGGGGTGATGTACTTAATAAGGGTCAAAAATAACATGTTCACTAGGCCTAAAACACCTCAGCCCACTGACATTGAATTACCAATGACTGAACAAAAATCTAAACACTTGTGTATTGGGTAGCAAAATTTCATAAATTTTCCAAGTCAGAAACATTTCCATCAAAACTAACAGCACTATCTGGGAATTAATGGAAATGTGCCACGTTTCAGTCGGCAAAGGTAATTTAAACAATAATTGCAAACAGCAAGCAGCATAATATTAATTATTAGGGTACAATTAGGGATGGGAATCCATGTCTGCTGGTGAGACAAAATTTGTCTTACAATTTTGTTAATTTTTGTAAATTGGCCAATTTGTCATTAAATGTCACATTGATACATTAAGCATTTCTGGTAGAAAGGTCAGGTGGTGAAATAGTTTCCGCTGCCAATATATTACAAACTACTGGGACACTACCCGACCAAAAAATAGCCTCTGTCGTTAAATGTGTGACAACCTGGGGTTGTATTAGAGGGATAGTCAGTGGTTTGGTGCTAGTACTTTTCATGGTCAACATGGCATCAAAAGTTTTTACTTTTTAATGACAAGGAGATGTGTCCGCCAGCCAATAAATACTGCAGTATACCACTATGTTCAGTGTCAACTCTGTTTTGAGTTTTAACGTTTCCCAATGCGTTAACATGCCGACCGCAAGTTAACATGCCACCTTACTCTGAACACAACAGTTCGTAATCGCAGCAATTCGTACGCGAATAGAGCATTGTCACTGCTCTGGGCATAATGCGGCAACTGACAATGTGAGTGAGTGGGTACCCTTATTAAATACAGAATGAGCTGGTGATAACCACTAGCAAACCAGATATGCCCACAGAGCTCAATATCTGTTTCAAATTGCGTTAGACCAGTGGTCTCCCTTGTGTCAGAACTTAGACCTGGTCTGAGCAGAAGTAAATTTAGACCAACTTTCTGCCACCAAATAGTCACTGCACCAGGCGTTTCTCCAAAGACACTCCCTCTGCTGCGCCAGATCGCCCAGCTTGGCGCTGACCAGTCTACCAAATTGGCATACATGTGCAGCGAGCCTTGCGCAAAAATCAGGTTCTGCCGGCATTTGCACCCCTCCACAGATGCACTGTCTATGAAAGTAGAACCCAATGAGTCCATTCACATAGAAATTAAATGTATTCAATTAATTGAGAATTTTAACTATTTTTCTTACAGTGAAGAAAATGTGACAACTTTAACAAACATTTTTGAAAGTTTAAAGAATCATGATGCGGGTGGGAAATGTGAAGAATGTGAAGAGATCATTTGGGATAATTTTGAAGGAATTTTTGAGAATTTTAAAGAACATTTCAGAAATTCAATAAACATTTTTGAGCATTTTAATGCATTTGTAGGGAATTTTAATGAAGGCTTTTGAGGATTTTAATCAACCTTGAGAGAATTTTAATAAACATTAAATCATAAAATGTTTTTTCAGAATGTTTACCTGAAAATCATAGAAATTTAAAAATATTTTCAAAATTTTAACAATTTGTTTCAAATTTTAACATTTTGAGAATTTTAACAGAACAATTTGTGAATTTTAACAGAATTTCTTTCTCCCCTTTTGCAACCATACTTGTGCCCTTTTATAAATGATTCATGTTTGAATGTTGCTGTTAGCATTTCCCATACGTAGACTTGGCTCTCACCCATTGCTTAAAATTTACTGTATGACCAGCCATCATAAGCCAAAAAATAAATAAAAAAATGAGGCCACCTCTGAACAATAACTGTATAGTAAGTAGCCTTTAGGTATCTTCAGAACAAAGAAACACTCTGAACACTTTCTTCCCACGTACCTCGACAGGTGCCTGTTGGGGGTTACCATGGAAACCAAGATGGCAATGTGGCGAGAGCGGGAGGAGGAGTCATCCCGGATGTCTCACAGCATGAAGGTGTCCTCACGCAGTAACAAGAAGACTTTCACCTCCAGGTACCACACCAATTAGTGTTTATACACACCAGAACACCAGGAATCCATGTGCTTCCACCCACCCACCTGCAGGACATTTTGTACTGCATACAACATATTCAAAACATACTAGATCAGTGGTTTTCAAACTTTTGACCACAAGTACCACCTAAAAAAAATTCTTGGCCCTCCAAGTACCACCATCATGAACACCGTTAACATACAATCATGTAGCAGGCCAAATAATTCATCTAAAACAAGGAAAAGGTTTTATTCCTAAAAAGTACATTGAATCCCATTGCAAGCCACTCTAACATTATGCACAGTTTGAACATTAACACTGCATTTAAATATAGAAAAATAAAAAAAAATAAAAACTGATTGAATGCAAATGTATTGCAATAAGAAGTGCAATACAACTGAACCGTACTTAAGCGTTGATTATTTCGTGTACCACTAGAGAACCCACACACCAGTAGTGGTACTCATACCACACTTGGAGAAGGACTGAACTAGACTACTGTATATTCAAGATCACATACAGACATAACATTTTGTATAGTGCAATTTCTTCTGCCTTTTTCACGCCTGTGTGGATGGATATTCTGCAATTCCGAGATGGGGAAATTAATATAACACCTGATACTTTTCACTGTCTGCAATTTTCTACCTTCGGAAGTCGTATCTGAGGTGGTGTAAGGGTTAGGGTTAGTAATGAGTATTATTATAAAACTAACGAGATACGAGCCCTCGTTGGGCCGGTTTTTGCAGGAGGTGGGGTACACCCTGAACTGGCACATACAAGCAAAACAAACATTGTGACAGACAGACGAAGAACCCGAAGACAATGCGCCTCCGGTCAAAAACTATGGAGCAGACATGATAGCGGGAGGTAGTACTGTGAAATTTCCTCCTCGGTGGAAGGTTTTCAGATTTGATTTAAGAAGCAAGCGCTTGTTGGACTCGTCTCGCTGTTTACACGCACAGCATTTTTTCTTCTTTTTCTTATTTCCCCTTTCTGCGTGAAATTGAGGAAGCCGTTATTAATGTTGGCAAAGCGCAAACAATACAAGGTAGCGTACGCAGCGTGCACGCTTGTGTGTTTGTTTGCCAGTCGTTTATATGCATGCAATGGCGTCGGCGTGCTGGAGCGATACTGCGAGGGGCCGCGGGCTGCGCGCTACATAATTCAACGGCCTCGGCCTCTCAGCTTACTCTCAAAGGGAGTCTATATAAAGAAGAAAGCAGCAAAAATAAGACTAAAAAAAGCAGAAGTTGTTTCGTGCATGCGATGATGAAACACGAGGAACATTTCCCAGGCTCGCAAACAAAAAGAAAAACGAGAAGTGGCATGTGGATTTGCATAGCCATTTGTAAAATGAGGGGCTTGGTTGAAAGGGACGCCTCGGGGCTTAGAAGCTGGCAACAGAAGCTGGCTGTTGCACCTGAGTAAATATATGGGATTCCATTTGTTTCACGACGAAACAACAGCACGTTTTTTAACGAGACATTTGTGCCACACTAGAGTGTTTAGTCCCCAACTGTTAGTCAAGAAAATAAAGTGAAATTTGCAAAGCATAGCCTATGCAATCCCTCACTAATATGCAAGGGTTCTTCCAAATGGGCACGCCACTGACGGCACCACTTCTGACACTATTTTTCACATGCTTTAACTCTGAGTAGGAATCTCAACCAGAATTTGAGCTAGAATCAACTGGGTTTGAAAACTTGACCACAACACCAGAGTAAACCATCGTCCAACTTCTGACACCATTTGCTATGGAACGCTGAGGATTTGTGTATAATTGGATTACACATTCACTTCTCCCGCCTTGTGTTGAAAGCAATTGTAGCTGCCAACAATTATTTTAAATGTCATATTTAATAATACATATACACTGTATCTTGTCACTGTTGATACGCAAACTCAAATGTCGTCAATTTCTTATTTTTTCACAAATCAATCCAATCAATTGCCTTCTGAAGGCAGGCCCACGCATTCCTACACACAGTTGGCCCATTCCAATGCTCCTTGTGCATTACCCTTCCTCCTGCTTCTGACACCATTTGATATTGGGGAGTACCAACAACCACTAGGTGTGAAGTTTGAGCCTTTGCCACTTTGCTACTCCTTCCGCCCTGTTGAGTTGAAAGCAATTGTGACGAGCCGACAAGTATTTTATAAATCATATCTAATTATCCAATTGTGGATAATTAAAACCTTAATATTAATCTTAATATCCCGCCTCTGGTTAATTAAAATGCAATAAGTGCAGTGGGCATCTATGGATTAAGGGGGGGGGGGCTCCTTCTCCAGTTACAAGGATGCCTCAAAAGACCTTGACCTTTACTACAAAAGGTCCCTCTTGTTTGGAGGCCCGCAAAGGTCAGCTACTGAAACTCGGTTGTTGCTTTAAATGGACATGCTGGCGCTTCAGTGTAGGCTTACATGCGTGTCTATTGTTTGCGAGAGTGTCTGTCTGCATGCATTCTTATCATGACATTACTGCAGTAGTGGAAAAGTAACAAAGTACAAATATTGTTTTATTTAAGTGCTTAAGTAGCTTTCTCGGGTAGCTACATTTGAGTATATACTGACGAATTCTTCGACTACTGTTCAGGGTGTTGAGCGATATTAGTTTTCTGTCACGCATAGCGCATTATAGTTAGGCCCAAAAAAAATAAAATAATTAAACTTTGGTTTCATCTCACCAAAGCACCTTTTGGCACATGTTTGAGGTGCCATGGCTTGTAGCCAACTAGTAATGGGACTGCTTACGCCTTTCTTTCAACAATCGCTTTCTTCTTGCCACGCTTCCATAAAGGTCAAGTTTGTGGGACGCAGAATTTATAGTTGTCCTGTGCACCGATTCTCCTACCTGAGCTGTGGATTTCTGCAGCTCCTCCAGAGTGACAACAGCCCTCTTGGCTGCTTCTCTGACCAGTGTTCACAGATTGGGATATATAATCTACCCCTGCCTTAAACTTCTCCACAACTTTATCCCTCGCCTGTCTGGTGAGTTCCTTGTTTTTCATGATGTTGTTGTTCACTAGTGTTCTCAAATTACTGAGGCTTTCACAGAACGGGCATATTGAAAGTAAATTACACACAGGTGTAGTCTATTTACTAATTAGGTGACTTCTGAAGGCAATTGATTGCACTGGATTGTATTTAGGTGTATGAGAGTACAGGGGGCTGAATACAAATGCACGCCACACTTTTCTGATTATTATGCGTTTCCCATTTTAGAAACCGTATATCATTTTAGTTCCGTTACACAGCTATGTGTGACTTTGTGTTGGTCTATCACATCAAATCTCAACAAATTAGATTCAAATGTGTGACTGTAAGGTCACAAAAGGTGAAAAAGTTCAAGGGAAATAAACACTTTTTCAAGACACTGTAAGTAGATTTCTCAGGTATCTGTCCTTCACTATTTTGACCAGGACACTCTTGTAAAAGACATGTTTATCTCAGTGAGATTTATTGTGGCTAAATAAAGGTTAAATACAAATAAAATAAATTTACTCCTCTGATGACTTTTTACTTTTATACCACACATTTGAAAGAAGACAACTGTACTTTCTGCTCTGTATTTGGTGATTACATGGTGTTAAAAAAATAAATAAAAACTCAAAACAGATAACAACCACAGTTGTGATCTTGATTGACTGATTGATTGAGATCTTGGTGTCAAAAATTCTTCATCTGCTCTCCAAAAACACAAACAGGTCAGGTGTATTTTTTCAGTTGTTATCGTTAGCTAATCTAACATCTTGTTTTTTTTTTTTTGTTTTTTTTTTGCCTGTTCTCAACGCTAGCAAAGCTATGGGAATGTGTTGTTGTTATTTTTTCTTCTTCTCCGAACAAGAACTCTGCAACTTTATACTGTATATAAGGGAAGCTGTTTTGTATGCAGAGAGGTTTTTTTTGTTTGTTTGTTTTTCCGGTTGTGCCAAGTTATCAAAACGGGTACAGTAAACATCCATCCATCCATCCATTTTCTGAGCCGCTTCTCCTCACTAGGGTCCCGGGCGTGCTGGAGCCTATTCCAGCTATCATCGGGCAGGAGGCGGAGTACACCATGAACTGGTTGCCAGCCAATCGCAGGGCACATACAAACAAACAACCATTCGCACTCACAGTCACACCTACGGGCAATTTAGAGTCTCCAATTAATGCATGTTTTTGGGATGTGGGAGGAAACTGGAGTGCCCGGAGAAAACCCACGCAGGCACGGGGAGAACATGCAAACTCCACACAGGCGGGGCCGGGGATTGAACCCCGCTCCTCAGAACTGTGAGGCTGACGCTCTAACCAGTCGGCCACCGTGCCGCCATATAGTAAACAAATGACAGTAAAACATTTTACTTTTGTACTTTCAGAGTCTATGCCTTTTAAATTTGGCTTAGGTAAATGAGTTGAATCAGTTCTTCTACTTTTACCAGTCTTTTTGTTACACAAGTGTCTATATCACTACTTACTGTAAGTACAGAGTATGAGTACCTTTGACAACTGCATGACTGCGGAGATAGAATCCCCAGCAAAACGACCAGCAAATAGCATACATAAAAGAGTTGTCACTATGATATAAATAGACATTGAGCTTTATTGTCTTAACCATCTTGTGATCATATCAGTGGCCCCTGTTCTACCGTATTATATAATCTCCCTATAGACTCTGAGTGTGTGTGTGTGTGTGTGTGTGTGTGTGTGTGTGTGTGTGTGTGTGTGAGAGAGGAACATGCTCATCAGCTTTATCTCTCTTAAGTGAAAACAGGCCATGCAGTGGATTTGATTTTGCGCCACAAAAAGAGATAAGGCTTCTCGCGGAAGAGGAATGCTAAAACAAATGTTGTGTAACATGACAAAGGTGCCACGTGGTGTCCTTAACACTAATCTCTCAAGAAGGAAGGCTTAATTTGCAATATGTGTACAAAGAAAAGCGCAGACTGGCTTGCGGTGGCGCGCACCAGATCTGCAAATTCCGAAGTAATAGCTCTGAAAACGTGTGTTGGTGAACAACACCAGCAACGCAACCGCAACAAAGCTCACTCGCTGGCAGAGGTGGGTAGAGTAGCCAAATATTGTACTTAAGTAAGAGTACTGTTTTTTTAGAATAATATGACTCAAGTAAAAGTAAAAAGTAGACCTCCAAATATTTAGTTGAGTAAGAGTAAGAAAGTATTCAGTTAAAACAAAGACTCAAATAAAGAGTAAGTGGTGGGTAAATTCAGATAATTTTTTTTTAAATCAGAGCATGAATGTCAAATGAAATACAAATTAATAACATATGGGAGTCCACACACACCTGCTACCATTTAAATTTTTAAGTGCATTAAGTGTGTGTGCGCATGCATGCGTGCGTGCAGTTGTGCAAGCGAGAGAGAGATTAAGATGACAGCATGACACGTATCCCCAAGAAGCATGATTTGCAGTCACTTATGACCATAAAATAGGGCTGACGTTGCCCCATGCACTGCCACAACAACAACAGAAACATTTGCAACTTAGCGCAAGGTGTTTTCTCCAGTTAGAAGTGGGCTGAAATATCCACGTTTGGGCAGACGGAAGACTACACGGCATCATAAAGTTGTTGTTTTTCGGAGTCTGTAAAGTAAACACTCAGACACGCTGTTTTTTTCCCCCAAAATGAGTCATTTTGCTTGGCCCGCGAAGGCTTTGTGTGCGGTCATGTGACTCCATTGTGCCGTCTGATTGGTGAATTGGAGTCAAATGACCATAGTGATCACGTTGGATTGGCGCAACGACGACCTATGCGGAAGTCGAAGATTAGGTCTAAAAATAGCTCGCACACGCACTAATAGATAAATACAAGTAGCGAGCAGCATGTCGATCATTGTAGTTGAAGTAAAAGTATTGATTATTCTTACATAAATACAGCACTCAAGTAAAAGTAAAAAGCATGGTGCATTCAAACTACTATGATAAGTACAATTTATCCAAAATATTACTTGAGTAAATGTAATGGAGTAAATGTAGCTGGTTACTACCCAACTCTCCTCGCTGGCTTATCTGCAAGTGTCACACTGGCACAGGGTATTGGTGCTACTGACATTTCAAAGAACGCCTGCCTGTCAAACTCTCACCGACACTTTAGGTTGTTTTGTTCGTCTTTGTTGACTCTTACGTGTTTGTCACAAGAGTTTCCCCCCCCCCAAAAAAAACATCATCCCTTTAAGCTCCTTACTGTCTGCAAAGATAAGACTTTTCACTTTTTCCAACAGGACACCAAGGAGCGTGTGAAGAAATTAAACCTCAAGGTTTTTTGCCGTGCATTCTAGTGGCAAAAGAGAGCATGGTCAAATAAATACTGTATGAGAGGAAGACATGCCAACTACTGTTTTCCATCTTTTTTTCCCGGTTGCTGCTATGTATAAACGAAACCAACACAGAATTTTGGGACAAAGTTGTCCTGTGAATATTCAGCCTTAGAAGGTGGTATCAGAGGCGTATTGTAACAGAAGCCGAACACAACTTAAGTGGACCGTTGCGAAAAAAATTACAGATGGCAACCATTTGCGGCACATCAAGCTATACATCGCACATTTACCGACGGGCTGCAACGGAAAAATTGTGACCCTGTATCGGGTTTTGAGGTTCCACATACAGTACAATATACTGTACTGTATTATTATTTTATTGAACCACAACAAGCCGTAACAAAGGAATGACAGCATGTGTGTGGCAATGCTGGGATAGGGGTGTGAAGTAATTAAATTCTCCTGCCGTTTTCCGTTAAAAGCAACTGTTGCCGTCTGACATCTATTTTATGTCAGAGTAGTTGTTGGCGCTGATACGATCTTACTATCTGACCATAAACTTGTATCTTCTGTTACGGTTCTGATGCAGAAAGAGGCTCAAGTGTCAAGGATAGATCAATGTGTCGTCTGATGATATTCAAGCTACATTCACTTTCATTCTCTCTATTTAACAGTGACGATGAAGTCCCATATTCTGATATCTTTCCCATCATCCCTGCTGACGTGATGCCTGTTAAGGAGATCCTGAACATGGAAAACCTCCCCCGCCACGGGACATGGTGAGATACGGTCAATTCGAGTGTGTCATTGATGTGTTTGGTATATCTAACAGGGATGGGCATTTGCCTACATTTTCTATGTTTCTATTATCCATTATAAATCAATCGATGAATGTTCTGAACTCCTGTTTCAATTGTAGTATTGAACATATTCGCCTGGAACCTTTGGAGCGAAGGTCTGAGTGGATGTGGCTCTGTTTATTTTTTTGTTTGACAAAGAAAAACATTACGGAAAGTTGGAAATTGCTGGTATACAAATACAACTGTACCTTGACTGACTGAACCCGAAACTTATTTTACTCATATCTCAATTTGTGCGTGCGATGCGGGATGCTGGGCGGATGTTGTGGTATTCTATGCCGCCATCTCGTGGGCACATATCTGGAGCTCCCTTGTACCTCAAATTTTAGCTCGCAACACAAACCAAAAAAAAAATCGACAGAACAACAGCTTGCAACTCCGAAAACTAAGTAAGTTGGTAGTTGCCTAAGTGCATGTGTAGCTGTGTCTCTGAGTGTCTGTCAACCCTGAGTTACCACCCGGTCGTCATGGTAACAAAAATCGTTCTCAGAGGGAGGCTCATTTGCATTTGACAGGACCGAACCCTCCAACCAGAGTTCAATGTTGGCTAAAAAAAAAAAAAAAAGGAGGGTGAAAAGTGTCATTTTATTCTTGAACCTTGGGGTATTTGGGCATTATTAGGACACCTGGCAATTGTTTTAAATTATGAAAAGAAAATGTCAAAATATGTCCTCTTTAAGAATATTAAAATCTGTGATCACGTAGATACAAATATGTACTTTGTGGCACAGCTGGTCATTATTGATCCAAGTCGGAAAGAATCAGCAACATGTCTAAAAAATCTTCCACAGCACAAAGAGAATGCAATCAAATAAATAACAGCATGCACCACATTGTGGATCTTAAATAAACAAGTGAAAAAAAACTGTGCAGACAAATAAGCACAATAGATAAGAAGTGGTGGCACCGAGTTGGAGATTTTACTCTGGTGGCAGGCACAAACATTTCTCAAAAGCTTTGGTGGCTGCGTTTCAATCAGCAAATCAATCAAAGCCAGGGCAGGAAAGGGTGGGGGTGATAATTTCATTCTGTATTTCAATTTGCAAAGGTTTTTTGTGGACGCCAAATGGAAACCAGTGAGAGAGATGACTTCCTTCCTGGGTGATCACCGTATGGCTCTCCGCTCGCTACTTTGCGACGTTTGACTGCATTCAAATCCTCTGGTCCTTCACCCTGCATGAAATTACTGCTGGATTTTCATTCCCTTTACGTCTCAACAAAACGTCGGAAATCAGGATTTTTCCTCCACCCTCATCCATCTGCGGAAGGCCAGCTTGCAGACACATGTCCTTATTCACCAAAAAAGACACTCCGAGGAGTCATTGAACAGACCCTTTTTCATTTGCGCTCATGGATGTTCCCATTCATCCATACATACATTCATTTTGTATAATAGTTGTCCTGATTAGAATTGTGGTTAACCGGAGCCTACCCCTGCCAACTTGTGATGACAGAAGCAGTTGCCAGCCAATCGTAGGCCCCTATAGATATAGACAGCCATTCAAACTCACTGACCTCAGCATGGGGAGCTCATGTAAACTCCACACAGAAAGACCGGAGCTGTGAACCCCGAACCTCAGAACTGTGATGCCAACCGCCATTCCGCTGGACTTCCCTGCTCCCATTCAATATGATTTGAAAAGCAAATTGTATGTGCGTAATTTAAAAATCTAGTTTGAAGGCGTCAAAAACAAAGCCGAGTTTTTTGGGTTTTTTTTTTTTCATAATGCTTCTACCTGTACACGAGTACTTTTTGTTCCACTTGTGACATTACCACCATTTTTTTTTTGGTCATCTCGTCTCTTGTTAATTCGTCGCATCATTGGGCACAGCTGTCGCATTATCCTGATTAGAATTTTCTTATTGGCCCTGCCTCATGTTTAAACTTTAGAGTCTGTCAAATATGAATGACGGAGAATAGGTTGATTTATTTATTCTTCTGTGGGATGCGGGATGGCTTCCACTTTTTACTTTTCATGCATCTTGTTATCATGGAAGGAGGACAGGAATCCCTGCTCAGCTGTCATGTATAGAATCCCTGCTCAGCTGTCATGTATAGATCTAAAAATAACCCCAGACAAGAAACACACTGCCTCTTTATTGAATTGATCACAGGAATGCCTGCTGTCCAGGTCGCACGTGTCTTGTACAGTAGCTGAGCCTTTTTGATCCATTGGCGCCACCGTAGTTCTCTCTCAAAGTTCAGAAAGGAGAAAATTATAAGTACCAGTAATAGGCCACATCGCATTTGCTTGTTATGTGTCAGATTCCTCGATCCAAAAAGAGGTGGTCTGAAACTCTGGGACCTCAACTAGCAATTGCCATGACTAACAGATAGGAGTAGGGGACAGGTTTTTTTTTTGGTGCCTGCTGCAATCTGAAATCATTAGGCATGCAAGAGTAAAGCAAAAATCTCAGTTTGGTGAAGCCAAAGGCATCTTTGCAGCATTAAGGGTATTATAGTAGGTCACCTGCGATTGGCTGGCAACCAGTTTAGGGTGTACCACGCCACCTGCCCGAAGATAGCTGGGATAGACTCCAGCACTCCCGCGACCCTAGTGAGGATAAGCGGCTCAGAAAATGGATGGATGCATAGTAGGTCACTGTAGATTCAGAAAACCCAGACATTATGTTCCAAGTGGGGAATTCCCTACCTTCCAACAGTCCAGAACTCAGTATTGGCCTTAAGATACTAGTTTTTGTAACTTTAACATTTGACTTTTATATCTTGGGAACACACCTTCAACTTGTTGGCCTTTCAAAAAATGCATAGTTACTTAGGGGTCGAATAATTATCCCTATGGTATATGTCAAAGTGCGTGGCACCTTTAGGGACAGCAACCTCGGATTGTACAATGAATGTAGCTCATTTTGCAAAACTATGAGCAGATAAACTGTCACGCAGCCGGCTAAAAAAGACAAGCAGTTATTTTTGAGTTGCCGAAGGTGAGCGAAGAGTGGGCACATGTCATTGAGTCTGACATCTCAAGCCCCCCCAAAGACAAAATGTGACAGTAATGAGCCTCAGCTGCAGCAAAGCTCTGTGGCCAACTTTGCTTCTGATTGTGTGAGGGTATCATCCAAACCGGCGGCTGCCATCAACCAATCCCAACCCCAAACTCCTTTCGGGCTAACGCTCTTAGCTCTCACCTTTGGATTCCTCCACCTGTCAAAATCCATGGAGGACTGACTGCATTCAGGTTAAGAGAGGAAGGATAGCAAGTGTGTGGCAGGTCATTTTCAATGGTTGCCAGTCATTATGTGTAGCTACATGCACTAAAAAAAAAAAGAAATCAAGTACTACGGCAATAAATCTATTGAAACCAAACTTTTAAAATGCATGTGAATACCCTAATCTGACTGTGTTAGCCTTTTTATAATACTGTAATCCCTCGTTTATCGTTTATCGCAGGGGTTATGTTCAGGGCCATTCCCGCAATAGGTGAAATCCGCGAAGTAGCGACCACGTATTTTTGGGCGGATTATTTAGACATATTTTAAATACGTACGAACTTCCCCAGACTCTCATACATCTTCCCCACACTCTTTTTAACCTCTACCATACACCTATAATCATTTTCTATACTATTAAACACCTTTAAAACTCTTAAACATACAGTAATGCACAGAAGGACTGTACAATATGTAC
Source organism: Phyllopteryx taeniolatus (assembly GCF_024500385.1). NCBI lineage: Eukaryota > Metazoa > Chordata > Actinopteri > Syngnathiformes > Syngnathidae > Phyllopteryx > Phyllopteryx taeniolatus. Next base: position 19,961,182 of record NC_084507.1, read on the forward strand.
ATTTCATTCCTTGTAAAATGTTTTTTAATGATTTTCTTTTATTATTACAGTTTTAAAGTTTTAGACTAGGAAGCATTTACTTTTACCACAAAAAAAATGACACCATACACTAAAAAAAACACAATATGGCGAATTATGCTCGATATGAATATGAAAAAAACATCTGCAACGCACTGAATCCGCAATAGGTGAACTGCGATATAGTGAGGGAATACTGTATACACTTTCATTGATCGAACACCGAGGCTGACTTAATGCTTAAATCTGCTTAAAGAAGACAATATTTTAAAGTATTTGGATGGAAGGAAAACTACATGAAACCTCCATTTTAAACTGTGACATTATGACAAAGTTAATCTGTGTATCCACGTATCAAATGGGCGTACCAGTAAATGACTTCAGTAACAGCATTTTTTTTATTCACTATTGCATCAAAATATAGAGAAATAAATAGGCTACATCTGCATTTTGTGAGTCAATGACCATTAAGACAACGCTGGTAAACAAACATCTAATAATAACATTTTTTCATATCCAATCTCTTTGTTGTTGAAAATTTCCACAAGTACACAAACTGAAAAGGAACACAGGCGCCACCTAGTGTTTGGAGGCAGCCTTAGTTTGGCCAAAGATTGTATGTAACCCCAGTGCAGGTAAACTGGAAAAAGTAGAGAGACTGAAGTATGTCAGCAGCAAGAATTTAATTTAATTTGCGCACGTAAATGTAGTCAGTGTATCTCCAAACGGCTTTTTTGCATTATTTTCTCTGAGGTGGAACGCTGGATTGACAGATGTATGCGGGAATGTTTGGTCTTGACAGGAGCTGTCCTCACATTGCTAATAAATATTAAAAATGTCCTCCGGAGCAGAAATTAAGCCATAAACATTCCTGCTCCTCCAGGCTGGATGGGCTTTTGCTTTACAACTGACAGACTGATACTTGATTTAAGAAAAAAAAAGGCCATGACAGGAAAGGTCATAAACAGTGTTAAAGGGAACGCTGCTTTTTGGATAGTGGCTTTGCACACATGAGCATCATGTGGATTTTTGCTGTTTGTGCATTTTGCTGCCAATTATGTCAACTATTTGTTCAGCCCTTCATGCCAGAGTGGTCCTCGTAGATCAGAGCTGCGTTTGTGAATATTTAAGCACCAGTTAGATCACGAAACGCACGCCCATGGCAACGAGAGTGCCATATTAAAACGTTCTATTTATGCATGTTTAAGTGAACGTGCTTGGCTGCATGTGGACGACAACAGAGATGGGGAGGCGCATTGAGAAACGACAGGAAATGTATTACTGAAGTGTCATCACGGGCCACTAGAATCGCTTATTCTTGCTTCGTGAGTAAATATCAAGGCCTTAAAGGTTGTCTGGGAACATTTTTCTTCATATGTCTGGAAGAATAAAAAATGGGCAATGCCTTCAATGCATTCTCGCACAAATTCTACAAGCTTTTAACACTTGACTGGGGAAAAGATTTCAAAAACACCATTGGTAGTGTAATGGTTCACATGCCTGGCTCAGTGAAGCCTTTTTTAACATATTGTGAGGGACACTACACCGAACAATTAAAAGAAAAGAAAAAAAATGTCATGTGTGTTGTTACTGGTAGTGTGATTTGTGCCCAGAATGACCAACACAATACACAACACACATAGCGATATCTCCACCGACAATCGTGAGTCTCGTCCATCAAAGTCTTTTGTAGTAAAAAGAGGGAGAGGTGAGAGGGAGCATGGTGCCACAGGATATCCAGATAGAAATACATCCATCCATTCATCCCTCCATTTTCTGAGCCGCTTCTCCTCACTAGGGTCACGGGTGTGCTGGAGCCTATCCCAGCTGTCATCGGGCAGGACGCGGGGTACACCCTGAACTGGTTGCCAGCCAATCGCAGGGCACATACAAACAAACAACCATTCGCACTCACAGTCATGCCTACGGGCAATTTAGAGTCTCCAATCAATACATGTTTTTGGGATGCGGGAGGAAACCGGAGTGCCCGGAGAAAGCCCACGCAGGCACGGGGCCAGGGATTGAACCTGGGTCCTCAGAACTGTGAGGCTGACGCTCTAACCAGTTGGCCACCGTGCCGCCAGATAGAAATACAAAGAAGAAAAAAAGAGTAGAAGAACATCACAATCACAGTACTCTGTGTTGACAATGTTAGCCCAGAATTTTTTTTTTTTTTTAAGTTTACCAGCAAAAAAAAAAAAAAAAACACGCCACAGGATAATCGGGAAGGATAATCTTTTAGAGACATCTAATAATCGGGCCTTTGCTAATGTACAGGGGCGTCGATCAGGGGGGACAAAGGGGATAACTGTCCCAGGGCCGTGAGCATTTGGGAGCCCCCTGGCTGTCCGGTAGGGGGCCCGTAACCGCACCGTCAAATAAGTCCGCCGCCATTTTTAAATAGCCTTCCGTGACAGATAATTTTTGTGTCAAACCACTTTAGTCCCCAGCTACAGCATTTCACTACCGCACTTTTCTGCCAGGAAAACAAAGACGCTGAGTGCTTCTTTTCACCAAACACACTCACGAACGTCAGCCATAACACCGCCATCACCGACGCCATCAAGCAAGAAGGCATTGCAGAGCTGGCGATGCGACCGAGCTCTGAACCGTTCAAGAACCTGAAGGGCTCCTGGAGAGAAAAGAGTCGTCCTGCGCGAGATTTCTCGAATGACGAGAAAGAGCAAAAAGGGCGACCTTTCAAAATCTCTCAAGTGGCGTGCAAGTGGTGCTCGTGCGAAATGACACCTCGGTTGAAATGGAGCAGTCGAGTGTGTATCTCATCAAGCTGTCAAATGTTGTGAAATAGCATTTGTCAGGGACTGTGCTGACAACAAAAAAATACATTCCAATCAATGTTAAATTGCACTTTTATTCCTCCTAAGATGTCAACCACAAAAAGTCTCAGAATGGATGTTTCTGTGTATTTTTTTTTATCTCTTACAATGGAAATAAATGTTTTGGGCAGTTTAAACTATTTGAAAAGTTTTTTCCCCACGTAATTTTTTAAGGTTTATATTTTCATTTCAAGATGGCTCCAATTCTTTAGTCATCACGGACAGTGAGGGAACGATCCATTAAATCAGATGGAAACTAAAAAAACACTAGGTATACCACCAGTTCTTTAAATCTTTGGATGAAAAAAAACAGTAAGAGTTTAATCATTCTACCTAATGGGAAAGTTGTTAAATACAGTTTCATGACAAAAAGTGTCATAAATTCATCAAAACTAAAAACGGGGACAACTTTTTAGGGTAAGGTGTTAGGGTTATGGGTTAAGATTAGGGGCTAAAATTGTTATTAGGGGTTTAAGTTAGGCGTCGCGGCACGGTGGCCGACTGGTTAGAGCGTCAGCCTCACAGTTCTGAGGTGCGGGGTTCAATCCCCGTCCCCGCCTGTGTGGAGTTTGCATGTTCTCCCCGTGCCTGCGTGGGTTTTCTCCGGGCACTCCGGTTTCCTCCCACATCCCAAAAACATGCATTAATTGGAGACTCTAAATTCCCCGTAGGCATGACTGTGAGTGCGAATGGTTGTTTGTTTCTATGTGCCCTGCGATTGGCTGGCAACCAGTTCAGGATGTACCCCGCCTCCTGCCCGATGATAGCTGGGATAGGCTCCAGCACGCCCGCGACCCTAGTGAGGAGAAGCGGCTCAGAAAATGGATGGATGGATGGAAGTTAGGGGTCCTGACAAGAGTTAGGTGTTAGATTTCAGGTTAGGGTTTAACTTTAGGCATTAAGGTTATGGGTTTGAGTTAATGTAGGCTATGAGGGTACATGGAAGTGTGTCAGCCCCCGGCACCAGTTTAACCAATCAACACGAAATTGGGTGGACATGTCTATCATAACAGCACTCATGAAAAAGTCTCAATGACCCATGCTTGAAACTGAACAGGAAGTCGGCCACTTTGGTTTGAAGCAGTCATTTTGGGTGAGTTCCAGGGCTTCCACGTCGACTGAACTTGGAAAGTTACCCAAATAATCCCCAATCGAAAGCCTACGCTTTCGAATGTGGGCGAAGCATGGCGTTTTTTATCATTAATTTCTGGGTTTACCACGAGTAAGGGGAACTGAGGGTCTTGCGAATTCTTAACGATCATTTGATTGTTGTGCAATTGTGTCCCACTAGGGAAATCCTGAGGGAAATCCGAGCGGCCGACGAAGGCTACCACCGAAATAAGTGGACAATGTTTGGAAATGAGGCGGAGAAGTTGGAGGTGGGCCTGATCCGAAGCCAACGTTTGTTACGCACCCGTGTGGACAAAATGGCCCTTCGCAAAGAGGTAAATGCTGTGAATAATACACCGATCAAATAGTGAAAGAAGGCTTTTTTTTAAATTGTTGTTACTGGGTTTCCCCTAAAGTTTAATTTAAGGTACTTTTTTACTTTTAATATTATGCCAGCTTGGTAGAGTCTTATTCTTACCTATTGACAAAATAAATGAATAAATCAAACCAAATCATCTTATTGCCGGAAGTGTGCAATGTTAAAATATGCACACTTTCTGGATTGGAAAATAGCGGCAGTACAGTTTTATTGATTTTTCTTTGACTCTTTTACACACCTCTGCCAAGATCAGAAAACATCAAATTTTGCATAATGCTGCTCATAAACAGCTAATTGCTGATCTACATGATCTTATTAGGACCTGCAAAATTTTGATTGATTTTTTTTGGGTTTCGTTTAGTTTATTTGGTCTTATATGTTTCCATAAATCAATTGTGAATACAAAATCTACATTTGAATTTGACTTACTGTATTTTGGGGGCGGCACGATGGACGACTTGTTAGAGCGTCAGCCTCACAGTTCTGAGGATCGGGGTTCAATCCCCGGCCCCGGCTGTGTGGAGTTTGCATGTTCTCCCCGTGCCTGCGTGGGTTTTCTCCGGGTTTCCTCCCACATCCCAAAAACATGCATGGTAGGTTAATTGACAACTCTAAATTGCCCATAAGTGTGAATGTGAGTGCGAATGGTTGTTTATTAGTATGTGCCCTGCGATTGGCTGGCAACCAGTTCAAGTTGTACCCAGCCTCCTGCCCGATGATAGCTGGGATAGACTCCAGCACGCCCGCGACCTTAGTGAGGAGAAGCGGCTCAGAAAATGGATGGATGGATGGATTTTGGAGTATGAAAAATACACCTCTAATATTGTACACAACCACCCCAGTACATGACATGACAATAACATCAGCCTTTCCCTTTGTTCAGTAAGTATGCAAAGATGTGTGCTTTTCTTTGTATTTTTACTGCTTCTTTTCAACAGAGGTATAAAGAGAATATAACCATGTTTTGTTTGGATTAAAAAAATGACGTGGTTGCACCAGGAAGGGCTTCCGGCGTAAAAACTGTGCCAAACGAATCATTCGAGGACTCAGCTGTGAACTTCTATTTTTTTGTGTGAAACGTAAACATTTTTAATAAATTAGCATTACTCCTTTGAAGTTAAGACAAAAGGTTTTATTGTTTAAACGCAATATTGTTGCAGTATTATAGTGGTATGTGTTTACACTTGTATGGCAGTTCAGAATGTTTAAATATTATTTTGAAATAAATAAAGGTTTTACGGTGGATACAGTTGCCATTTCCATTATTTCCTAATGAGGGGGGAAAAAATTCTGTACTTGCAATTTTAACATCACATTACTGTGCAAATGGATTTGGGTTTTATGACGCTTAAGGCACAAAAGAAAGCGTCCGAGCACTTGGAGTATCTGGAGCGTCTAAGTCAGAAGGTGCCAGACTTCGCCGTGCCCCTAAGGGCTCACACTGTCTGGGAGGGCATGACGGTGCAGCTCGCCTGCGTGGTCGAAGGCTACCCACCCCCTGAGGCTGCGTGGTAAGACGTTTCATACATGTCCAATCCTCTCCAATGCTCATCTTTTTGCTCTTTGCTGACCTACCCAGTAAATTCAGATTGTCTTCGTTGGATCAAATTGACTGTTATTATTATCACTAGTGGTGAGCACATCTGCCTCACAGTTCTAGGGACCGGGGTTCAATCCCCGGCCCCGGCTGTGTGGAGTTTGCGTGTTCTCCCCGTGCCTGCGTGGGTTTTCTCCGGGCACTCCGGTTTCCTCCCACATCCCAAAAACATGCGTGGTAGGTTGATTGAAGACTCTAAATTGCCCGTAGGTGCGAATGTGAGTGTGAATGGTTGTTTGTTTCTATGTGCCCTGCGATTGGCTGGCGACCGGTTCAGGGTGTACCCCACCTCCCGCCCGAAGATAGCTGGGATAGGCTCCAGCAGCCTGCGAACCTAGTGAGGATAATTATTATCACTAGTGGTGAGCGCATTTGCCACACAATTTTGACGTTCTGGGTTCGAATCTCAGCTGCGGCTTTCCTGTGTGAAGTTTGCATGCTCTTCCCATGCATGTTAAGTTCATTGAATACTTGTGCGTGAATGATCATTTGTCTATATGTGCCCTGCAATTGGCTGACAACCAATCCAAGGTTTACCTCGCCTCCCGCCCAGTCGGTCACAAAAGGGCTCTAATGAAGACAAGCACTATAGAATATGAATAGATTGGTAGCTGTTTTGTAATATATATTCAGCATAATGATGGAATGGAATAGAGATGGAGGACAGCGTTAAAATTGCACAACAGAGACACTTTCCTCAAGAAATTAAAACCCCTCGAGTCAAATTCCTGCTTGAAGCAATTACTGCCAAATATATTACATTGAAACATTTTATCTTTAAAAGTTCCACTTTCTTTGTTTAAAATATATTACTTACTGGGGCGGCATGGTGGCCGACTGGTTAGCACATCTGCCTCACAGTTCTGCCTTAGTTCACATTTCCGGGCTTAAATCAGGCAGGTTGCATGTTCTCCCCGTGCCTGCGTGGGTTTTCTCCGGGTACTCCGGTTTGCTTCCACATCCCAAAAATATGCATGGTATGTTTATTGAAGACTCTAAATTGCCCATAGGTGTGAATGTGAGTGTGAATGGTTGTTTGTATGTATGTGCCCTCCAATTGGCTGGCGACCAGTTCAGGGTGTACCCTGCCTCTCTCCCAGAGTCAGCTGGAATAGGCTCAAGCGACCCTAGTGAGGATAAGCGGTACGGAAAATGGATGGAATGGATGGAGGATACTGAATGGCTAGAATCACAATCACTACAGCATCACTAGTATAATAACAGCCCGTTAGTTTCACTAGGTACCATCACAATCTGTGTTATTTATTAGTTAAATTAATCCATAGATTGTGCGGAAACGATTGTCGATTAATCGTGTCTTGAAGGTACAAAGATGGTAAGCCGCTGAGAAAGCCTGAGATGCCATGGAATTACGGCCTTCAGCAAGTGTTTGGTCTTAATTACCTGGAGATCAGACGGTATGTCACTGGAAATCTATTTATGCTGACATTCAAGAAATATGCCCTATAAATGATCGAATTGCCTACCATATTATATGGACCATATACTATCCCATTAGATGCTCTCCTGATGACGCCGGTGTGTTCAAAGTGGTGGCCAAGAGTCCCCTGGGTGAAGCTACAACTTTCGCCACACTCGTGGTGAACTGTGAGTAACTCTGATATAGTATGTAAATAGTTTCAATACAATGCAGATTAAGTTAAATACAATCTATTTATAGGCCACACAACGTCCCCTTGTGATTGACTACAGTCAACCCTCCCAGACTCACGAATCGCCATTTGAGAACTCACCGACTCGCACATTTTTCTTTAAAACATAACTAAAACAATTTTCTGGAAAACACACCTATTCGCATCTATCTGCATATGTTTGTGCTTACTGTAATGCCCTGAGATTGATCACCGGCAGATAGCTAGCCGGCTTGTCAACGAACAGCGGCGTTATGAAGATTCCAGTAGAAGTCAGACACAGGTGAGACTCATTGTGGGGTTGACACTGGAGAAAGAAGGGTGGTAAACTTCTCAATGTATCACAGAGTCAAAAACGCAACAAGATAGCGAACAGGAAAATCGTCACATGTTCCTGGTTAAGTAGCGATGATATACTGTACATGTGTCCTCGCACTTTTGGTGATTTTTCAGAAATCAAATCATCTGTAAGCCATTTATTTTTAAGCATAGTGCTGAAGAAAAAATCTTTTGGGGTTATACTATGGGTATATTAAAGGTTGAACTTGAAACTATTAATATTGGCCATTCTAATATCTCTTTCCTTGTCTCTAACCCCGCTCACAGACTGTACATTACTGTACACTAAAGACAATGTACAGTACTGTAATCTTTGTAAACATACACCTAGAATTATAGTAATAATAATAATAATAATAATTCTTATTCTTATTCTTATTCTTATTTATATTTGAGATTTTTCATATCAAAGAACAAATATTAGCTACAGTATAGAGGTATAAAATAATTATAATATCACTAATCATATATATTTAAAATTTAAATTACATTAAACGACATTCACAAATTTATCATGGTTAGCTCGACATTACAGAAGTTCAGTAACAAAAAGACTAATTTTACTCACCATTTAGCTGGTGTTGACATTCTCCAAGGTCATTATCATCACGTGATGTAACATTTTGAACTTTTAAACCTCGTCTGGAAGCAGGTAGGTGTGTGTTTATGGCTCGCTGGCTACACTCGCTAGCTGCTTACCGCGTTATCATCAGCTTTCAGACAGGTGAACTCGGTAAAATTGTGTTTTTATTGCGACGACATTTGACATCCAACAATAACGGTTTATCAACCATTCGCCGTGTTGGTGTTGAAGTTAAAACAACTTCAAAAGAACTAGTTAGAATTAGACTCCTAATTAGTTAAATGGAGCCGGGCAGATCCATCTTGGGTGGTTATAAAGTCTGATGCGTCATGAGTCACAGTAATGAGAAATCTATTCTTCTCTGAAACAACTCTAATATTGGCTCTCATCTTCGTTAACAACGATGTGACGCTATGCTATTTCTCAGGTAAAATGTATTTTCTTTCCTGGTGTACAGTCTAAAACAATGTTTCCCAACCTTTATTGAACCAAAGCAAATATTTTCCATTAGAAAAATCTCAGAAGAACTGAACTACAGTCATGATGATTTTGTCTCACTTTACCCTCAAAGGAGCATACTCAGTGTGTGCCTTTCACTATACGTCGCTGTCATAGACCAGTAAGGATACGTTAGTAAATAATAATTTTCTGACCAGTTAAGTGGAATTGGATAATTTTCCACATCACACCGGATGATCTTTTAGGAAAGAGGAATGTTGTCAACGAAGGGAGTCAGAAAGGTTCTAGGACAGGTATCACATAAAATACATATTTCAAATCCAAACTACAAGTTTTGCTTTTCGAAGGAATCCCGCATGAGTCTAGCGCTAGCGCACTTTCCTAACCTTTTCTGCCACACCTTCATACACTCCCGGAAGGATTCGTCTACAGCTCAGTTCTCACGACCATCTTGATGTTGTCCAACGTTTCAAAACGGGTTCCCTTGTTGACCCCATTAAATCAGGGGAAAACAGGAAAAAATGACATGGAGCCAGGTCAGCTGAGTTGGGAGATTGCTTCCGGTGGGCGATGTTCTTCTCGGCCAGGAACTGTCAGATGCTCAGGGGAATGTGAGCAGGCACGTTTTCATTGTGAAGCACCCACGGCTTCGCATGCGTACTGAACAAAGCAAACGTCGCAGGATCTCTTTGTCGACGTGCTGGTTGATCATCTGGCCCACAATGAAGGGGAAAAGTCATAGTTTGTAGTTTAGGTTTGAAATATACAGTATCTTATGTGACACCAGTCATGGAACTTTTCTTACACACCCTCCTATATTATATGCCATTTTCTCACATTAAACAGCGCAGTAGCTTTCTAACTCCATTACATAACAAGTGGTCTTGCAGCACTCATGCATAATGAATTCAAAAGGTAGATGGAAGAGAGTCAGTGTGCGGCGGGAATGACTTTAAACAGCTTTCGTGGCCTTGCCGCACCGAAACGAATATTGTAATGTTCTTTAATGTGGACTTTTTGTATCTCGCTTTGCTGAGATGGATTGGTCTTTGAAAGCAAAGCTGCTATTGTTTAAACATCATCAGTCCATGTTCTTGATGAAAAATCCCCCTAATTTCCATTCCTGCTGCCCGTGAACATTAAGTGGTTTTGATATGAATGACATGTAGAATAACTGAGCTTTATTATTGACCTGTGTGTCCTCTCATCCTCTTAATATGAACCTTGGCTTCTGCGTCTCCATTTTGGATTGGTCATACCTCACCACGCAGCATATAAAGGAGCCACGGCTGGTTTGGACGATTCCCGTTATCAGGGTAAGATCCCTCTAATGAATGTCTACATTCATTTAATCCTTTTAATGTTCCACAAGCTTCTAGATAGTGAGATCTGTTTGTTTTGTCCATGGACTCAAAGGGTTTAACTAAGACCATTGGGATAGAATTTTTTCCCAGAGCTGCAGCGTCAGACATGTATATTTAATCCCGGTGTCCGGGAGTGTATTCTGTTTTCCCTTCGAGTCATAATGCTTCGCATATTGGCTGCTGCACTGTTTGGCCTAACATGATGTTTGGAATGTGTGAATGAACAAAAGCAAGGTTGATGGACATTTACCAGGGGTGTGTTCCATATCCAATCAGTTATTTTCATATCTGGGAACTGGCATCACCACGTTTGGTTTGGAGGTTTGTTGTAGGGGTGTAATGCTATGCCAAAAGTCATTGTTCAGTACTTGCCTTGGTTTTAAGGTCACAGTACGCTTCATATTGGGTACACAAAGGGAACAAAAATGCAAAATATAAGTGCTTGTATTTTGCATACACAGAATACATTTAATGACATTTAAATAAAACAATACATAAACTTAATAATATATCATAGGTTAAATATTTTCTTTTCAGAAGTGGAAAATTAATTGGATTCTTTTTAAGAAATGAACAAAGCAGACAAGTCCAACAGAAACGGGTTGAGCAGAGTGAATTATTAAGCTATAAAAAGACCAATGGCATTTTTTATTGCTTTGGCTGCATCTTAAGGGAGAGGCAGTTTAATTGCTGCTGGAAGCTGTGTTTGCTACTTGCTAGTTTCTTTTTGCATTGATATAATAGTATTGGCGTGACGCTGTTTTTGAATCAATCAACAAGTTTGACAGCGCCAAAGCATATCGCTGGCTGTGACAACCGCTTGCCAGAGGCTGAGCTAAACTGTATTTGTTTACGGCGACTAGAGCAGGAAGTAGTTACACTTCCTATCCTTTACATAATGTTCTGTGTGAGAACAGCTCCGAACTGAATCTTCCATCCTGAAAAACACAAATGCATATTGTATACTGTTACACCCCAAGTTGTCATCACCATAGTAATAGAATGGCACTCAGCTAAGACGTCCACCAAGGCAGAAACATTTGAATTGTTAATCTTTAGCACTCAATTTGGCACCTTAACAGATACCATTAGGCCAAAATCTAACATCGGTTACACGACAGTAAAAGCACAGGAAGATTTCATTTCACAGAATTTAACAGACAACAATGCTATTTTGTTTAATCCTGACTCCTTGATCGAAGTTCTCAAACATGCAATATTTTCCTCTTCATGGAAAGAACCTTTTTTTTTTTTTTGACCTGACTGGCCAAACTGAACAAAACTAGGCTTTTAAACGCTGTGATAAAACAAAGCAAAGTCGGTGCGTTCAGAATGATTTTTGATTATTTGCACTGAATGATTTTTGATTGGTTGCACTGCTGAATGTGCTGGGCCTTTTTCTGGGTCTTTTGTCGTACCTTAACGTGATTGCTTATGTCAGGTGCACCAAAACTGTAAAGGTATTCCCTATTCACGCACACGGTTGAAGTAAAGTCATTACTCAACTGATGTTTCAAACATCGTTTCTATTACTTACTGTATGTCAACATCACTGCAACAGAAATACAATCTGCTCTTATGGAGCTTTGAATGGAGCTTTGTCAGCATGTTACGGAACAATGTTACTTCTACTTTAATATCTCATATGGAAACAATCACAGGTTGCAAAGGGGAATCACTCAATCAACAAAAGCACAATGGCGGCACATTTATCCTAGCGGCGAAGCAAAGGTTGAGCCTTTGAATGGTGGCAAGCGAGGATCTAACTGGGGTGATTATTATTAAAACAGCGTACATCCTTGCGGTTGTGGAGTACACAAATAAATTATGCCACATTTTCTCAGATTCATTCTTTTGACAAGACCTCACAGCACCCGTAGCTTCTTTTTTTGTGGGATAGTTTTGCCTCAGTGCTTTTGACAAGTACTAGCTGAAGTAATAGCTTGTCAGGAATTGTTCACTATCCGCAAGCCGTCACAACTTTGGCTTTTGCATAGTGCTTTCCCTGAGGGAATGCCTCACTCATCTGTTCCCTGTATCTGTGTTCATGTCCCTGTGTATGAGAAGGATTTCACTTCATAGGCGCTGTTCCAAAAAAATGGGAATTCCAAAATCTCTGATTTCAGACTACAATATAGTGAACTCCCATTTAAACTGTGATATAGAGACCATATTTTTTCTAAATAGTTTTACCCCTCCCACACATTTTGAACACATTTAAACATATCAAAACACAGTTAAATGTATTAAAACACACTTTGTACAAAAGTACAACACAGAGCCTGTTCTCACTCTCTCACTCGCCGTTCTCCATGTAAGCGGAAAATCGTGCTTGCTGCAAGCAAATTTACTGTAAAACTGACACATAAAACAACAAAGAATTCGACATTGTATATTTAAACACTCGGCGGCACGGTGGACGACTGGTTAGAGCGTCAGCCTCACAGTTCTGAGGACCCAGGTTCAATCCCCGCCTGTGTGGAGTTTGCATGTTCTCCCCGTGCCTGCGTGGGTTTTCTCCGGGCACTCCGGTTTCCTCCCACATCCCAAAAACATGCGTTAATTGGAGACTCTAAAAAATTGCCCGTAGGTGTGACTGTGAGTGCGAATGGTTGTTTGTTTGTATGTGCCCTGCGATTGGCTGGCAACCAGTGCAGGGTGTACCCCGCCTCCTGCCCGATGACAGCTGGGATAGGCTCCAGCACGCCCGCGACCCTAGTGAGGAGAAGCAGCTCAGAAAATGGATGGATGGATATTTAAACACCAAAATGTAACCATATAATTTTGTCGAACGAAAGTCTGCTAGCTTAATGCTAACATAAAACGCCATTAATTGGCTAACAGAAATTAACAGATTTTCTGGTCATTGTAAAATTTTGAGCAATTGATCAGCAAAGGTTGAATCAACAACCAACTGCTACTTTAACACACATAGAGTAGCAACATATAAAAACAGAGCATACAACAATAGCGACTCACAGACCTATAATCTTCTGCTCCGTGGCAACGACTATTACTGTAGTTGGGGACCTTCTCTGCCTCTTCTTCTTGCTCTTAATTACACTGTATCTTTTCCAGGAGAGCTCAGGCCTGCTCGACATGCTGTGGCACATTGTGGTACTACACTGAAAGGCGCACAACTTCGAATTAGAACTTGTGGATCTGTTTTAAAAAAAATGGAGTTAACACAGAAATGCTCCAAAATGTTGGTAGTTTCCGACTCACAAGTCGGAACCACCAACAGTCGGAAGGCATCATTTGAAACAATGCCTGAAGATAAGACTACACTAATTATGTTTATCTGTAATTGTTTGTTCCGCAAAATTTCTGATATTGCTAATATTGCATCAAAATTGGTATAAAGCTATTTATATCACTATATCACTCAAGTTCTTCAAGAAAATGGATTTTACCAAACATGACTGCTGACAGTTAAATGATCTCTACGCAAACAAAGCAAGGGCTAGCTTGTTGCAATTGTGGGCCCTGTTTTTTTTGTTTTGTTTTGTTTTTTTTCTCTTACATTTATATGGAGTGTTTTCACAGCAAACTGCCTGAGTTTCAAGCAGGATACATTTTCCGACCTCCCCACAGTCTGAAACATATCCACAGCCTTTCCACCTCCTTCTTAACACCCTGATGGGAAAGGAAGTATATGTGACACCAAGCTGATCTTAACTATCATCCAAGATTTTTGGTTTTAATATGACTTTCATCTTAACATCACAAATGTTGCTGCTAAAGAATAAAGTCCCCCCCCCCACAGTCACAGTTAAATAATATCACGGGACCTTTTTCCTACTGTTCTGAGCGCCTATATCCCGCAGATTCAGATTGAATCTCCACAGACTACATTTTGCCCTGCTTACATCAAGCACTACAGTTTAGTTTGCTATGCATTTTATGGAGTTTCAGTTGTTAACAATCCCCAATCCTGACACATACACTTTTCAGTACCCCTTCGTTGGGTCACAATGGCAGGCGTTGGTTTGTGAGATACACTGCTGTCCATTTGTTGGTCAACAATAGTCTACCTTCTTCCGTGGTACAATGGAAGTATTTCGATACCAAAGCTGGTGCCATCCTGCCTAGCCTGATCAGACATTACCGGTACGAACTGCACCATGGTCACCCATTTCTGTTGGTGGAAACAAGGTTTTTACTCCTCCTTCCAGCCTCGCAGCAAGCCAGCTTTGCTACCACTTTTCCGCCAACCTGGGTGAAAGAAGGCGACAGTCTCACACTGAACTGTTCCTTCACCTCGACTCTGCTGCCCTTCCAGCGGGACGTCACCTGGTTCAGAGATGGTAAGCCCCTAGACTGAGCTGAACCCTTTAGATCGCGACCTAAGCATCAGTTTTTGGCGTTGTTTCAGGGACACAGCTGCTCCAGTCTTGCGCTGTGGACATGACGACAACAAACAACACAGCCTCCATTACACTAAGTGCTGCATACAAGGAACATGAAGGAGTTTACACAGTCCGTCTGAAGACCTGGGATGGAATCCTGGAATCAAGTGCCTATGTCTACGTCGAAGGTGAGGACCATGACTATTGTTGTTCCTTGGTCCAGCTGGCCAGACAACCAAAGGGGGGTTAGCAGCTCGTGCATTGGTGAAGAACACAGCTAGTATATGTGAGAACTAATGTGAATTGCAGGACACATTGACCATCGACACTTCATCTGAACTTTGCGGTAATATGCTTCAATGTGGCGCCAAGCGGGGGCCTGGCCACTGCAGTCTGCACAGAGGTGGGCTAACCCAACATCCAGCATCGAGGCTTCTCTTCCGCATTTAGGTATGAGGGACTTGCCGAGGCTGCTTCACTCTCCGCAGCTGGGAAAGCCTGTGAATCCACCGACTCGGTGCCGAATTGAAGCGTTTTTAAGCGGAGGGAAAACTAAACTCCTCGGTAGCGGTGACCACTCTATGAACGAAAATGAACTGTGAGAGAACGCCAGAATGAGCACGCACAGCGGCGCATCTGCAATTGGTTTGTTGTCAAACATACAGTATATCGCAATTATCTACCAAACATTTTTGCTCGTTTTCACCCTGTTTGAGCAATTTGACCCATGTTTTTTTCTTTTTTTTTTTTAAATATCCACAACAGTCAGAGTTACAAATTAGCATTCAGTGATTTCCCTAACCAAATACAAACGATCCATAATATTTGACATCTCTGCTCTAGAATTGGGTTTAGGGGTTTCCTTTGTCTTTTTACGCAACAATATATCGTAATGTTATTGTAGCTAGCTGTCTAAAATGCTAGTGAATCAGCCCAGAAACCTCTTGGATTGAGTTTACGTGCTTTCTTAGCCTTTAGACGCTACAATATGTTGTAAAGTTCTCATAAAATTATAGTCTAGCTGTCTATAACTTTGCCGCACAAGCCCGGACATCTCTTGGAGTCTGTTTCAATGGTTTCTTGGTCTTTTTATGCAACAATATGCCGTAATGTTGTAAATTTGCAGTCTAGTGGTCTATGCCTGGACTCGTCTACGGTTGTGTTAGAGCTAGCAAGCTAACATAACTAATGTGTGCAGCGCTTGTTCAAACTTCATGCAAAAAGGAAGTTTATATGAAGCTGTGTCATAATGTCATCGTAGATTGAGGCCCTAGCCAACCAGGCTGGCTGTTATTGTTTGTGTATGTCCTTTATCTCTTAATGCGATAATATTATGTCATAATGTTATTTTAAAATAACGGTTTGTAATGTTGGTGAACCAGCAAACTGGAAAAACTGGATTGTGTTGCGTGGTTTCGTCATCTTTCGTAATGTTGTTGTAAAATTACAGTGTAGCTGTCTCTGGCCGGACTCCTTTCCAGTTATGCTAGAGTTATCATACGAACGTTATTATGTGTGCAGTGCTTGTTCTAACCTGCACAAACATTGGTTTTACTGCTGTTGACGGGTGGTTTTAAAGTATAATACTCTTCACGAATCTAGGCGGCACGCGAGAGTCAAAGAAATAAATAATATTCCTGACTTGTACTTTGAAGAAATGACATCATTGAAGTGGCATTTTGACTTGGCAATTAGCAAAACAACAAGCAACCAGCCCAAAGGATCATCACATACTGTTTTTTTTCCTGACTTTTTATGCAGAAATGAATGATTGAATGTTTTTTTAATATATATCAACCATTGACAATTCTTTCGCTATTGTATTGTTAGCCTGGAGCTGGGGTTGAGGTTTGATTACCTTTGTGTCATATCATGCTAATCATAATATTGATACTGGGTCATGTCAAGAATAAAAGCCCAACAGTGGGGCACTTTGTGAAGGTCGTCGTTTGATATTGATCGAGCCGTGAAAGCCAAATCACTGGCAATTTATTTACAAATGTGCTCGTGAATGAGTCTCGGCTGCCTCAAAGGTGCAGGCGGTCATATCGTATGGACTCCTCTGCTGCCTCATGTGAGGCCAAATAGTTGTCACATCGCATTAGCTCTTTCTCAAAACACTTACCCACACACTCTACCTCGTGCATTGCATACTTAAATGTGTTTGCATGCAAAATATCAGGGTGTACTATTTCTCGCCTCCCGTAAATTGTGTTTTACACTCAAATAGTTTGTTTATCCACCAGAGTTTAGTTTTGCTTTAATTTCCTGCCGGCACATTCATTCAGATGGGGAAATTGCACCATCAGTCAGGCTTGTTAACTTTTTTGGGGGACTGCAACTATATATATTTTTTTTTCGAAGGCCTTGTACTTTTTGCCAATAATCCATTCATAGCAGCGTTCACATCAAAACTTGTCTGGTACCTTTTTACCCAGAGAGCAAAGCAATTGGTGAGAAAAGGACAAGCAACAGCTCCCAAATGACGCCTCAAATGCTGAAAATGTGGCTCCAGTCTCTCTGTCTCCCTTGTTATGAAGCCTGTTCTTTGCAAGAGCTGGAGGTACTAATTAGTCAATCTGAAGTGAGTGCCTCCATTCAGCAGTCACATTTGCATTACAAATAGAAGGTTCGTGAGACCAAAAACAAACATGGGAGCCGGAGGAAAATAAACGGGAAGATGTGTTGGTTGAATTTTATTGGTGGAGAAGAAAATATTATCCCTCCAAGCCTTAAGACAGTGTTTTGGAGCATGTCAGATTCCATTACTTCAGTCCGCAATGCATAAATGAGGAACGTTAAAAAAATGTCTCTCTCGTCCAATCTACCAGCTGTGTTAATATAATTTGTAACATAACATGGGTTGCCATTTATGTCCTCTTCCGTTACCCATATGCCTTTTCTTTAGCAATACTCTCATTCTTACTAGATTATTATCTTATCATATGTAACCCAGATGCGTCCGCCACAGTGGTCGGAGGTCCTGCGTCTCCCTTGTTGGTCCAGGTATCTGATGTCAACAAGGACTACGTCTTTCTGACCTGGCAGCCACCCAGTGCTGATGGATCGTCACCTGTGGAGGGCTATTACATCGAGAGGTATGAACAAATGTCGTAAACTTGTCTTGTTTTTTCAACCTGAAGTGGCGACTAAAGTGGACCATTGCGAAAAAATTACAGCTGGCGACTCACACCCACATTCCAAGCAATCAAGCACTGCACATCTACCGACACGGTGCAATATATAGACTGCAACCCTGTATCAGGTTTTCAGGCTCCACATACAGTATACTGTACTGTATTTTTTTGTTTTTTTTATTATTCAACCACAAAAATATGGCGCAATTGTCAAAAAGAAGCAAACACAACATATATTTTCTGTATTGGTACGGCTTGGCAATGCTGCGACGGCCGGCTGGGTATCGCTTACAGTTAGTACCCAGTGACAATTTTTTTGTGTGTTTGAAAGCTCATACGCATTTTGATTGGCTGTTACATCTGCGATGTTATGACGCCATTTAGTGGTTGCAAATGGTGAACCGCAGCAAAACCCGTGACCGACGGTTGGCCACTTATAAAAACTAGTTGCCGAACCCCGTAGCCCACACTGTACTACAGTTCAGTCAGGTTCAACCGTGTCGCTCTCTGTGTGGCGCGCCTTAGGTTAGGTTAGGTTGGGTTAGGTTTAGATGAAAACAATCTAACAAAAAAGGGGACCTTTTGTTTCTTTGTTTCTGATCAACAAAAACAAGGAGCTCATTATCTTGATCTGCATAAATGCAACAACAGTTCTGTGTTGCACCAATATTCTGTTCACTGTGACAAACATGGATTTAGAAGGGAACGATCACACCATTATTTTTCAAAGACTACCACTTCAGATTTAAAAAATGTTGCGTTTTCAGTCCAATGTAGCCAACCTTTATTCCCCTCTCCCTTTCTGACAGGACTTGCCGAAACATATTGACACAGCTGTTGCGGCTTGACGCGTTCACATAATTGCATGCATGCCAACATCGGTGTGACAGCGACAGTTACTTTGTACACTTTACTTTTTTGGGCAGTGACTTTCGGGTGCTGAACTTCACACTTTCTTCAAACGCCTATGTTCCACCTGTGACCCTACCTCGGAATCCGGCAAAATGTACCAGCCGACTTCAACCCTTACATCCCACATCAGTGCCTTAAACACAGGGCAGCGAGCCTGGAGAAAGTCGGCTTAAAGAGAAAGTGTGAAACCGGCTTGTTATTCTAAGGTCATTAAGCCACAAAGTCCTTTAACACTACCAAATGGTTCCATTGTTGTTTTCATTGCTTTATTGTTTTGCCTTCCTTAAATATCCAAGTATCAGATTGTAGCTATTGCTATCCACCTACATAAGCCAAATCCATCACCATTCTGAAGATATTAAAAAAGATATATTTAGAATGTATTTGCAGAGATTCCCATTGTTACAAGTTAACAAAAGCAAGACTCTAATGTGGGAACCTCATCGCTCTCGGGGAAATTGATTAATGGCAGCTGGGCAGCAGGTGCGATAGTTCTCACGAGATGAATGGTACGAGAGATAATTATCAGCCCTCGACATCCCGCGAACACCGGAATCAAAGACTCCCGCTGGAGAAACAGTCGCTGCTCCTACAATGCGAGCACACCGATCAGGCAGGTTCGTTTGGTGCATTTGGTCTTGTCTTAAATCCACTCTTGCTTTGTAACTTGCCTTTGTATGTTTTTTTTATTTTTAGTATTCTGCAAATCCCCTCATTCGTCTGTGCATGATGATGGGACTGTGTATTTTTGTGTTTTATCTCTTTTAATTGGAGCGGGCTGTTGCATTCCTAAACATTACTGTTTTCAGGATGCGAGAGGACAACGTAGCGCTCCAGTTCCTTAGCAACAGCCTTATCATGAGTGCAAACGCTGCTCATCTGTCCTTGTTTTCCCGAATGCGGCAACAAATTGTTATAAAAGTTTCCTTTTCATGGCCCCACATTTATCTTTGGAAATAAGTTTTTAATGTGTTTGGTAGGCCCTTTGTTTGAACAACTTACGGTAGTTATTACGGGTCTTAACCGCGGTGTTTACCGCTTTAGATTTGTTGTGCAGCCTTGCCACTGGGTTGTGAAGTAAAACTCTGAAAGTCATGTGCTCTTTTATGTTTGCAGGGAGCCATTAATCTGTCCCTCTGTCTTTTACAGGTGTGACCTCAGTCAGGGCCAGTGGGTGCGCTGTAACGTGCACCCTCAGAAAGCTTGTCACTACCCGGTGCTTGGGCTGAAAGAAGGAGCCAGATACCAGTTCAGAGTTCGGGCCGTCAACCGAGCCGGCGTGGGTCACTCTTCCAAGGCGACAGAGCCCATTCTCATTGAGGACCCCCTACAACATTCCAGGACCATGAGTAAGGCACTGCCTGTAAAAGCTGGCATTCCTCTGCCATTTCTGTTGTTTCTGTCTCTGCTGGTCTGTATAAACAGAGACAGAAGTACAGATACTGCAATAAATACAGGAATATTGAATGCATGCACCGAACCGTGACGTCTGTACCCTAACGGTTCGGAACGAATACAAATACTGTTACACCCCTAATAGATACATAAACTTAAATACAACTGAAAGGCAATATTGTGATACAGCGGAAGCTGTAAGGTCGAACATCATCCGTTATGTCTTGCTGGTCTACAAGTATAAAAAATAAGTTAATCACTGTAATATTAAAACATAAAAACAATCCATAATGTTAATGAGTTTTGATTACAAATTGCGTATCCGGAGGGAAGAAAACAAATTCTGGACTGATTACACCACCCTGGAGTGCTTTTTCAAGCTTAGTAAGCCAGTTGATAATGCCTGTTACTGATATCCATCCATACATTTTCTGTACTGCTTTATCCTCACAAGGGTCGCGGGCGTGCTGGAGCCTATCCCAGCTATCTTCGGGCGAGAGGCGGGGTACACCCTGAACTGGTCGCCAGCCAATCGCACACACATTCACACCTACGGGCAATTTAGAGTCTCCAATCAACATACTATGCATGTTTTGGGGATGTGGGAGAGTGCCCGGAGAAAACCCACGCAGACACGGGGAGAAGATGCAAACTCCACACAGGCGGGGCTGAGATTTGAACCCCGGTCCTCAGAACTGTGAGGCAGATGTGCTAACCAGTCTTCCACCGTGCCGCCCTGTTACTTATAATCACAATTATATTTGGTGGATGAATCTTGTATTTTTTTAAATATTTTATATACCATGGTGCCTTATCTTACGAGTGCCGCAACTTACCGGTATGAGTTTTTCGAGGTACAAACCACCTCCTGGTCTGTTTGTTTGTTTGTTTGTGTCACCTATGGGGAGTAGCTGGACCCAAGAGCAGGTGGGGGCAGATGGTTAGTGATAAACCGTTTATTGAATAAGGTAATGGAGGTGGTCCTGGGTCCGTTGGCAGGCAGTGGCGTGGACAGGTGGCGGACAGTGGAGAGGACAGGTGGCTGGCTTGGCGGCAGGAATGATGTGGATCAGGAACACGGGGAAATACTGGAAACGTGGAGGGAAACAGGAGTCCAAAAAGGGAAGCGAGGAACAGTGTAGCTGGACATAAGTGGGCCGTGGTACCACTGGAAGTAGGTGCAATACTTTGGCGAGGATTTCCTGGAACAGGCAGGCTTAAATACCGGTGGTGATGAGGCTGATTAGAGACAGGTGATGAAAACAGAGAGGGGAGGGGGGAGAGAGAGAGGGCGCAAAGCGCCCTCCAGGCTACTATAAAGGGATTGCAGGGCAGTATATGACAGTTTGTTTTTTTCTATCTGTTGCGAGACAAAATTTCCGTTACAACCCAGCTTCTTCTTCACCCTACACACAAATAATACAGTTATTATTGCAACTTTACGTAATCACACTCACTAAAAACAGTTTATTTCTTTACTTTCTCTTTTATTATGTTTAATTATGTTTTTTAAAACACCACCTTAAAAATGTCAAGTTACATATGTATACTGTATATACATGTACAACCCCAATTCCAACAAAGTTGGGACTTTGTGTTAAACATAAATAAAAACAGAATACAATGATTTGCAAATCATGTTCAACCTATATTTAATTGAATACACTACAAAGACAAGATATTTAATGTTCAAACTTTATTGTTTTTAGCAAATAATCATTAACTTACAATTTTATGGCTGCAACACGTTCCAAAAAAGATGGGACAGGTGGCAAAAAAGACTGAGAAAGTTGAGGAATGGTCATCAAACACCTGTTTGAAACATCCCACAGGGGAACAGGCTAATTGGGAACAGGTGGGTGCCATGATTGGGTATAAAAGGAGCTTCCTTGAATTGCTCAGTCATTCACAAGCAAAGATGGGGAGAGGGAGAGGGAGAGGGAGAGGGAGACGGAGACGGAGACGGAGAGGGAGAGGGAGAGGGAGAGGGAGAGGGAGAGGGAGAGGGAGAGGGAGAGGGAGAGGGAGAGGGAGAGGGAGAGGGAGAGGGAGAGGGAGAGGGAGAGGTTCACCTCTTTGTGAACAAGTGTGTAAGAAAATAGTCGAACAGTTTAAGGCCAAGAAGAATGGGAACGAATTCCACCGACAAAGCTTCAACAATTAGTGTCCTCAGTTCCCAAACGTTTATTGAATCTTGTTAAAAGAAAAGGTGATGTAACACAGTGGTAAACATGACCCTGTCCCAGCTTTTTTGGAACGTGTTGCAGCCATAAAATTCTAAGTTAATGATTATTTGCTAAAAACAATTAAGTTTATCAGTTTGAACATTAAATATCTTGTCTTTGTCGTGTATTCAATGAAATATAGATTGAACATGATTTGCAAATCATTGTATCTTGTTTTTATTTGTTTAACACAACGTCCCAAATTCATTGGAATTGGGATTGTATATTTAGAACAAAAAGTATTTAATATTTTGTCAGTTGTCATACAAGTTTAAAAATAATACTTCCTTAGTGGTTAACTGAATCATGACGGCGTTCCACTGGGGATTGAATTGTGCACTGAGATGTGGCGTGTGTGTGTATGTATGTGTGCATGTTGTGGCTAAAACTCTTTCGTAAGACTGTTACTCACAAACGTGTGGCATACTGTATGAAGGTAGTGTGCAATTGGGTCCAAATGAGGATTGTTCCACTGAGTGCCATTCTAGTTTATGAATAATTCATTAGCCTGAAAGAGAATTTGCCTGTGATGAATGAAGCTGCACACGCAGTTGGTGCATGCTTTCACCTTCACATGTGCGTGTGGAGGACGCTGCGATAAAGACAGCGTGAATGCATTCTCACGAGCTACACATCTACAGCGCCTGTAGCCATGATGTGCATTTACCAGGACACCAATGGGGACTGTTCATTGTCTTCACTTGTGAGAAATGGAACGATCAATTACTGCGGCGCGTTGTCCAATATGATATGAAGACGTATTAGGTCGCAAGCAACGGGTACGGGGAGCCCACGTGCTGCTTTAATGATGTGCTTTGCAGCAGTCCTAATGACATCATTTCAACGACACATTCTCTGTAATGATCACACATAATTCTCACCTTCCAGTTCATCTTTTGTGATGATGACGGTCCTTCCTCTGTGCACTTCGACCAGTAAGAGAGCGCGAGAGAAAAACGATTAAAGAGGGTCCTAATAAAGTTGCATTAGGGGTTATAATAACAGCATTAGTGTTTCAAAATGGCAGCCAAAGTTTGGCGTGAGCGCTAGAGAAAGAGAGACACAGGTGAAAAGGGAGCAACATGGATGGATGGAGACCAGGACGGAGGGCGGTCAGCCTTATGTCTTGTCCTTCATCTGTGTTTAATGATGCACAACACTGGACCACAGCCCATCTGGCCCCCAACACACACACACACACACACACACATGTATGTGTACATATTATATCTATACACACACACACACACGTCATCCATCTTCTGAGCCGCTTATCCTCACTAGGGTCGCGGGAGTGCTGGACCCTATCCCAGCTATCAACGGGCAGTAGGCGGGGTACACCCTGAACTGGTTGCCAGCCAATCGCAGGGCACATACTGTATAAACAAACAACCATTCGCACTCACATTCACACCTACGGGCAATTTAGAGTTGTCAATTAACCTACCATGCATGTTTTTGGGATGTGGGAGGAAACCGGAGTGCCCGGAGAAAACCCACGCAGCCACGGGGAGAACATGCAAACTCCACACAGGCAGGACCTGTGACCACACAGGCAGGATTGAACCCCGGTACACACACACACACACATGAAATATGATTTACATGATTGAAGTTGGAATGTTGCAATGGAAAGAAAGTTGTAAAGCTGTATTTTTCAGAGGAATTATCATCATTGGTTAGGACTTTTATTTATTTATTAATGATTATATATTTTAAAAAATAAATACATAAAAAAAATATTTATTTGATGCTAATGATAGTCAAGAAAGTTTTTTTCACATATTTTTTTAGATTTTTGTGTGTAAAATCTTGCCTTTTTCTCTAAAATTGTTTCTTCACTGAATTTTTCTCAGAATTGCAACTTTCTTCCCATATTTCTATTAATTAATTCTTGTAGTATATGCATATATTTTTTCAATATTACCCCAATACTGATTATTGATGATGAACTGACAAAACAGGAAAATGTTGAACAATTTAATAATTTTCAACCTGAATGATTTCATATTCAGATGATAATAATGATGATTTTAATATTAATTTCCATTATAGTTTTTGAGTAATCCTACTCAATATGAAACAAACGGCACTGAAAATAATATATTTTAGAAAATCTAAATAGTAAAGTTACATAGTTTATTTACATTTATATAATATTAACTAATTTTGTTAAGTGTACAACACACAAAAATCAACTCCCAATGTACATTACACGCAATATGTACAATATACTGTACATCTTTGTGTCAACTTTAAATCAAACATTGGCTGTGGTAGTGTAGTACACACAATTGCACTGATTGAAAGTACCCCATTGTTTTTAATTATTTATTTTTCACATATTTGACTTTACGTGAAACATGAAAAGGATCGACCTTGTCATGTTTATTTGAAAACTCATGCAGAACAGTCACTACGCACATGTACATTTGCACCGACAACATCGACATGTTTGTTTTTCCGGTGTGTGAGAAAACAAGACTGACAGCTGTGTCCTCTCACTTGGAAAACACAACGACTCGGTGCCGGCGCCATATCAGTTTCTTTCGACTTCGATGCACACTGCGGTGTTGCCGCATCATCACAGAGATATTTAGGGGACAGAAGCACTCAAACTGCTGATGTTTCAGTTAAATGTATACTCTTTCCCTCTTCTATCAGTCAGAAGTGTATGCAGCATCCTTTTGGGTTTGATGTGAATGTAACTTAAAATGTGCTCAGTTTAAAAACATCATATACAGCACAGAATGTCCTGGTGTTGACAAAAATAGTTGTTTTTAATTTCAAAATTTGGTGAGTATCAACCACTTCCCAACCATTGTTCAACCTACTGTAATTACTACTGAGAAAAATCTCAACCCACGCATCAGCAAAGAAAAATGTCACAAAACGTATATATTGTATAATGAAAAAAATTATGATTTCATCTCAATTTAGTCATAAATTAAATTACTCAATGTAAAAAAATAAACGCATAAAGCAAGTCAGGTATAGTTATATAGCACATTTCATACACAAGGTACTGTAACTCAATGTGCTTTACATGATTAAAAGCATTTAAAAAGAATGAGCAAAATAAAAATTAAAAACAAAGTACAGAAAATACATTTCTCTCAAAGAGCTCAATCATAAGCATGAAAAAAAGAAAAGTTTTTATCCCAGACTTAAAAACACTCACACTTTAGACTGACTTCACTTCTGTTGGCATCTTATTCCATTTGGGTGCAGCATGACAGCTGAATGCTGCTTCACCATGTTTGCTTTGAACTCTGGGCTCCACTCTTTGACCTGAGTCTGTAGATCTCAGAGCCCTACTCAGTCTATTCCACATAACAGAATGAGATCTAGACAATGACAAAAACAGTGTATCCTGTTTAAATTATGTGTTTTAAGGGGCCCGAATACGATTCCCACAAAACTCACTCAGTTGCGCCTCTTGGAATTAGCGCCTTGACACCAGTTTTACGGATGGAGACGAAATTGGGTGGTCAAGTTTTTTGGAGATGTTTGTAAAGTTCTTAAAAGTTTTGGGTAAATTTTGACCAAAAACAATATGTATTCCATTTTGAAATAAGGTTGTAACATAACAAAATGTGGAAAAGTGAAATGCAGCGAATACTTTCCGGATGTCCTGTACAGTTCTTGTCCCTTAGCTACATACATAATATGTTATGTGTGGAAACTTGGTACACTTCTCTACCTTACGAATGTTCAAAAAAATCTGACAATGTCACCATGTACCGTTGCACCTGTACAAAATACAAATTGGGGGATAACACAGAGCCAACTGGTGGGGCAGTATCCTCCCTGCCCCTAATGTTGAGTCGACAAAGGACACAGCAAAACTGCTTCTTTCACACTTTGACACTTGTCGTCCTCAACCTCCTCTTTCTCATCTTCTTCTCACACAGCAGGCCAGGTTCGAACTCCCTTTCCACCCACCAACATCCACGCCTGCAAGCTGAGCGACACATACGTGGTATTGAGCTGGACTGAACCAGAACCCCGAGGGAAAGAGCCACTCACCTTCTACGTGGAGCGGGTCGGTAAAGCGCAACTTTATTATCTTCATGAAGGCTGGATTTTTAATACAGCTCCTTTATTGGATCTCATTAGACACAGCTTATGATGTGGTTGATCAATGTATACACATCAGTAATCCTCCCACATGCGCCGAACACAAGGATCAATGTTGTTCCATCATCGCACGTTTGTTGATTTTGGCCCGCCTGGCGCTGGAACATGTGGCAAATTAAAAGCACAGGCTCCCAACTGCAGCTCTAATCTAACAAGACAGGTGCAGGACAACATGCACGCACGCACACCCACGCACGCCCACACTCACACACACACACCAATAGACAGACATGCACATCTGTGATTTCAAGGTTGGGTGCAGTTTGAGGTCAGCGCTCCCATCACTTCCTTGGTGAATGAGGCGGGTGGAAGAAAACACACTACCTTTTTATTCTTTTATCCCAGAGAATCGTCAAAAGTTCAAACTGATGTTCAAATAAGATGAATCTGTCCACCTTGTGGGCTCCCGCCTGTTCTTTTCAGCAATAAAGGCCCCCCAGGCTTTGCAATATCAAGCCCAGACGCCTCAACATTTTCCAGCTCCATCAGGAACATGCCGCAGGAAATATAATTTTATATTGGACTGTTATTTGTTACTGGGGTAATAAAACTGTCAAAGGCATGTGAAATACAAAAGTTTGCTACTTGCCGTCCACTTATTTAATGAAGGCCACATTCAAATTTATCCCTCGCCCTTGAGCGAGCGCTGTATAATCGCTAGTACCTTTGACAGTATTTTCTGGCTTGCGGTCCACCTCTGGCAAAGTGCGTCGGAAAGTCAAATAATCCTTCAACAAAAATGTGAGTTGAAGATTTAGGCTTGGTTTTGTAACACAATGTGACATTAATGCTAAAGAATGATTTAGGATGGATGATTTTAATGTTTAAAGTTAACCGTTAAAGCTAACAGTTGAAGTGCTCCTGCTGTAGGTTCCAGTAGGTGTTATCACAGCTCCACTGTATGACTAATGACCCCTGTCAAGAGTCCGCTGAATAAAAATTGGGTTTCACCCAGTGCATGCATGTTTACGCTAACAGTACTTCCCAGATTTGCCGGACCACTTATTGCTAGGTGGATTTCATAGGGCTTAACAATAACTGCCCCATGTGGCAATGAAGAAAAAAAACTCTCATTTTATACCAGAAATACCCAATTAAAGCTGCTTAATGGGATTGAAAACTTTGATTTGGCAGTATTTGAATTTAGTTCAAGCATTCTATTTTCCGAAAGAGGTATTACTTTTGTGCGGGAAAGTAAAACAGGTGTTACAGCAATTGGAACTGTTCATTTAATCAGACATTGATTTTCAATTCAATCGCTAATTAATTACAGTATGTCAGTGTATCAATGGTGCTGTGACTACCACCCCAACAATTTTGATAGTATGACAACACAGTGATAACTGTTATCTCAGATATTCCATCAAATATAGTTTGTTGGATACACAGATTTACAACATTTTTTAAAAAGGTGAAATTGGAAAGGATCCAGCAATATTTGATAGTGGGGCCGTCCAGCAAGCACCGAGTGTGAGCTCTGCTCCGTGGTGCATGGCTCCAGGGTGACTAGTATTGTCATCCATGTTTACCTCAACGTATCTCCAAACGGCTCCTGATCCACCTGCCCAGAAGGTATATGTCTGGCTGGTAAAGTGGTATCGGTGTTGTAGTAGGACTACAGATGTAGATCGGCACCAATACTGATATTGGTATCGGTGCATTCCTAATTATTTTGAATTTACTTCCCTGCATCTCCACAAAGCTCTTTGAATCCTGAATCCATTTAAGTTTCCGGCCCACCAACAGGTGACAGTCTTTACGCCTGCCAGAGCATTGTGCTTCGCTATAGATAATGACACAATCACCAGTGAATGATAGTACCCTCTTGGAAGGAGTTATCATACTTTGGCAACCCACTTGTCTGCACATTGAATCCTCCAGCACATTGGGAAGCTACTAAACAAAGATGGAGGCTCTTTGGAAATGGTCTGACTCTTTTTTTTTTAGTCGCAGGATGGGAAGAGCAGCTGGGAAATGGCCAGTCTAGACTCGGTGGTCAACTCTCCCCGGTTTCCCATCTTTGACCTAGTCAAAGGAACGCAATACTGCTTCAGAGTGCGCGCCGTCAACAAGTACGGCGTCAGTGAGCCATCAGAGCCAAGTGGCTGGATCTGTTTGGGAAAACCACAAAGTAAGACTGCCAAATGTGTGTCACTATTTCTTGGAAAACATTTTAGCTACCGATCAAATGACCAACCACCCAAAGAACCGACTGACTGACCAAATGACTGCCCAAACAGCTAACAAATTAACCTACTGACCCTATGACTGACCAAATTACCAACCAACAACTCAACCAAATGACGGGCCATTCAACCAACCGGACGGTTAACCAAATGACCAACTAAAAGTTCGACCAACCAAATCGACTATGCAATCTACTGACAGATGGATCAAATGATTGCCCAAGCAACCGACCAGCCAACCAATCAAACAACTGATGGACCAATCAACCAACTGAAAAACTGACCAACTAAACAATGGATTTACAGAATGACCAAACAACCAACAGGCCAAATGACTGAATAAATGAGCACCCAAACAACCAACCAGTTATCTAATCAACCAACTGACCGATGAACTAACCAAACAAAAAACACAACTGACCAACCAAGTAAGAATATCTGTGTGTGTATCAGTAGTCAGTATTTCTTGGCTAACCTTTTACTTGATGGATATTTGTATTTTTCCATAGGTGTCCCCACTCCACCGCCCTCCATCATGGTCTTCCGAGATACAGATACCTCAGTTTTGCTTCAGTGGCAGGAGCCCAAAGACACAGAGGGTGTCCTGGGATATTATCTGTACAGCAGCGAAACTGGCCAACGGGACTGGAAGGTCGTTAACAACAAACCCGTTACCAACTCCAGGTGACAGCAGACACAAAAGGCTCCCCTGCTACACATTAGGAGTTGACGCATTGACATCACCACTCTGCAATGATGGTTATACCTCCAACTACCGTTTCTCGTCAGCCTTTTTCCGATAGACACACGCTTGCAATCTTCTTCCTTCTTCCATTGCCCCCAACACCCCACCCATTCCCCTGACTCACCCATCCAATCACAAATCAGACATCTTCAGAGCCTCAACGACAGCCAGATCTTATAAATCTTGCAACAATCCACGTAACACAACTGCAGTTTTGCTACATTATTGTAAAGAATTCCCTCCTCCTTTATTTTTGTATTTTTATTTGTATACTATTAGTATATACCGTAGCGAGTAGTTGCGTTAGGTGAATTGTTTTTAGAGTTTTATAACTTTCGTCTGTCTGTGTGTGAGGGCATAAAGGTATCTGAATGTGATTGGATGAGTGAATGTCTGAATGTGATTGGATGAAAGATTTGGGGGTGGGGCCTGTCGAACCGAGGAAGACTGGAGAGTGAATAAGCTTTTGTTTGCAGGCACGCACAGCAAGTTGAGACTGAAGAAAAAAGATCAACAACGTTATTGATTAGTGGACATCAACACGATTATCATCACCTTAGCATCAGCTACAAAAAAAGCTGTTAATTTTTTTTATCTTTAAGATTATCATGTAAATTGAACATATACAGAAAACAAAACAATCAACACAAGATCAACTTGTGACAAATGGAAAAACAAAACAAATCACATCAAAAACAAGGAAATGATAATCAAAGGAATGTACAATGTGTATGTTCAAAAGGAGTATGAGCAAATTAACACCCCTAATTCTCCGAACATACCTTACTCGTATAATATTATTGATTTAGGAAGCTGATTGAATATATTTTATTCTAAGACTCTTAAACAAGCCGGTCAATTCAAAGTAGTAACCCCTACAACAGTAGTTTAACCCCTACAAAGGGGTTAAACTACTGTTGTAGGGGTTTATTTTATTGATTCTTTTTTTTTTTTGTCCTCTTCAGGTTTACAGTCCACGGTCTCCAGACTCATAAGGAATATGTGTTCAGGGTGAAGTCAGTGAGTCGAGCAGGAAACAGCGACTACTCGGAGGAGTCTCTTCCCATCCTGGTCAAAGCTGCCATTTGTAAGTGTATTACAGAGCTATTCTTACTGTGAGAAGCAAATATTATTATGTACATTAAGGTGTTTTCACTGGCATTTATTTGACTTTTAATGTGCTTGTAGTCAGCCGTGGTGTAAAACTGCCAACAAGCCAATCGGGCAACTGACTGAGGGACCAACAAATCGACCGACTGACCAAACAGTCGACTGATGGACCAACCAATCACTCAACTGTCAGATGGACCATTCAACCAACTGAGTAACTAAACAAGACTGACAGACCAAACAACTGACTGACCAAACAACCAACCAATCAATTAACTGACTGATGTACCATCCTATCAACTGACTGATGGACAAAGCAACCAAAAAATGACAGATTGACCATCGAACCATACAACCGACTGATAAACCAAACGATCGACTGACGGACCAAACAACTGACTGCCCAACCAATCAACTGACCGATGGACCCACCAGTCAACCGAAGGACTGATCAACCAATCAACTAACCAGTCAACCAATCGACCGATTGACCATCCAACTGACCGACTGACCAACCAATCAACTGACTTATAAACCAACCAATCAAGTATTTCACCGACCGACTGACCAAACAACCGACAAATGGACCAAACATGAAACTGACCAATCAGCCGACTGACCAACCAATCAACCGACCGATGGGCCCACAGTCAACCAAAGGACTGATCAACCAACCAACTAACCAGTCAACCAATCGACCGATTGACCAGCCAACTGAGCGACTGACCAACCAATCAACTGAGTTAGAAACCAGCCAATCAATTAACCGACCGACCGACTGACCAAACAACCGACAAATGGACCAAACATGAAACTGACCAAACAACCGACTGACCAACCAATCAACCCACTGATGGATCGACCAAGCAGTCAATCAATGGGCTGACAAAACAAACAAACAAGTAGCTGACTGACTAAACAATGCACCAACCAACCAACCACGCGACTAATGGAACAACCGACTGACCAACCAAATGACTAACTAAATGGCCAACCAATCAATTGACTTATGTAACCAACAAATAAACCAACCAACTGATGGATCTACCAACAGTGTGACTGACTAACCGAACAAACAGACTGATGGATTAAACAAACAAACGTAAAAAAAATTACTGACCAACCAACCAAGCACTGCCAACTACCAAATCATTGTATTTCATTCGATTGCGCATCAGGTGTGCCTAATGTTGTTTCCAGAGAGTGTCGTCTCAACAAGTTAACATGATGTTTGGCTCTCGGCCCTTATGATATAATGGTGTAGTGTTTCTTGACAGATGATGATGTGCCTGTTAGCAAGCCGCTGGACCCTTCTTGTGACTCAGTGTCAGATAATGTGACTCATTTGGTTGCTATTCACTCCTTTCATTTCCTAGTGAAGCCTTTGCATGTGGATGAATAGACTTGAACTTGAATACAGCCTTATTTGAATGCCGATTGTAAGTCTTATGAGTTGTGACTTTCCATCTTCTTTATTTTGTCTACTCCAGGTGTCCCCTCGGCTCCCTCTGGCATCACTTTGCTGATGTGCACGGGTTCAGAGATGGTTGTGGGCTGGAGGAGGCCTCGCTTTGACGGCGGTGACCCCGTGAGGAGTTACTACCTTGACAAGCGGGAGGCAGGCACCGAAATGTGGCGGGGGGTCAACATAAAAGCGGTCAGAGAGAGGCTGACCACGGTCAGTAAATTCCCCTCACCTCCTTGACGTTTTTTTCTTTCAGCGTGTGAATGAGATTTTTGCAGAAAGCCATTTTTGAAGCCATCGCCAGAACCTTATATAGAATTACACTAATCTCCATTATTTCTCCATTTAGCCTCAAAGTAATGACAATATTGGCTTAAGGCTCACGTTAGCCATGTCACTAGGCAACAAGCCGTGTCCATGGATACCTGCGGGAAAGGTACATCTTAAGCCTGTCTCAAGGAGGTTACCCAAGCTCCTTAATTACAACAATGAATGTATTTTTGTTTGTGTAAGTGTTACTTTTAGACAGCTCGACAGGGATTCTACTACTTTGGCTACACTCATGATACAGTGGTGAGCTTTAAATCAGACATATGGAAAATTTAGTTTTTAATTGCTTGTCTACAATTAGCTGGGTCTCTGAAGTGCCTTTTCACCCTTCAAGTGCAAAATTACACAACCAAGAAAATCTCTTTTTATGTGCCTATTTCTGATCATGTGAGCAAGTCCTTCTCAGTTGTCATGTCAGAGATTGGTTAATCTACATAATGCTGCCCACTCACCAAATTTCTCCACCCGCCCATGACTTGGCAGCTAGGCTGGGCGTTGAGCCACCATTTTCGCAATCGACAGCTGGACTGCACGCTCTGAACCACTTCCGGCACATACTCAACGAATATTCAGTAATGCTGTCCACTTGGTATTTCTGTTTTCCTACGTGTTCATGGCAAGTGCCACATACATGGATCCACTTCATTCATTGACAAATTCATTTCGGTGGATTGGTGGCAAAGTGCTGCCTCCGCTAGGGGAAAGTGGAGTCAAATCATCAAACACTGCTTCTTTGCCCCCTAGTGGATGGCAAGTGTACTTTGAATTCTAAAATATGATTGGAATTTCAAGAGTTAAATGTCCTCTTTTTGCTTTTTTGGGATTCCACCGCGCCACAGAGTGCATCGTTTAGCCTCGGTGAGTAAGGCGAGAGCGTCTCACCGAGGGGGAGCCTTAAAGTCTAAGTGGCTGCGAATAGTAAGATCAATATGCAAATCAATAAGGTTGAATCCTCTCTCTTCCCAAAGCGAATATGTATTGAGGGGTGGGGGAGTGGGTGGTAAGGGGTTTGGGGCGTGGGGGGGATTCAAGAGACAACGCTGCTGCAGCAGCAGTAATGCCCTCTCAAATGCCTGCAGGAGTCAGGAGAAAGGCTCCTGTGCGGGAGCAATACATCCAAACAAATGTGGCAGCCAAAAGACAGCCAGGATGCCAAGTCCAGCTCAGTGGTGCTTTATTCAACATTCATCTTGCTCTGCACTCCACTGATGTCATTATTTGGCCGTTGTCAGTTAATTTATTGAGACTTTTTTTTAATAGGTTTCCAACCTGACCAGGGGGCTTTGGTACCAGTACCGCGTGTTTGCTGCCAACATGGTTGGCGTGGGGAAGCCGTCGGAGGCCAGTGAGGCTTTCTTGTGTGAGGAGTGGACCATGCCAGAGCCTGGTGAGCACTAAAACAGACGGAACAGGATGAAGGAAAATCACAATCCATTTCTGATTAACCTCCAATTTGTTTACATTTTTTCACATAGGAATGGAAATTAGTCAAACCGTCAGCCCCCAAAACAAAATTTAAGCAGGGCTCGGCAATATGGCCTTGAAATAAAGCCTCAGATTATTTTTTTTTTTTTTAATTAACAAAACACAATGGATTTTTTTATACGAAAAGCAATGACAATTTCATTATTCAAAAAAATTTTGTTTTTGTTTTTTTTCCCTTCTTGGATGTTTAATTTCTTTTTGATACCAAATAAGCTTTGAAACGATTTTTTATAGCAATTATTTTTTTCCCAATCATTAATTTATATCAACTTCTGTTGAAGTAAGAAATAAAGTGGGGAAAAAAATCTTTACAGATAATGTGAAGATGAGTGCTTCCTTTTTGGGAAAAAAGGGTGGGGGGGTGGAGATTGGCAGTAAAACAGGCCTATGTGTAGTTTAAGAAAGTGTAAAAATATTCTTAAGTCAAGATTTAAACATTTCTAATGCGATAGCAGCTCTAATATCCGCAGGCAGGGCATTCCAGAGTACTGGAGCCTGAACAGAAAATGCTTGAGAGTCTGCAGACCTCTTTCCGGCTCTCTGAGGCACCAAAAGAGCGTGTTGCAAGCGTAGGTTTCGGGACGGAACATACGGTGCCACTAAGTCAGTGAGATGGGAGGGTGCTAAGCCATGTAATATTTTTTGCGTAAGTGACAAAACCTTAAGATCGAATCTCAAGTTGACCGGGAGCCATTGCAAGTTGGCCAGCATCGGAGTAACTCGTCTTAGTCAAGTCTTTTAACACTAAACATGGAAAGACCACAATGCATTGACTATGGTCTCTGTATCACTAGCAAATAGGATGGTCCCTATCTTAGCAATATCGCGAAGATGAAAACAAAAATGCAGTTTTGGTAATATTCATTATGTGCATTTGAAAGGAGAGAGTTGAGTCAAATATAATGCTGAGATTTTTTGCCAAGTCACTTTGGGCATAAAATGAGCTCTCAAATTACATGGCTCAGCTGGTGCTTATGTTTGTTGCCAGCTTTCTCACAGTCTTTACGCATGAAGACTTGTTCATTGTGAGGCAAGGCAACATCTCCAAAATATTTGTGGTTGGAAAAGTTGCGCGGCACGGTGGGCGACTGGTTAGAGCGTCAGCCTCACAGTTCTGAGGTGTGGGGTTCAATCCCCGTCCCCGCCTGTGTGGAGTTTGCATGTTCTCCCCGTGCCTGCGTGGGTTTTCTCCGGGCACTCCGGTTTCCTCCCACATCCCAAAAACATGCATTAATTGGAGACTCTAAATTGCCCGTAGGCATGACTGTGAGTGCGAATGGTTGTTGGTTTCTATGTGCCCTGCGATTGGGTGGCAACCAGTTCAGGGTGTACCCCGCCTCCTGCCCGATGACAGCTGGGATAGGCTCCAGCACGCCCGCGACCCTAGTGAGGAGAAGCGGCTCAGAAAATGGATGGATGGATGGATGGAAAAGTTGCTAAATATAGAGAGGACATTGCAAAGTTGGCAACACTTACTGTGCTTTTGTAAACAAACTCTTGTTAGTGTAAGCAGTGCACGTCAACAGCGACGTGCTTTGAACGACGGAAACTGCAAAAAATATATAGATTTTTTAAAAAACACTGACAAGTAAACTAGAATTAGTCAATTGAATTGACTACTCGCCCAGCCTTAAATCAGATCAAATAAAACTAAGATACCATTAAACTAGTCATAATTAGTTAAGTGTGACAAAGACAGTGATGTCTATAAGTATAACAATAAATTAACCGCTGTAAAATAAGATTATGTGAATGGCGAGCCAGTCAAGGATTAAATAATTGCATGTTCCTTGGAGGTGATTTCGTTTCACATTCACGCAGCTACTTTTGCGGCGTTCATTCCGTTCTTATTTTATTACCAACGTCAACTTGGTTGCTTTCGCCATATTGCACCGAGCATCCAGAAAAGAGACCCCCGTACCGCTTTCCAGTTCTATACTGTAGTTTTCGTCACAACACGGAACAAGCCAAACAAAAAATAAAACAGGCGAGAGATGTTGAGTTAGTTGAAGTCTCACACATTGTTTCGAGTTCCCCAAGTTTTTGTTCATTTTTGAAACATTTTTCTCCCTGGAAAAAATAGCCTAAATTTGGCAATTCCATTCAATTCCAATGATTCCCTTCCTTTCCCTTCAAATTGTTTGTTAACCATGGTGATTAAGTAGAGTTGTGAAATTCTGTTAATTTTCAAATTTGGAAAGTGATTATTAATTCAGAGTAAACAAACTTTTTTCCTTCATGTTCCATTCTTATATAATACGTAGTGTTTATGTTTCTATCAGAGTACAGGCTCACGGCATGTTTCATCATGCGAGTGCGAGCAGCGTGTTCATTAGTTGCAAAAAGGCGGCTTGTCCTTCAGTGTTGCCATGGTGGCATAAAAGCCGCGCTGAAACAAAAGCCCTGGGGGATCCACGTACGTTCTGAGCAAAGTATGATTGTTGCATAGAAACATGAACACACACACACGGCACAGCTCCCTGTGACATTGATATTGAAAATGGAACGAGGCGCATGCCATTTTTTGAAAGCGCTCATTAATCCTGCCAAATGGGCTTCCCTGGATGGCATTAATAAGTCTCAAGTGGGTCCGAAAAATCATGAAGCAAATTAACCGCCGCAGTCAGCCGGGATGCATCAAGGAATGTTGTCGTGTTTCTTTCGAGAATATTGATAGACGTCGTCATGGACACACGTGCTCTATGGTCAATCTCCCTCAGGTTGTCCCTTTGACTTGGAGGTCCGCGAGGTGAGGGACCACTCGTTGGTGCTCCTGTGGGCCGCGCCGCTCTACGGAGGCCGGGGCCCCGTCAAGGGATACTTATTGGAAATTAGCCAGGGCGACCAGTCCGACACATGGACCGCTGTGAATGCCGAGCCGGTCACGGACACGTATTACAAGGTAGTTCACTTATATAAGGAAATGTAATCATGGTAAGCCTACAGGAGACCAACAGTGTACTGTATATGATAGGCTAATGCCACGTCTGTTATAGCTAATCAAGTATTATTCAGAACTATGGAGGAATACAGTTAGTGGAATTTCAAACAAAATAACCCAGAATCTGAACCAATTTTTTTGCTTTTTGTTTGGCTTTTATGTGTCAAGTGGAACCAAACTGAACTTGAACCGTCTAAAATCTGAACAATTTGGAGTATAAACAATATTTTCCAGGAAAAAACATCACATTAGTGGTTGCCATACACAGTAGTCTTGTTATACAGTATGCGTACACCATGTTTTTTTAGTTTAGTTTTTTTTCCGCTTTTAATTTCGATTTTGTGTTTGTACAGTGAAACCTTCAAAAGACATACGGCTCAAAAGTCACACAATTTGAAATACTGTACAATCACAAATTTCCACATGTGCACACGTTCAAAGTCAAACAGCCTAAAAGTCGTACAATTTGGAGTATTACCAACATTTTCAGAAAAATATGCCTCAAAAATGTTTATCGTGTAGTATTGTTATAGACAGCAATATAGGTTTATAGTTTTTTTGTTTGTTTGTTTGTTTTTTTGCTTTTTCTTTGGCTTTTTGTAAGTGTACAGTGGAACTTTCAAAGTCAAACTCCCCGAAAGGGATACAATGTGGAGTACAACCAAAATTTTCCGGACAATTATGCTTCAAAAGTGTTTTCCATGGGGTATTAATATTGACCCCTTGTTTGTTTTTTCCTCCTTTTTGGGGGGGGTTGTTTGGTTTTTGTGAGTTTACAGTGGACCCTTCAAAGACAAACAGCCCAAAATTTGCACAAATTCGGTAAATAACCAAAATGTTTCGGAAAAATATGCATTGATCTCAAAAGAGTTTGTCGTATAGTATTATAGTAGTAGTTATTTATACTGTGTTCTTTTTTTTTTCTCCCCTCACCGAATCCCTTCTTAACATATTGAACAATTTATATACTTGATTATTTGGTTGTCATTATTTCACGTGGCTTCTGATGTCAAATTAAATTTTTATGAAATTCAAGGGCAATGTGTACTATACATAATAATGATGAGGGGATTATACATTTATATGATTTTCACAATCATAACGGCCCTTAACTGCAATGTGCCCCACAATTAAAATGAATTTGACACCCATCGGGATGAACTCCACGAGTGTTTTTCTTTCTCCTTGGCTTTTTTGTGGGAAAAGTGCAATGATAACCATAGACCGAGAAATTAAATGTGTTGCGGCATACGAAAGTGTCTTGCTGCTCAGTGTTAAATGAGCGATCCAGTTTAGAAAAGGTATTACAATCCAAGCAGACACCAACTTAAATATACTTATTTTTATTCAACAATGTATATAAAAAAAGGCAACTTGATCGCTCTGCAAAAGATTCCTGTTCCCTCTAGGCATACTGAATGGCTAATTATTTAATTTTAGTTATTCATTTTGACCATACTATGGGTAACTTCTATTTCCATTATTTCTGAGAGGTAAATTAATTATTTAAAAAAAGAAATAAAGGAAAACATCAGAGGTGGAATTACCTGTGTTTTGTGAGGGTCTACTGTATTCACTGTATTCTCTGCAGCTTGGAAATGTTACTTTTTTTTAAAAACCTGAGAAATTGCGAGGGTACTAAATGTTTGATGTGTTTCTTATGACATGCAGGTTTCGGGTCTTCAGCCAGGTCAAAGTTATCGTCTGCGTGTGTCGGCTGTCAATGAGGCCGGAGCGGGAGCCGCCTCCCTCCCTTCGGAGCCAGTCACGGCACAGACCTCGCCAGGTCAGCCTTTGGATAATATTGTTTGTTACAGTATATAGTGTGCCCCTTTTCTCCCACATGCCACCTCATGACACCAATACTATACCACGAGAATATTTACTGTTGAAAGGCTAAAATTCCAAGGATTTGGACCATATTAAGCTAAAAAAAATTCTCTAAACGATTAATCGATTATCAAAATAGTTGTCTATTTATATGAAAATCAATTAGTCGTTGATTAATTGTTGCACCGCGAGTTAAGACTAAATAAATCTAGAATACAAATAACATTTCATGTCATTTGATGGAGACAATATTCATACATAAATCCTTGCATAGTCAGACTAAATAAAACAAAACTATTCCCAATTCGATGACGTGAGACAAAAGCGTAACGTTTAGGAGAGTTGTCAACATCATGCATTCATGCTTTTTACCATTTGCATCCAAAGTGCCCCCCAGAAAACAGTTGTTGCTGTCATCGATGTCCTCTCATTGAATGTTCTACTTACCAACAGCCACGTCAAGCACTTTTTTTTTTTTTTAGTTTCCCTAAAGTATGGTCGGCCAGCCGTTACTGAGCTAAACTATATATATATATATATATATATATATATAGCCACTTCATTGTAACATGAGGATACACGGCTAGAAATTGCTCAAATAAACACATGTGCCTTAGCTGTGGACACTGCAGTATTATACTCCACAGTTTCCACTTTTCTGCTTGATGCCTTCAGTTTCCTCGCAAATAAAATCTGTCTCGTTAGCCACATGTTGAGCAGTAAAGACAAGAGACTCTTGTGTGTCTTGATCTGACTGATGGTTTTTGCAGTTTACCCAAAGTTGGACCATGAACCTGTGGTAATCTGTGATCTTGATAATTTTTTCATTTGCAAAACTGTGCACTACTCTACCAGGTACAAGCAATAGTACCACGTCAGCCTGTGTTCCAAGCCTGCCGAGATGAAACCATGGGCAACATGGTAGCATTTGAGGATACATGGCTAGAAATGAAAAAAAAAAACACACGCTAACCTTAGCTTACCTGTGCCTTAGCTCTGGACACCAGTATAATACTCCGCAGGCTCCACTTGGCTGCTTTGCTCTGTTTTCTTGCTACCTTCAGTCTCCTCTTGAATCAAATGTCTCCTCCTTACCAAGAATTACAGCTCACTCAGAGACTCTTATTCTCATCCATTGTTGCCCGCCAGCGTGTTTTTTCCAACTGTTGCGT
The DNA here is from genome assembly GCF_024500385.1 of Phyllopteryx taeniolatus. Taxonomy (NCBI): domain Eukaryota; kingdom Metazoa; phylum Chordata; class Actinopteri; order Syngnathiformes; family Syngnathidae; genus Phyllopteryx; species Phyllopteryx taeniolatus. The sequence continues at coordinate 20,000,942 of NC_084507.1, forward strand.
TCATTGCATCATGGTTTTTGCAGTTTCCCGCGGCAGTATTTTGACCATTGAGACGAGCTGAATAAAACAAGGCTGGACGACTGGTTAGCACATCTGCCTCATAGTTCTGAGGACCGGGGTTCAAATCCCGACGCTGCCTGTGTGGAGTTTGCATGTTCTCCCCGTACCTGTGTGGCTTTTCTCCGGGTACTCCGGTTTCCTCCCACATCTCCAAAACATGCGTGGTAGGTTAATTGAAGACTCTAAATTGCCCGTAGGTGTGAATGTGAGTGTGAATGATTGTTTGTCTATGTGCCCTGGGATTGGCTGGCGACCGGTTCAGGGTGTACCCCGCCTCTCACCCAAAGATAGCTGGGATAGGCTCCAGCACGCCTGCGACCCGAGTGAGGATAAGCGGTACAGAAAATGGATGGATCCATGGATGAATAAAACAAACGGACCACAAACCATGATCCTAAAATAGTTTAATATAATTTCAAACTCATTTTACAAAATTATCCATAAAAGTAAATGTCTTACAGATGATTTTATTTTGAAAAAATGCACCTAAAGCGCTCATGCTCTCTTTTTATTGCTTCCACTAACAACCCAGGCTAAACTTACTTCCTCCTCGACATTCAAAGCTTGTCTCTCAGTTGAGATGTATCACTTCAACATAGTTCCTAGACTAGGTACTACTTTCCTATTAAACAGGGCTTGGGCATAATCTTGTGACATCTTAGGGCATTTTAGAAAGAGCACAAAAAAAGAAAACATTTGAGTTTTCCAGCAAAGACCTGATGATAGTTTCCACAGAAAAAAAACGTAAATTGGTAAATTCCTGAGTAGTGAACCACAAATATGCAGGGGATTACTGTACTGTGTAGTAGGAAAGCCACATTTGTCCTACAACAATAAGACGGAGCCCTGCAAGTAATTGATGCCCACTGAACACTGTACTTTTCAGCTGGTTTGAAATATAACGTAAAAAACGTCCTTGTCATCCTCAGACACCAAAAACATTAAGGTGGGCGTGGACGACGACGGTTTCATCTACCTGGGATACGAGTGTGATCACGTAGACGACGGAAGCGAGGGTCTCTGGAACAAAAACTACACCGAGCCCATTGATGCCGCGAGAGCTCAGGCGGACAACAAGGATGGCAGGTGGGGTTGGGAGTACATCAGGGGGTCAGGAACTCGATGAAAAGGACACAAGATGGAGCCGAGTTGGATTTCGGTCACTGAACTCGACTCACCAAAGTCCCTGACCTTTTCACACTCCTTAAGTGCCTTCTCGTGTTCGTTTGCAAGAAATGTTCCAGCCCTCCCCGTTCCTGTCGTAAAAAAGATTTCATCTTCACAAGGACAAATTATATTAGGATAAATGACTTATGTTCTGCTTTAAAATGAGGTAATAGAGAGACTGTTCTCGTAAATGAGGCTTGAACAAGCCGGCTGGCAATTTGGGAGGATTTCCACTGAATGTCAGCCCTGATGAACGACTGAATCTAGGTTTGAGTCATAATTACAGCCGACATATTGTGGAAAATATACTTCTCAATGGCTTGTATACGAATGGTTGGGAATACATGCCCACCCATCAAGTGTGAAATTACACAACCAAGTAAATCTTTTGTGAGCTGCTTATTTCCAAAAATGTGTCAGTGGACAAGCCGTTCTGAATTGTGTTGATGTCACAATTCTGCAAATTTACATAGTACTGCCCCCCACACCGAATTTGTCCGCCCCTGACTTGGCAGCAAGGCTGGCAAGAGAGCCACCATTTGCAAGGGACAACTAAGCGACATTCTTTGAAACACTATGTCAACGCTAAAAGCCAAGCAGAGCTGCATTGTTGTTGGATGCACAGATTACTTGGATGTTCAATTAAATTGGGGGCCTGAGGGGTCATTTGTGTTTGGCGATCCGCTACACTAGTTTAGCATTTCCTAACCTTTGTTTAGCCAAGCCACATATTTTACATGACTAAAAATCTCAAGGCACACCACCAAACAAAAATGTTATGTACCCTCTGCCATCGAGTGAAAGATAATTTAATTCTTCTGCCTGTCACTATACAATACGCACGTCGCTGGCATAATCAGCCGAACAAATATGTCTTTTTTTTTTTTAAGTAAACAATTTTTGGATCAATTAAGTGAAATTAGATCTAGACGTTCTCGTAGAAAACCTGATGATCTTTAACAGCTGCACTAATTGTAATTTGTGTATTTTGGTGGCTGGATGATGAAGTTCTGCCTCCATGAGTGAAAATACAATCTGATGATTTGACTCTGCTCACTTTTTTCTTCACACGCTGGGTTACCACACTTCCACAAGTAGTACCCGCTCGCGTCGTTGCAACGCCCTCACTCAGTTCTCGAGGTAACAAAAAAGCTGTACAGTGGACTCCCGCATACTCGCGGTTCTGCACCTGTGGGGTCACGTAGTAGTGTGGATTTTTCTCCAATTGTTTTCCAGTTTTTTTCCCCATTTTTGTTTTTTATTTTTTGTTCCTTCTTTTTTTGAGGAGTAACCAGTCCCGAAATGCTTAATGGCAGTTAATCCTCACTTACTCAAGAATAAGTCAATTCCGGTTACTATCCACCATGAATAGCGGGGGTCCACTGCAGTTGGCATTGGCCCTGCAGAAGGAGGCATTGTGAGCAATGGCTCATTTGCATGTGGCAGGAAAGACTCCTGAAAACAGGTTAAGTTTTGTGAGGATTAAAAAAGATGAAGTGTGCTTTTCGTCTTGATCCTTGGGGTATTTTCGTCAATGTTATTACCACACCTGGGAACTGTTTCAAATTGTAAAAAAGAAATGGATAATGTTGGCTTAGAGGACAATGCAATCGGGACACAAAGCACAGTAGTGTACAGTGTGTCTTGAAGCTTTCACAAAGGAGGAAATGGCTAAAATTGCACACTTCATGTAACAATCTGTCTTTGTCGCCATCAGGACTGTTCTCACTTTCCGCGACCCCTCTGAGGAAGATCTGGGTCTCTACACCGTGGAGATGAGTGACGATCCCAGCCTGTCATCCAGCTATCTCCTGACTGCTGAAGGTCGTATGAAGTTACTTGACTACCATACATCGAACTCTTAATTTCTATACCATCTCAAAAACACTTTGCAAGATGAATGAATTATTTTAGAATTCTGACAGAATTACTGCCATTTGTAAATATGAAATTCTCGGACTAGAAATTTCACAAAGGCCAAGGTAATAATCGATCTCTTTGGCCTTTGCTATGACTGAAGTTAGCGTTAAAAATTTTAAAAAAGTGAAGTTGCTGCGCCCATTGTGATTTGTTAAAAAAATTCTCAGACTGGAAATTACACATATGCATTTCCGTGTTTTGCCTGTGACATGACTGTAGTTAGTTCATTTAGTTAAAATAAATAAATAAACACATCTTTGTTTTTATTTTCTATGGTGCTTCCGCTGTGATATGTTAAAAAAATTATCAGATTTGAAATTTCACATAAGCTAATTAAAAATGTATGTTTTGGTTTTGACACAGCTGACCTTATCTTCGCAGGTTAAAAACAGAACGATTGTGTTTCTTTATTTTTCTCAAGTTGCACCACTTACTGTCATGTTAAAAAATTCTCAGACTGGAAATTTTACAAAAGCCAAACTAGAAATTGAATATACATTTTCTTTTCGACATGGCTGAAGTTAGCTTAGCAGGTTAAAAAATATAATTTATTTTTATCAAGATGTTGCACCCACTGATTCAGTATGTTTGAAAATTCCCCGACTGAAAATTTCACAAAAAGCTACATTCAAAATTGAGATGTTTGCCTTCGACATGGCTGGTTAGCTATGCAAGTTTGGGGGGAAAAAAATCCCTTAATTTTCTGAAACTGCCGCATTTCCTTTGAAGTTCCCAGTTGAGGAATGGGTTACAATGTCACCTCATTTTGGTTGTACATACGGGTACACTCACAATCATCTGCAGTGGTATCACAAAGATGGATTTAGTGAATATAGTCTAATCTATATTCACTCAAGGTCACTACACCAACAAGTCGTCATGTTCTTCATCAAGTTTTCAAAATATGGTCAATGAAATTAAAGTTTGAGCCTCTTCTCACTCTTGCAGACCTTGAACGGCTCAAAGAACTCAGCCAGCAAGTCAAAAATCCACGTATGCCTAATCATATTATTACTGAATTCATTCAATGAGTATTGATTCAGTGATCATGTTTTAATCAGCGAGTGGAATTTCTCATCCTTTACCAGTGATCACATTGAAGTCGGGCTGGAATGTGGAGGTTTCGGAGATGGGTGGCGTGCGTCTGTGGCTTCAGACGGAGAGTCTGAGCGACGATGCCGAACTGCGTCTCGTTTTCAACGACAAAGAAATCTCCAGCACTCCGGTAAGAGCCGCTGCAAAGCTAGCTTCTCTTGCTCCGATAAGGTCCGAAAAAAAATACATTTCCGTGAATTTATCGATTATACAGTATGTACAATAAAAAATATGTACACGTGGACAGAATTGTGAGTACTGGTGCATATTTTGGCCCTCAGCTGTCTCAGGTTTGAAGGGTTTCTTCTCAAGATGGCTTGTTTCAGCTCCTTCCACAGATGTTCAATAGGGTTTAGATCAGGGCTCTTCACAAGCTTAGGTTAGCTTAGCTTAGTGTTTCGGGTCTTTAGCCCCTTGGAGAACCCCATAACAGTTGAGACCACGTTTTCTGCATGCTTTACTCCAAGAATGTATTCATTTAGGAAAAGAATTCCCAATTAAACAAATGACTACAACCTATAAAATGTTTTGAAACTCTGTTCAGTGTTATAACTTGCATTTGAAATTTAAAAAAAATAAAAAATACTGTTGTCATTCAGAGGTGTGTTCAAAAACATTTGCATAATTCAAATTTACATTGACTGTTTAGTAAAATCTCATAAATACATCATTCTTGTCATTTAGAGTAACATTTAACTTCCTGCATTTTTTCAAGAGAATTTGTGGTATGTTTTATGTTCCTGCTGTGACTAATAACTAATGCCAACACACTAACACTACAGTTGACCATTTCAGTATGAGGATAGGATGAGTGACAAGATAATGGACCAGACAAAAAAACAGTAACTAAGTGAGCGAGACAAGACAGTGCTTATTGTAGGCTACCATGGCAACCGCCATCGACTGGAGTTGTACCTCTCGCCGTTGATTGGCTAGGAAAATTGAGCTTGAGGCATGCACTGAATTTCTCCTCACAGCACAACATTGGCCTTTAGCCACCACACAACTGAAGATCCAAATCATAAAACCTATATTGAGTCTCATTTTAACAATCCTAGCTGTTATGCAAGTATAAACAGAAACTGTAATAAGACTAAAATAAAGTAAAACTACTCAGCATTCAAAGATGCCTGACAGACATGCAATGGACAGTTATGCACAGTAAAAATGAGCTGTTTCCTAACTTCTGTGGTCATTTTTATGCTATTTTAGTGATTTGAATGGCGTAATTGTTTAATTAAAATGTCTTTATTTCTTATTTTTTATTCATTTTGTATTTATTCATCACATTAAATAATTGGTTGATAGATTTTTTGTTAATAATGAAATTAAATGAACTTTTTTTATTTCTTTCAATTAATTATAATTAGATTAACTATAAATCTTGCAATACAAAAATGAGGGTAAATTGTTCATTATTAAAATAGACATATTATCCAACATATTTTACATATATTTTTTTAACTTTATTTTTACCACAGCTACAAATGACCTGGCCCGTCTGACCCTTCTAAAAATCAAGCCCCTGAGCACAAAGGTTTGTGCAACCCTGCTTTAGAAATGACCTGTCTTTACACGTGATGTTTTGAAGTCCAAATTTTTGAGTTTTCTGTGGAGGATTAAACTCTAAATTGTACAGATTTTAGAACGTTCCAGTTTGGAGGTTCTTCTATATATACTGTAGATACATAACGTGGCAATAATGTTAATTAATACTGTGCAGGGCGAGATATTGATAACAAGGAGCAGGGGAGAGGAACATGTTGCTATCGAGCAAGGTCAAGGCGACGCCCATGTGGGCCTGATGTGTCGCTGTGAGTTGGAAAAATGCAAACGGGCAGCAAAGGTGAAACAAGTGGACAATTTTGTGTTTCGCATATTTGACGTCCACAGAAGGAAATTATCTTTGAGACATGGGAAAAGAAAATGACAAATAACATGGTAGGTCAACATAACAAACATGTAGAGCAGCCTCTGGAAGAACCTTTTAAAGGCGGTTTCCACATAAAACAGACGTCGCGACTGCGTCCAGACACAAACGCAATCCATTTTATTACATTAAATGCTTATAATGAAGTCAGAGAAAAGCAGGGCCGTACCAGAATGACCTCTCCATGGTCGGCCTGTTAACAAAAGTGAATTTATGACGTTGGGAATAAAGCCTGGGGCTATTTTGTTTGCATGGTGGACTGTACTATTTATGTCTTTGTGATTAGAAAGGCACAAATAAAATTTGTCGTGATGCACCTACTGATGTAGTCCACAATTTATTGGGTAGAAGGGGTCGTAAAACTATGTGCACAAATAGGAGCCCTCCGTTTTCTCTGTACTTACTGTCTTTTAGCAGATTATATATATATATATAGCCTACAATTGTTTTCCATGAAAATATTGACTGGAGGATAAGCAGAATGGAATGAATATTGACTGGAATTATTACTTTATGACTGCGTGGCTTGCTGATAGACGATGGCGCATTCAAATTTGAGTTACGTTGCCACAGTAGGAACCGAACTCCATCGTAAACCGAGGACCCCCTGTACTTACTTGAAACATCTACAATGTCCTTTGTAAAGGTTTGCGGAAATCGGTTCAGCCATTTTCTTTATTTTTTTGTATTTAAACTTTGAACTAACTGTAGTGGAACCTCCTCACTTTTTTATATTTTTTTCCCCCATGGGAATCAATGAAAACATCAGGAAGCCTCTATTAATTGTACAGACATTCTTAATTAACTATCATAAAAGGGCTTCCTCCTGCTTCCTCCTCTTCTCTCCGGTCTTTGCGTCCGGCTGCCGTCGCCTCCTGCGGTCGGGGGGCTGGGGTGGCCGGTTTTTGGGGCACCTCGTTGGTGCCACCCTGGGTCCCTTGGTGTGGGAGGTGTCCCGTCCACCGCCCCAACCCACCTCTCGATTGGATGAGGTGGGGGTCTCAGCCCCCGCGGTAAAGGCACAGCAATCAGAGGACACTTCTGACGATTACTGTGCATGCGAAACGGTGTCAATTCTCTTGCATGTGTCCGCAGACACACTCCTGGGACTTATTCCCTGAGTGCGGGGCCACTTGCTCATTGCGACAAATAACTTGTAACTATGCAAATTTCTTGGGTATCCCCTACAGATGTTTAGAATTTACATAGCCACTCCCACCACACTTCAGTTGTACAGCCGGGTCGACAACCCCTGTCCTGCATGCTTCCCCTCCTGTCCCTGTCCTTTCCAGTCCTGTCCTATATTGTCCTGCCCTTCCTTCACAGGGTATAGCACAACTGCACCATGGAATACTCGATTCTAATGTTTCATTGTACTAGGTATATAATGATTTACTTACCTCATCTTGTTTACAGCTAGTGTGTTGTCTTCTTTTCCTATATTATTTGGTTACCTTTTCACTCTCTCTCATTTTAGTTGTTTATGTCTCTCCCCTTTAAAAACGTTGTTCTGCTCAAATGAACAACTGTAATTCTCAATAAATCGGAATACAACCATCAGAATACAAATAAACCACAGTGGCATCTTAAAAAGTCCACTGTGACACAGTAAAGCTGTTCCGGCATCAAAGGGATACAGAGCCTCCTTTCTGCTTGACCTAACAGCCGAATAGGACAAAAAAAAAAAAAAAATGAATCAAAAATCTGTCTGTGAAAGATATGTTTCTCAGCCTAACCCAAACCCTTAATCCTAAACCCTACCACTAATTCTTACCCCTTACATTAACCCTTACCACTAACATTGAACCTTAACTTCTAAATCTTATCCTTACACCTAACAACTACACTTACGCTTACCATCTAACCCTAACCCCTTATTCCTAAACCCTTAGACTGAACCCTATCACTACCCCTTGTAACACTTTCGCTTGCCCCAAAACCCTTAGCCATAAACCCTTCCCGCTAAACCCTAATTGCCTTAGCCATAAACCCTTACCGCTAAACCCTAATTGTAACACTCTTACCCTAACGCTTATCCCTTATCTCTTACCTCTAACCCCCAAAACTTACCCCTAACATTAACCCTTACCACTAAACCCCAAAGGCTCACCGCCTCACACCAAGCAACGTGTCCGCAGGCAACTGAACTTTTACGTAGTGTGCTGGGTTGTGCGACTAGTTTTCATAAGTGGCTGACTAGTGGAAACTATTAAATTTCATGTCGCATCATGTGAGCTTTACAACTAAAACTTGTCTTTAGGATGTGGGTATGGGTTTGAAGCAAGATCCATCCGCCACCAAGTCGTACCAGTACAGGATGTATATATTGTATATACCATAGATATTGTGTTTTACAGTGATACTTAACTCAATTTACAATTACATATTTACCTGTGGCTAAAAAGTGAAGCATGGGGCATTTCTGTCACCGAAATGCACGTGTGCTTTGTTTTTGACAATCGCACAATGTTGCTTGTGGTTCAATAAAAAAAATTGCAGTACTTTAGGCTCTTCTATATACAGAGCCTCAAAATGTTATTTCACAAAGGGTCGCAGTTTCTTCGTTGTTATGTGTGTGAGGGTTAATTGCCAGGTGTACAGGTTTTGTTCATGATGGTCCAGTTCAGTCGTATCACTTGGTGTGCGACAGGCCTAACACAAACCTTTATCTTTACTCCTAACAGTTTCCCTGACCTCAACCCTAACACTCACCCCTACCCTCTTCAGCACTTGGCGGAGATAATAAAGGCCAAAAGGAAACATTGCATAACGATTTATGAACTTCAACGATCATCAGTGGACTCGACAGAGAGAGATGCAAACAAATGCAACATAGTGTCACCATTCAGTCGCATATTTTCATCCACTCTCTCTCACCGGCGGCAGCTGCCACTCTTGTCTCATTTCCATTCGGTCCATTATCTGCCCGCAATCCTGAGTTCCATCTGAGGAACGCTGATTATGCGTCGTTTCTGAATGATCACAGCTGAGGTTTGCGAATCCAAAAGCCCATTTAGCTGATTAGCGCCCTTGGGCTCACGGTACATCACATCGTCGCACGCCGCGCCGCCGAAGTCCCATCACCATCATGCAATCGCACACTCAACGTAATGAACATAAAAGCCCAGGAAATGAGCTCAAATTATGTTTTTCCCTGCTTTTGATTATGTCCTGCGTGACTTGCAAAATATTTCATAATGCACTTCAGTGAGTAGTTCTCTGAACGACACCACATTCATACGTCGTATCTTCTCATTTGTGCATCTGTAGCACCGCACAATCCAATTTGACAAAGCCGCCGGGCTGGTGGAGGTGCTGATGGATCGGCTCGGCCACGAGGATGAAGGCTCGTACACGGCCCAACTGCGGGACGGACGCGCCAGGAACCAGTTTACGTTGGTCTTGGTGGATCAAAGTGAGTCAGATGACAGATACGATGCATTAAAGCTCTTAAGAGTCGTCATCAATACTCTTTATACGCAAATCAGGCTTTTACTATAGAGATATAAGCCCATTTCATACCACCCGCTGGCATTTTGCGGGATGCTGTTCACCAACACAGAGTACAATGTTGACCCGAAAATGTGCTGGCTTAGGCAGTAGTCTCAAAGGCAAAAAAAAGTACCTGTGTGTAAAGGTACGCCACAATTCAATTTCCTCAAATACATTTCAATTATTATTTAGTCAAATTAATGACTATTTGAAAATATTACATGATTTATTTGTGTAAGAATTATTACAAATATAAACAAATCCATAATAACTAATTTAAAAAATACATTGTTTAAAGAATTGTATTATAATTATTTACAAATTCATTATTTATAAATATTATTAAATGTTTTATTTGATTATTTATTCAGGTTTTTTAAAATAAAAACTAGTGCATGTTATTTACTAATATTTCAAAATTCAAGCCTCATCCTAAACAGATGCCCGAGGCACCTCATCTGGCTCATCTCAATGCGGAGGAGCAGCGGCTCTAATCTGAGCCCCTCCCGGATGACTGAGCTTCTCAGCTTATCTCTAAGGGAGAGCCAGGACACTCTGAGGAGGAAACTCATTTCGGCCGCTTGTATCCGGGATTTTGTTCTTTCGGTCACGACCCACAGCTCGTGACCATAGGTGAGGGTAAGAACGTAGATCGACCGGTAAATCGAGAGCTTCGCCTTTCGGCTTAGCTCCTTCTTCACCACAACGGAACGATACAAAGTCCGCATCACTGCAGACGCTGCACCGATCCGCCTGTCGATCTCCCATTCCATTCTTCCCTCACTTGTGAACAAGATCCCAAGATATTTGAACTCCTCCACTTGGGGAAGGATCTCATCCCCAACCTGGAGATGGCACTCCAGCCTTTTCCGACGAAGGTCCATGGCCTCAGATTTAGAGGTGCTGATTCTCATCCCAGCCGCTTCACACTCGGCTGCGAACCGCTCCAGTGAGACTTGGAGATCACGCCCTGATGAAGCCAACATAACCACATCATCTGCAAAAAGCAGAGATGCAATACTGAGGCCACCAAACCGGACCCCCTCTACGCCTCGGCTGCGCCTAGAAATTCTGTCCATAAAAGTTATGAACAGAATAGGTGACAAAGGGCAGCCTTGGCGGAGTCCAACCCTCACTGGAAACCAGTCCGACTGAATGCCGGCAATCCGTACCAAACTCTGACACCGGTCGTACAGGGACTGAACAGCCCATATCAGGTGGTTCGGTACTCCATACTCCCAAAGCACCCCCCACAGGACTCCACGAGGGACAGAGTCGAACGCCTTCCCCAAGTCCACAAAACACATGTAGACTGGTTGGGCGAACTCCCATGCACCCTTGAGCACCCTGCTGAGGGTGCCGATGACACGACCACAGAGTCGATCATCAAACGGCGACCTAGGGTATCCTGGTGTCAAGTCCACGTGTGGACACCCTTATGCTTGAACATGGTGTTCGTTATTGACAATTTGTGGTGAGCACAGAAGTCCAATAACAGAACACCACTCGGGTTCTGATCAGGGGAGCCGTTCCTTCCAATCACGCCCTTCCAGGTCCCACTGTCATTGCCCACGCGAGCATTGAAGTCCCCCAGCAGAACGATGGAGTCCCCAGCAGGAGCGCTCTCCAGCAACCCCTCTAAGGACTCCAAATAGGGTGGGTACTCTGAATTGCTGTTTGGTGCATAGGCACAAATAACAGTCAGGAACTGTCCCCCCACCCGAAGGCGGAGGGAGGCTACCCCAACGTACAGGCGCCGAACCAGGGGCCAATAAGTATACCCACACCTGTTCTGCGCCTCTCACCGTGGACAACTCCAGAGTGGAAAAGAGTCCAACCCCTCTCAAGAGGACTGGTACCAGATCCCAAGCCGTGTCTGGAGGCGAGCCCGACTATATCTAGTCTTAACTTCTCAACCTCACACACCAGCTCAGGCTCCTTCCCTGCCATAGAGGTGACATTCCACGTCCCGAGAGCCAGCTTCTGTAGCCGGGGATCGTCACCGCCCAGCTCACACTGCACCCGACCCCTATGGCCCCTCCCACAGGTGGTGAGCCCATGGGAAGGGGGACCCACGTTACCCTTTCGGGCTGTGCAAGGCCGGCCCCCATTGGTGCAGGCCCGGCCACCAGGCGCTCGCCTTCGAGTCCCACCTCCAGGGAAAAAAATGTGCCCCTGCTAACTCTGAAGAAATACAATAAAGAAAAAAGATGGACTGTTACCATTTTAATACAGTTACTAATGACAACACAATGTGCGTGTGTGTGTACATATATACAGTGTGTATGTCTAAATTGCCCGTAGGTGTGAATGTGAGTGCGAATGGTTGTTTGTTTGTATGTGCCCTGCGATTGGCTGGCAACCAGTTCAGGGTGTACCCCGCCTCCTGCCCGAAGATAGCTGGGATAGGCTCCAGCATGCCCACGACCCTTGTGAGGATAAGCGGCTCAGAAAATGGATGGATTTATATATATATATATATATATATATATATATATATATATATACATATACATATATACACATATATATAATATGTTTGGGCAGTCACAATTTAAGAACTGCATGATAAAGCTGTTGTTTTTTTGGAGTATGTAAAATGACCATTGTCGCGTGGCTGTTTTTCCTCCCAAAATGAGTCATTTTGATTGGCTCGCGAAGGCAAGCCAATAAATAAAAGTAGCGAACGGCATGTCGATCATTGTAACGGAGTAAAAGTATCAATCCTTCTTCACATAAACACTCAAGTAAAAAGTATGGTGCATTTAAAGTACTCTGACAAGTACAGTTCATGGAAAATGTTACTTGAGTAAATGTAACAGAGTAAATGTAGTACGTTCCTCCCCTCCTCTGCATACGACATCCAACTTCCTGTAGCGGCTGCTCTTTTATCAAATGTATTAAGAATGGAGATGTACCTAATGAACTGTCTAATTATGTGTCTTTTTAACCACCCCCAGAATTCCGCGATCTGATGGTCCTGGCAAACGCTAAGCGACGCGACCACGAGAGAAGGAGTGGTGAGATTCTGCAAACACGCCACATGCACAGTTTACGTTCGCATCAAAACACGGCCGCCTCATTACGATAACAAATGGCTGCCGGTGACCTTTAAACAGCACAGATGCAAACTGAGCTCCACATACATCAGTGTGACATTGTCATCGTTTGCTTCTCCCTTTCCTCTCCAAGGACCGTACTTCGAGGAGTTCTTGTCGTGGAACGTTAACGAGGATTGCCAAGTGATCATAAAGTGCAAGGTACTTAATTGCGGCAATGAATATAATGCCACTGTTTTCGTTGTGTGACGGTCATTAGTGCAAACGATAAAAAAGTTAGCTGTTGTAAAAAAGCTCCAAAATCATTAACCCACAAATGCTCTTTGTATATAAAAATTATTCAAAAGTTGCATCATATTTTTCCCGAATTTAGCAGGCCCACCTCTGCTTCAATGTTTATGTTTCAGTTCAAATTGACCAGTTTAAAAGTTTCAAAATCTAGGAATATATGTATCCTGAATATATTAGTGATGTCCCGATCACATTTTTTGCACCCGAGTCCGAGTCTTTGATTTTAAGTGTCTTGTACCGAGTCCCAATCCGATACATACCGTAAAATAAACAAATAAACATAATTATATATATATATATATATATATATATATATATATATATATATTAATCATTACATTAAGCAAATGTAAATAATTTTGGTAATCCTAATTGACCTAAAAATGTAAACATTTTTGTCTGACTTCATGTCAGACAGTCAGGGGGGGAAATGACGAATTGCTGTTGCTGCTGCACGCGCCTTGGCCTCCGAGAGGAAGTGCATGGAGCTACACGTTTGCAGTAAGCTAAAAAAAAAAAAAAGAATAGAAGAACGTTGCAATAAAACATTAATTTAACTCGTTTTCCACAGATTAGGAAGAATATATATAAAATCCCCCCCATGATCTAATGCTAATTCTAGCTAGCCCGTCAATGGGGTTTTCCATTGACTGTTCGCATCAAGCCAGGCAATTTCTAAAATGATCATGTGTCTCGTATTTAAATATACAATGTGTAATTATTTTTGTTGCGTGTTTAGTTTTACAGTAAACCACAACTGCGGTGTCATTAAACAGTTTAAATCACTCTCAGGGAGGGCAGAGACTGTGTGTGTGTGTGTGTGTGTGTGTGTGTGTGTCTGTGTCACGCATACACAAATAAGTCACTTATACCGGTACTAAAAATACCCCAAAAAGTTACATTGTTTTATATCAAATGAAGCTGTTACTGTTCAATTTGGAAAGATCTTTGTACCTTTGGATTATTTTGTCACTTTGTCACATTTAAAATGTCAGAAAATATATGTAAATATAATATAATAATATAAATATAATATCAGGATAAGCAATATAGAAAATGGATGGATAAACAGACTCACTGTATATTAAATATAAAAATAAAGTTGCTTCAGAGGGTCTATATTGCACTCCTGGTTCTATATACTGTATCACCACTGGTTCCATATAGCACCATTGTACATCATTATTGTATTTGCTTCTAAAATGGTGCTATATATAGAATCATGGGATAATGGTTGGTTCCATAAGGAACCACTAAGAATGGGTGCTAAATAGTCCCCAAAAGTGGTTCTCCTATGCTTACAAGCCAAAAAAACTGAAAAACTTTGGGTACTGTGTAGAACATTTGTTTTTTAGAATGTATTGATACAAGGGACTAAAAGGAGAGCGGAAAGGTATGATTTTTATGTTTTTGAAAATATAGTATTTTACATTTAACCCACAGATGCTCATCGTATATAAAAATTGTTAATATTTGCATCCTATCTCTTCATAAATTTAGCATGGTAGTCATAGGACTTCACAATAACTGAAATGGTCCCTGATAGGGAAGAAGGTTGCCTACCCTTGCTTTAATATTTATCTATCAATTCAGATTTACCAATTTTAAAGTCTAGTAAAATATATTTAAAACATATATGTTTATCTAATAATAACAATTTTACATCTATATATCATTTTTGTTCTTTGCTTGATTTTATTTGAAACTTTAACAATTAGTTTTTAATTTTTCAAAACCTCAAAAATATATTTTTCTGAAGTGTTTAATCCTTTTTTTTGTTACATTTTTGTATTTACAAAAATCCTCCCCATAGGATGGATGCATGGAATATGCCGACTTTATGGTGTAATGAATATATCTGCAGGTGACAAACACGACCAAAGACTCCACCCTCAGGTGGTTCAAGGACGGCGTAGCGATGACACAGACTGATTACGACCACCCCTCTGGAGTCAGCGCAATCACTATGCCACAGGTAATCAAACACTAATCAATGTGTGTGCCAGTTTTGAATATATAATCAGATGATTTGTGTGTAACGTGTCCCCTCAGGTTGAAAAAAAGCAGGCAGGCTCGTACAAAGCGGTGGTGTCAGACGCCAGAGGAGAGGACGTCAGCACCTTGTCGTTGCAGGATGAAGGTGTCGCAAAACGAGCTCATTTGTTTAATGGGCTTTTTACACCATGTCATTTTTGCTTTTCCTGAAGTGGGGCACACACATACCGACAAACTGGCCAAACTTTTAAGCATTTCCCCTCTGCTGCGATCCAAGTCAGCAAAGCCCTGATTGTTGAATGTTTCTACAAGATTATCCTGAGTGATTCTTCTGCTTGAAAAGCAGTAAGAACACACTTGATGATTTGTTTTCCCCTCGCCATATCAGGACTCTCTTGCACTTTAGCAATTGGTTAAAAATTGCTCAATGTTAAAAAACACAATGTCTACCCTGCTTTAAGGACAAGCAGTCGGTGTGGGTGTGTGGTGTTTCTTTATAACGTTGCCTTCGAGTGGCCTGGCATGCTCATTAAAGTCCTTTCAGTCGTAAATGTCACACACCGCTTATTATTAATAGTGTTTATGTTTCTTCACAGAGTATGACAAGCTTCTCCAGAAACTGAGCAAACAATGTGGTGAGTCAGTGACATACTGGAGGACCCTGCCGAGGTGCTGTGTTGGCATGAGAATATCCATCTATCCATACATCCATACATCCATACATCCATACATCCATCCCTCCCTCCCTCCCTCCCTCCCTCCCTGCAGGATTGTCAGCAGGTCCGCTCAGGGTTCAGAGCACAGCAGAAGGTTTCAGGCTCTACTGCTGCCTCATCTATTACATCAGTTACCTGAAGACCACCTGGAGCTTCAAGTAAGTGGGCCCATGTGCAGAGCAGCTTCCGGACTTGACATCTACTGTACACCATAAAAATCAACTTCATTTGTAAACAATCAAAAGATAAAGATTACATACCCTTTCCAAAAAAAAATTATATCATGGAAAGTTTATTTCTTTCCATAATTCCATTCAAAAAGTTAAACTTTCATTGATTATAGATTCACGATCTACAATTTAAACAATTTCAAGTATTTATTTATTTAGTTTT
Organism: Phyllopteryx taeniolatus; assembly: GCF_024500385.1. Taxonomy (NCBI): domain Eukaryota; kingdom Metazoa; phylum Chordata; class Actinopteri; order Syngnathiformes; family Syngnathidae; genus Phyllopteryx; species Phyllopteryx taeniolatus. The sequence continues at coordinate 20,017,060 of NC_084507.1, forward strand.
GCATAATTTGGGCTTCCAGCTCATAAAACCCAAGAAATCAGGAATTCAAAAAATTTGAATACTGTGAAGGAATCAGCCCAAATTTTGCAGGCCATAAATGTTTCAAACTGAGTGTCACACACTAATCATCTACTAAACTCAAAACACCTGCACAGGTTTCCCCCGGTGTCATTAAATTGCTTCAGTTTGGTTCAAATGTCTCAGTTGGGTTCAATATGGGGAAGACTGCAGACTTGGCAACTGGCCACAAGACCATCATTGATGCCCTCCATAGGATGGATGGGTAAGCCACAGAGGTTCATAGGTAAGGAGTTTGGCTGTTCACAGAGTGCTGTGTCCAAGCATATCAATGGAAAGTCTAGAGAAAGGACAAAATGTGGCCAGAGAAGATGCACCAGCAAAAGAGATGACCGTGGGCTTTGGTGGATTATCAAACAGAGAAGATTCAAGAATCTAGCAGAGATCCCGAAAGAGTAGAATGAGGCGGGGGTCACAGCTTCAAAACCCACCACATTCAGACACATCCGTCAGATGGGCTACAACTGTCGGTTTCTTCGGGTCAAGCCACTTCTGAGCCTGAGCCAACATAGGAAGCGTCTCAACTGGGCCAAGGAGAAGGACTGGACTGTTGGCCAGTGGTCCAAGGTCCTCTTTTCCGATGAAAGTAAAGCGTGCCTTTCATTCGGGAATCAAGCTAAAAGGGTTTGGGAGGAGGACTGATGAAGAACAGAACCAAAGCTGCTTGAGGTCCAGTGTGAAATATCCACAGTCAGTCATGATTTGGGGTGCAATGTCCAGTGCAGGTGTTTGTAAACTCTGCTTTCTTATATCCAAGGTCACCGCAACAGTCTACCAGAATGTTTTAGAGGACTTCATTATTCCTTCTGCTGAGGATCTGTATGGTGATGCAGATTTCATCTTCCAGCAGGACCTGGCCCCTGCCCATACCACCAGAAGCACCAAAACCTGGTTTGATACCCATGCCATCACAGTGCTTGACTGGCCAGCCAACTCGCCAGATCTAAACCCCACTGAGAATCTATAGGGTATTATCAAGAGGAAATTGAGGGGCACCAGACCCAAAAACAAAGACGAACTGACAGCTAGCATCATGGAAATCTGGGTTTACATAACTTCCAGGCAATGCTACAGGCTGATTGTCTCAATGCCTCAGCGCATCCAGGCAGTGACTAAAGCAGAGGGATTCCCAATCAAGTATTGAAGATTAACATATCGTTTTGAAAGTACCATATTTTGATTGATTTAATATGACCCTACTTTCTTTCTTTTTTTTCTACAAAAACTGAGAAATAAATGGTTATTTCTTCACAGTATTCTAATTTTTGGAATTCCTGATTTGTGGGTTTTATGAGCTAGAAGCCCAAATTATGTAAAAATAAACAAATAAATACTTGAAATTGTTTAAATTGTGGGCCCTGAATCTACAATTTATGAAAGTTTACCTTTTTTAATGGAATTATGGAAATAAATAAACTTTTCCATGATATTCACATTTTTGGGAAAGGGTCTGTATATTCAAACAGCGGTGGGGACATTTTGGGTGTTTTCCAAGTAATTGTATTGGGTTTTCTCTGATTACTCAGGCTTACGCCCACATTCCAAAATAAACATGCATGGAAGACTGAAGACTAAATTGTCCATAGGTGTAAATGTGAGTGTAAGTGGTTGTTTGTCTATATGCCCTGCAATTGACTGACCACCAGTCCAGAGTGTACCACTCCTCTCACCCAAAACTCAGTTGGGATGGGCTCCTGCTCACCTGCGACCCTAATGGGGACAGTTAGTGTTGTGTAAATAAGTAGTATATGAACACGACATGAAATGGCCTGTCATACCAGATCATAAAAATAAGTAAATGAAAACGTTTTTTGCATTCATTCCATAGGTGCAAATTAGATATATATGGCTATTTAATTGAACTAAACAGACAAAACAAAAAACGTCTATCTTTTGGTTCACAAACTAGTGAACGTCTACTTTAATGTTGAGCGTGCAACAGTATTTTTAAAGTAAGCTTGTAGCACCTCCTGCTGGTTTTAAAGGTAATACACTAAATACAGACTTCAATACACTAACGCTGGATTAATTCTAAACACGTCTGCCCACAATTGTGGTTCCGGATTCAAATCTCAGCTCTTCCACATTCCAAAAACATGCATGTTAGTTTCATTGTAGACTCCAAATTTTCCTCAAGTGTGAATGTGAGTGTGATTGCTTGTTTGAGTTTATGGAGACCAGTCCAGGGTGTACCCTGCCTCTCTCTCCCAAAGTCAGCTAGGATAGGCTCCAGCTCACCTGTGATGATGACAAGCACTACAGAAAATGGATGAATGGATGTTTGTCCCCTTCCTTCAAGGAGGTCATGTTTTCAGTTTGTTAACTGTGTAAAAACTATTTCTGTACTTACTAAAACAAAACAAAAAAAACGTTGAGAAATTACAAATTGGTGGGGAGGATCTGGATATAGGTGCAGGTTTAGGATTTGACAAATAAAGATTGTTCATGTTTTTCTTGCAGGGGGAAACAGATGGAACCACAGTCCAGGACCAGGATGGGCAGCAATGTGCACACGGTTTGGATGGACATCTACAACCCGACAGAAAATGACAAAGGCAAATACACCCTGGAGATGTTTGACGGCGTCGAGACACACGAGCGTCATCTGGATCTGTCGGGACAAGGTGGGGGCACACACGAGACTCAACGTCATGTTACGTATGAGATAATTGTAATAATAATCAGATTTATTCGCAGTATTTGCAGATGCCTTGGTGGAGCACCAGAGACTGAAGTAAGCTGTCTTTCCTTTAGTTTCAAATCATTCATCATAATTGGCTGAGATGCTGATTTGGCTTCTTTATCCCTTTAGGCAAGAGCGCGTCATTGAGAAAAGTGAGTTACGAAGAACTTTCGAGAGCAGGTGGCATCAGAGACTGACCGAGTTTGTTTCAGATCGGGCCAAAGTGACAAAAGGTCTCCCAGATGTGGTGGCCATCATGGAGGGCAAGGTAAGACACAAGATGACATAGCGAAACACATGACTTTTTTCGATTGACAGTATTTTTTTCCCATCAGAAATAATGGAAATGAATCCATTCCAGGTCCAAGTATCACCGTTATGTTTACAGAAACATGTCAACGTTCTTAACTGTTGTTTGTTTGTTTTTGTTTTGTTTTGTTTTTTACACAAAAATCAGCTGTCCGATCTTAATGGATTTTTTTTCTCACTTCGCTTTTAGAAAAATAAAATGGACATCTTGAATGAAACGACCAGTGGCGTCACTAGGCCTAATCAAGCCCCCCAAAAATTGTTTGGTATTAAGTGTTTATGGTGAAGTTTTATTCACCTCCTAAAACTGATCTTCAGCCCCCCTAAAATAAATGTTGGTTTCCCCAAAATGCCCCATTTTCCTCATTTCATATATATTACTTCTGTGGAAGTTGATGCAAGTTCATGCTGGAGGGGGGGAAAAGAATTACTCGAAAAAAACAGTTTTAACACATTTTGGTATCATGAGGAATACAAGAAAATCCATCCATCCATCCATTTTCTGAGCCGCTTCTCCTCACTAGGGTCGCGGGCGTGCTGGAGCCTATCCCAGCTGTCATCGGGCAGGAGGCGGGGTACACCCTGAACTGGTTGCCAGCCAATCGCAGGGCACATAGGAACAAACAACCATTCGCACTCACAGTCATGCCTACGGGCAATTTAGAGTCTCCAATTCATGCATGTTTTTGGGATGTGGGAGGAAACCGGAGTGCCCGGAGAAAACCCACGCAGGCACAGGGAGAACATGCAAACTCCACACAGGCGGTGCCGGGGATTGAACCCGGGTCCTCAGAACTGTGAGGCTGACGCTCTAACCAGTCGGCCACCGTGCCGCTACAAGAAAATCCCACAGGTAGAAAATAAAAAACAGATTCAAACTGTGAACAAAAGCAAAAGTTGGTTTCGAAAACTGTCATTCTCATTTGCTTTATCTAAAAGTGAAGGGGAAAATGATCAAATTGAATTATTGTGGGGTTAAGACCAGTATTGACCATCCCCAGTATAACTCACTTGACTTCATGCTTGATGGCAGGACAAATTTCGACTTGTACGACTTCAGGCGTGTTCGACTCTCGAGCCTCCACATTTATTGCTTGTTTTTTGTACATTTACAACGACACAACGTTTTCCTGCCCGCAGTCTCTGTGCCTGACGTGCTTCATCGAGGGCGACCCGACCCCAGATGTCTTCTGGCTGCGCAACGAGCGCGAGATCGCCGGCGAGGACCAGTTCTTCATCACCAGGGAGTCCGGCTGTAGCACCATCACCATCAACGACGTCCACACGGACAACTCCGGCAAATACACCGTGCTGGTGCGCAACCGCTGCGGCTCCGAGTCAGTGGATGTGACCGTGAGCGTGTACAAGCGTGGCGAGGTGCCACCGGCCAACGCTGTCGAGATGGGTTTGTGAAAGGAGGAGGTGGACAGATGACCAGTTCAGAGTAGTTGGCATAGATCAAGGGTGGGCAGACTTTTGTGATGAAGGACCACATTTGATTTTTAAGCAGAGATGGACCAGGTCATTAGGAAATTATGTTTAAAAGGTGTTTAAATGTGTATGTAAAACAGTTTAAGCTAATAATATTTAAAAAAATGAAAATATCTTTTTAATAGTAAAATTACCAATTTTAAATACACATTTCAACAGGTGTATGTAGAATAATTTTTACAATAGTAAAATAGAGAATATTTTATAGTTTCTTATAATAGTACAATAAAGAATGATAATATTTCATTTTTAAAATAAACAGCTTTATATAAACATTTTCACAACTTTTAAAAAATCTATTTCATTAAATAATTAGTTAATTCCTTGTATTAAATATAATACAATAAACCGATAAGGTTCTAAAATGAAATTATAAATAAAATAAAAAAGAAAATTAGTTTTATTATTCTTGTAATAATTTTAGTATACTGTGTTTGGTTAAAAAATATCACAAATTATCAATAGTAAAGTAAAAGATGATAGAACTTTCAAGTAATTGATGAACCAAACAACCAATCATGTAAAATGTTTATTTAATAAATCAATTAACCAATTATTTTTATGAAATAAATTAATACAATTGTTTTAATTAATCAATTTCAGGAAAAAAAACAGTTAAATTAATGCAACAGATATTAAAATATTACCGCGTTCATATATTTAGAAAAAAAACAGATTTGGTCTTATGTGGTCCATAGGTGATACTTTGCCCACACCTGTTATCGATGGTTTGGTATCGATGCTGTGGCTTGGTCGATCTTCTTATATCAAAGCTTCCAATGCAAGTGATATTAGGATGTCACTCAGTTAAGTGCAAACTAAAAAAAAATTTTTTTTTTAAATACATGATGGAGCATCATATTTGCGTTTGTTCATTAGCAGGCTACTTCCTGGTTTCCAGAGGGTGCTGAAAGACAGGTGGTACTTTTTGGGATTCTGTACGGCACGAATGAGGGATGTAATAGTGTGCCAAAAATCCCGGTTTGGTATGTCCCTTTCTTTTAAGGGCACGGTTTTGTTCAGAAACAGTTAGGGAACAAATGCAGAACATAAAGAAGACGAAGCCAGTTTGTACTTTAAAAGTGCAAACAGTCCATGGGGTCATTCACCCCACTGGCGGGCCTCTAGAGTCACGTTAGGAGGTTCAACGGCACTGCAGAGGGGAAAGGTTGCGCACGTGTATAAAGCTAAACTCAAATAATGTGTTTCCACAAATAGTGCCATTTATTCATTCAACTCAACTGCAGATGTGGGAGAGGCATCCTATTAGTAAAAAAAGGTTTTGGGAATAATACACCCATCCATTCTCTTTTGGGCTTGTCTTCATTAGGGTCACATCAGGTGAGCTGGAGCCTGTCTCAGCTGACTTTCAGGAGAGAGGGGGATTATGCCCTCGACTGGTCGCCAGCCAATCGGAAGGCATTTATATATATAAACAAACAGTCATTCACACCCAAGGGCAATTTTACATAACCCTAACATGCATGTTTTTGGAATGTGGGAAGAAGCCGGAGTACCTGCAGAAAACCCACACAAGCATGGGGAGAACACACAAACTCCTGACTGGAAGGCCACTGATTCAAGAGCCATAGATTCAAACTTCGGACCTCAAAACTGTGAGGCTGATGTGCTAACCACTAGTCCTCCGTTTTTGTCTTATTCTTCTTCTGTTGCGTCAATTGCGTTCTCCTTTCTCTATGCCTCAGTCGACCTGCACGCTGTCCATATATGGGCCTGCCCGTTTGCAGGTAAAACACGTTATTCCTGTTACATCATTTAGAGCACCACCAAGTGATCCAGCATGGGAATATAGAGGATAGTCACTGAATATAAAAAAATAAATATTGAAAAATATAGCAAGATGTGTCACAAGCTGATAGGCTTTATCAGCATTCTGTCATCTACTCTTGTCGTGGCTTGGGTGAAAATTAAATAGTTGTGGATTATAGTGTAGATTTAAGTCTCCACATTATTTGCTTTGGCGGGTGCTGCTGTTTTAGTTTACAAGAGCACCTGGACTCAGCAGTTTAATGTCCCTCGCCTGTCCGTAGCGTCTGTGAAGTGAGATCATTACACTTACTCTCATTTTTTTCTGACGGAAAATTGGATTATTTGTATTCAGTGGTTGGAAACTCCCTGACTAAATGGGGATACACCGCTATTGGGGAAGACGCCTTAGTAGTACAATTTTTTTTGGAACCAAGCTTTTTAGAAATAATATTAAACAAGTGCGATTGGCTGGCAACCAGGTTGTACCTCGCCTCTCGCCCGAAGATAGCGGGGATAGGCTCCAGCACGCCCGCGAACCCTAGTGAGGATAAGCGATACGGAAAATGGATGGATGGCATATCAAACAATATTGCCGGGAAATGACTGGGTGAAACAAAGAAGTCATGTAGCTTTGAGAGACTGTTTACGTGCCTCTGTAGGTGCTGCTGTTTTGGTTAGCAAGTTCATATGGGCTCAGTAGAACAATAATGTCTATGAACTGAGATAATTACACATTTGTATGGGAAACGGGAAGTGTTTATTTGTATTAAGCACTCTCTGGGGATGGCCACTATTTGAGGAAATACGGTATGTACTGATTAGTTTTGAAATAAAATGCTTTTCCATGTAGACGTGGGTGCGTTGCTTGTTGATGCTACCCATGTGAGCTTTGTGCTTCTCAAGTTTTTTCTCATCAGGTTACACAGGTGGCAAAAATACCCACACTCTGTACTTAAGTAGGAGTACAGATACTTGTGTCAAAAAATAATTGTGGAAAAGTAGTACTGAGTCAACTGATTACTGATTACACCTTTAAAATGTAATTTAGTTACTTTACTGATCACTTAATCGAACAGGTCATGCACTTTAGTCATCAATTGTTATGGAGGATTTTAGAGGCCTTTGAAAATGCTCATTCCATGTTTTTTAGAAAATTCCACAAAGATGGTGGCCACTCATCACGTTGCTAATATAAACCCAATTTCCGGACATAATTTGCAGCACTTGCTAAGCTAACGTAGGTCCAAACTTTGCATAGCTTGCTAACTTAGCACATAACAGGTAGGTACGACACAGACGTAACTTCTTATATACACAAGAAATGGCAACATAAACTCATGGACGCACACCCAGGGACAAGATATCTATCTTGGTAATACATAAAATATTGCTAGCTGTGTTGCTGCCGTTGTTGGTAATGCTCCCTGGTTCACGTTCCGCCTTGTAAGTTCCCAAGTTAGTGGCTCTGACAGATGGAAAAAAGTAACGAGCCTATTTTGACCAACGATGAGTAGAAAACAGCTGTTTTTAAATGTAGGGAGTAAAAGTAAAAAGACCAGAAAAATATATACTCAAGTACCTGAAAAATTAACTCAAGTACAGTAACCAAGTACCTGTGCGTCATTAATTCCCACCAATGTCGAGTTTTTGCCTCTGCATCATGTATCAGTGAACCTCCCAAACTCAAAAGTAGTCACCATCTCCGTTTCACTCCTATTCGTGGAGCAAATGAACTCGGGGCTGTTCAAACAACGTCCGATGGGGTTACTAATTAAACGCCTCGCCGGGGGAGTATAAAAATGAGCGGGATGGGGGAAATTCTCCCCACACTGTTGAGCTTCACTTCCCTCACTGCCCGTCTCAGCCTCCTATTGGTCAACATGGACTTCAATGGGACATGGCAGGTCTACGCCCAGGAGAACTATGAGGCCTTCCTCAAGGCCATGGGTAAGGGGGAAAAACACTTGTGGAACTTGTTCTATCGCAATATGTCAATTAATAATGTGTTTTTGTTGTTGTTGTTGTTTTTTGTTTTACTCATCAGAACTCCCCGATGAGGTCATCAAGATGGCCAAGGACATCAAGCCTGTGACGGAGATCACGCAGAAGGGCAAGGACTTCGTGGTGACCTCCAAGACGCCCGGGAAGACCGTGACCAACTCCTTTACTATCGGCAAGGAGGCTGACATCACCACCATGGACGGCAAGAAGCTCAAGGTGAAGTTTCTTTTTATTTAATTTTTTTTTGAGAAAATGAATGTTTATCACGCGGCACAGTGGACGACTGGTTAGAGCGTCAGCCTCACAGTTCTGAGGTGCGGGGTTCAATCCCCGTCCCTGCCTGTGTGGAGTTTGCATGTTCTCCCCGTGCCTGCGTGGGTTTTCTCCGGGCACTCCGGTTTCCTCCCACATCCCAAAAACATGCATGAATTGGAGACTCTAAATTGCCCGTAGGCATGACTGTGAGTGCGAATAGTTGTTTGTTTCGATGTGCCCTGCGATTGGCTGGCAACCGATGACAGCTGGGATAGGCTCCAGCACGCCCGCGACCCTAGTGAGGAGAAGCGGCTCAGAAAATGGATGGATGGATGGATGTTTATCACAGAAATAGGGATTTTTTTTGTTTGCAATTCAATGAGCCTATACAGTAACTGTATTTCATAAGCAATTGTTGCAAAGGCACAAGGATAGTTGGACACTATTTTCCTTTAATTCACTGGAAATGTGGTCATTTATATATGAAAAAAGTTGCCAAGCATTAGGTATCCCTGTCCTACATTACTTTAACAATATTTGTATTATTGCAGTTGGTGGCCAACTGCACTGTATATATTGAGAATGGTTTCTTAATATTTTGTAGCTAAAAATGTGACCTGAAAAAAAAATAGATACACATTATGCAGATGGGAACTCGTGTGTTGCGGTGTTCTGGAAAAGTTTGAGGAGGACATTCACAAGATTAAACTGTGTATAATAAATTTAATTGTAATCAGTGGAAATGTAATACAAATGTACATTTTAAAAGTGAATAGTACAGTACTTACTTTACGCCGAACCTGTTGGCCTATGCCAATTTTTTAAACCATTATTCATTATGTACCCACCCAGTGCGTTGTCAACATGGAGGGCGGCAAGTTGGTCTGCAACACCGGCAAGTTCTGCCACGTCCAGGAGATCAAAGGAGGCGAAATGATCGAGGTACCATGAATGCATCACTTGCCACACGGACAGTACGTTTTTTTTTCTTTACACAACGGGTATGTGTCATTTTTCTCTCCTCTCTCGGTTTAGACTCTGAGCATGGGCTCTGTAACTCTCGTCAGGAAGAGCAAGAAAATGTGAAAACCTGGTCTGTGAAATTTTAAATAAATGTCTCTTTAAATAAAATCCCTTTTCGATGTTGTCTGTGTTGTTCGCCCTCCTCGTTACGAACTGAAGGCATCACGCTTGACAACGGAGTCTCCACGGAGCATGCGTAAAACCGAGTGAAGTTGCGCATGCGCATTTCGTACACACGTAGCTTCCTAGCCTTGGATCGGGTTTGCTATTACAGTTCGTCGAACGGGGAACGTTCTAAAAAAAAATTTTAAAAAACACCTGTGGCTCTTAAATCGTCGTCACAAATGGCGAGGTACCTGCGACCCCCAAACTCCTCTCTGTTTGTCCGGAATATCTCCGATGAGTCCAGGTAAGTCGTCACTGTTAACCGTGTGTTAGTTTAGCTACCGTTAACCCCAAAAACAAATGGCTAACCAGACGTCGACGCTATTGAGTTAACAGCCTGGTATTGCGGTTGACGTTTCTATCAAATGGCGACTTTGAAGACGAATTCGTGGATATGCTTTAAAATACAGCTATGTTAAGAAAGAGGCCATTGTTTTATTCAGAGAGCTACAGTAGTAATGGCGGTTAAGCGAACCGCTAGTTGCTGCTTTAGCAACTGTAAGGATGTAAATGCAAAATATGTGATGTTACGCTGTGAAAGCTGTATTGGAACTTATTACATAAGATATAAAAGTCAACACAAAAAAAAAAGATGTGGCCATAGGGCAAACATTGCAACGGAATTATATGGAGTCGTTAAATTGCACATCCGTGTACTTTGTCGTTAATGGTGCAAAACTAAATCGCTAAAAAATTAATAGTAAAAAAAAAAAAAAAAAAGAATAACTTGTTTTTTTGTTAAGGTCGAAAGCTACTTAAAATCCACTAATATAACCTTTATTGTATATGTATTTTACATGTTTTGAATTTTTTATTATTATATTCTGCGTAAGATTTTTTTTATTTTTTACATTTACAACACATACCAAATGTGTACATAAAAGATATTTAAACTAGCTGGATTATTGTAAAAATCTAGTACGTATTAGATATACTAAAATATGTGTCCTACATATTAGATGTTTTTTTAAATAATGTTTTTAAATAGATGATTAAATGAAGCTGCTTATTTATTTTTACATTTGTAAAATAAAATGTTAATTAAAATATTGTAAAATTTCTATTTTTTTAAATATTGTAATATGTTGATTAGTGGTGCATGATTAATCGACACCTAATCGATTATGAAATTAATTTATTTCTGATAATTGATTGTTTAAATACCTCTCAACAGTTAATATTAACAATTATATTTATTATAAGAATAAAGAAGTACGTCGTACATAAACATTATACTTATTATAATAATCAAGCCCAATTATTAGCTTTGTGTTTCATCAAAATAAGACATTTGCAAACATCATTTGATTTGGAAAACATAAACATTTGCCCATTTTCTGACATGTTGCTGACCAAGCTAGGAACTGAATGACAATCAATTTGTTTGTGCATTTTCTGCACTGTCAATTCGAAATAAATATCCTATTTTTTAATAAAGTGTTGGACATTTCAAAAAGTTTGTTCTAAAACAATCGAACAGATTAATTGCCAGATTAATTTATTATTAAAAATGGTTAGTTGCAGCCCTTTTGATTAAGATATTGCAAACAGCTAAATTATAATCTATATATCAGATGCTTATTTTTGTATGTATATACTGAAATATGTTCATTTAAATTTTCTTATTATAATCAACAGATTATAAAATTATATACTGAAATGTGTTTATTAGAAATATAACTTCATTATTATAGTAATGTTCTCTGTATTATCTGCTTATTTTTATATTTATATCCTGCTATATGTACATAAAATGGATTGTAAAATTCTACATATTGGATACTTTTTATTTTGATATAAAAAAAATTTGTGTATATATATATATATATATATATGTGTGTGTATATAAATGTGTACGTGTGTATATGTGTATATGTGTGTGTATATGTATATATATATGTGTGTGTGTTTATATATATATGTATGTGTGTGTATATATATGTGTGTGTGTGTATATATATATATATATATATATATATATATATAAATGTGTGTGTGTGTGTATATATTATATATGTGTGTATATATGTGTGTGCGTGTATATGTGTGTGTGTGTGTGTATAGATGATATATATGTATGTATGTATATAAAATAAACATTTTATAGTCTTGTTTAAACATTGAAAGAGCTGGGGTATCATAATGCTCTTCATATTTAATGCAAATTTTTATGTGTATACTGAAATATATCAATTAAAACAGCTGCATTTTGGAAAATTAGCGCGCTTTATTATATATTCATTTAGTCTTAAAAACATTAATCTTAATGTTATTAATAGATTAACCGCCGGTGATGCAAATTAAGACATCTGATCATCTACGTAACAAAACATAACGTAACTAATATTTATTTTAACTTTAACAGTGGATTTTGAGTGACAAATTCAAATTAACTGTGGCCATTTTCAGCTTTTGTGTATCCTACTGTGGATGTGACTCTCCCCCCCCCCCCAACCACTCTGTTTCCCTTTAAACTTTTTACCAAAATTACTTCAACTGTGTACAGTTGGACTGTTTGTTTTAATTCACACTTTGGGCTCCAGCTCATGGTGGATGTAAAAAGGACAAATAAAAATGTGCTTATGTCATCATTTCACGACACTTTAGGCCAGAAGATTTGCGGCGCGAGTTTGGTCGTTATGGGCCTATTGTAGACGTCTACATTCCACTTGACTTCTATACGCGCCGGCCAAGAGGATTTGCTTACATTCAATATCCTTTCTTCTTCTTCTGTGCTGTTTCCACTGTGGTGTGTCTTGTTTGTAACTGGTATCTCTTTTGTTGTTGCCTCAGAATGGTAAAGATACAGTTCTGGAGAGCCAGCCCCCACACAGAAAAGTTACCAGGTAGACTAGCCAAAGCCAAAGACCAAGCGCTAGCAAAAAAAAAAAACATACACAGCAAAAGCATCAAGATGCAAAGAGGAGAGAGAGCGGCCATTTTGTCTGCCAAAGGGAGCACCTCCATTTTATGGGCCAAAGGGAGGAAAAGCGGGCGAAAAGTGTTTATTGGGCAAAGACAAGTGCTACTACGTTCTTCTGCCAAGGCAAAAAAGAGCAAGCTCAAGTGCAAAGATCAAGCGTGTTAAAAGGTAAACAAGACAAGCTTTTTTTAACGTATCCTCCTCAAATCTGATCACTATTTATATTTATGTCTTGTCCATACAGTCTCCAGTCACTTAACTCTTCAGTGTCATGTACCTTACTTGATTGTTTCATGATGTGCCAGCATTGATCTCCATGTGAACGTGCCCATATGAGCACGTGATGAATAACCGCAGGCCTCTTTGGTGGTTGTGTACGTGTGTGTGTGTGTGTGTGTGGTTCTACAGACAGTCAATTTGTCGACATTACAACTCCACAGTGATGTCGACAAGTCACAATTCGCGTTTTTGGCTTGATGTGGAGCCACTTAAAGCAACAGCTGTGTGTGCTTAGTGAAATTATTCCGTCACCTTAAATGATTAAAATCTTCTATTTTTGAATGTGCAGCTTTGGTCAGTGATGGAGAACCAGTTAAAGGGGAGAAAAGCCAGATTTTGAACAAGTTTTCGAGCCTATGCTGTCAAAGCGGAAGGAGAGTGGCGAATTATTGCAGCACACGCACAGGTCTGTGATAAATCGCAAATTCCCACTACTGTGGTGTGCACAGAACCAGGAAAGGTTTGGCCAAGTTGTGCAAACGTTACCTGGCTGTGTCCAGCAGCAAGCACATTGAGGGGATTCCCCCCCGGCTGGAAAAGCAGGCAAGCTTTCAACCAGCTCACATCCATGCTCTCTTTTTCTAACGTGTATGTTCTGCGTAAATTTGATGAATGAGCTGTCCATTATTGGTGAATATAGATTATTGCGAAGTATTCCTTCCTCATGTGATGTTTTATTTTTAAATTATTATAGTACTGGACTGATAAAATATCAATGACATCATCAGCGACTTGTCAACTTTTATCACAGTAGTGTCGCCTTAAAAAATAAATAAAAAAGACTACTACAACCACACGAGTGCATGTGTGTGTTGTCTTCTGACCTAAAATTAAAACCTTAACCGCGTCAGCACGTTCGAAGATGTCAGAGATGCTGAAGACGCCCTCCACAATCTGGACCACAAGTGGGTGTCTGGGCGCCAGATCGAGATCCAGTTTGCCCAAGGAGACCGCAAGAGTAAGAACTTATAGACACACACACACACACACTGGAGCCTCTGAATTCCAATGCCCGTACAATGTGAAAATCAACCAAACACTCCCAGGTAATAGCTCACATGACATTGTCATTTTAGAGGTGTATCAGATTTTAGTGAGCATCAATAACTGCCCTTTTTTAGCAAAATCTTGTTAAAAGTTTCTCATTTTTCGGGGGGAAACATGCCTCTAAAATGGCACAAAACTTCAGAGACCTCAGTACAAGGATCATCAAATAGGAAGCTTTTTTTTCCCTTCAAATTTAGATAATTGTTGTACTTGTACTTGAGAGGTTCCACTGTACCATTCAGTGTTGTTGATCCTGACATAATGTGTGACATCTTTCATTGCCTCTCAAAAGCTCCCAACCAGATGAAGTCCAAAGAGCGACACTCCCCTCGTAGCTTCTCGCGCTACGACGACGACGACCGCGACGGGCGCCGCAGACGTTCTCGCAGTCGTAGCTACGAGCGCCGCCGATCGCGCAGCCCCTCGTACGAACGCCGGCCGCGGGGATCGGACAGTCCCAGAGAGTACGTCCTACACACACTTCTGTCCACTCTATCTACTTTCACATATTCGACCCTTTTTGTGTTCATTTTGGTGGACCCTGATGGTTATTTTCGTGTCCTGCTTCAGCTCACGCTCCTACACCCGACACAGACGCAGCAGAAGCCACGAAAATGACAAGTAGGTTCTCTTGTTTTGTTTTTTTAAGAAATTGATTATATACAGTTGTGCTCATAAGTTTACATACCCTGGGAGAATTTATGATTTCTTGGCCATTTTTCAGGGAATATATGAATTTTTAAGGAACTGAGAATGCCAATCAGACTTTTGTTCAAACAAAATTAAGAAGTGGAAAATGTAAACAATGAAACCAAACCACAATCAGGTCGACCAACAAAAATTTCTGCCACAACAAAATTGTTCGAGATGCAAAGAAAAACCGACAGATGACTTCACCTGAAATACAGGACTCCGGGCGGTGGGGAAAAAAAGTGGTTTAGATGTTTCAAGATGCACAATAAGGAGGCACATGGAGAAAAATGGGCTGCATGGTCGAGTCGCCCGAAGAAATCCATTACTACGGCCATGCCACCAAAAAAAAGTCACGCTTACAATATGCCAAACAGCATAGAGACAAGCCTCAAAACTTCTGGAACAAAATCATTTGGAGTGATGAGACCAAAATGTAACTTTTTGGCCACAACCATAAACGTTACATTTGGAGAGGAGTCAACAAGGCCGATGATGAAAGGTACACCATTCCTACTGTGAAACATAGAGGTACATTGCTGATGTTTTGGGGATGTGTGAGCTACCAAGGCATGTGGAACTTGGTCAAAATTGATGGCAAGATGAATGCAGGATGTTATCAAAAAATACTAAAGGAAAATTGGGACGTATGGGACATACTTGGATATTCCAACATGATAATGATCCAAAACGCAAAGCCAAGTCGACCTGCCATTGGCTACAGCAGAATAAATTGAAGGTTCTGGAGTGGCCATCTCAGTCTCCTGACCTTAATATCATTGAGCCACTCTGGGGAGATCTCAAGTGTGCAGTTCATACAAGACAGCCCAAGAATTTACAGGAACTGGGGGCCTTTTGCCAAGAAGAATGGGCAGCTGTACCATCAGAGAAAATAGAGCCTCATCCACAACTACCACAAAATACTTCAAGCTGTCATTGATGTTAAAGGGGGCAATACACGGTATTAAAAACTGGGGTATGTAAACTTTTTATCAGGGTCATTATGATTTCAAAAGAGTAAACACTGTTGTGTGATAATAAATGGCTTCACCCAAACACTAACCATGAGAAAAAAAGTTTTTTTTTTTTAGTTTTAGTTATTCATATTCTCTGAAAAATGGCCAAGAAATCATAAATTCTGCCAGGGTATGTAAACTTGTGAGCACCACTGTATTTGTGTTTATGTATTCAGGGGGTCCTGTGAAGTGTTTACATGCATTTTATTTCTTTAAACAGCAAAGTTAACCAACTTACATACGTACCCTGTACCAAAGAAGATTCTCTGGGTTTAGGACTTCAAACTGTTTGATACATCGCCACCCGACAGTGTAATACCGCAACTTAAGTTAAAAATTACACCCAACTTGTCCAACGCTGGGCTGGTCAGATAAGTTTTCATGGCAGAGGTTTGAGAGACGGAGGTGGCCCGAAATAAGCCTGAGGCCATCAAATTTTACATGCATGAAAATCCCTATTTGAGGGAGGCGTTTATTGTTTTTCTTTGGGATCAGGCACAAAGGCGGCCAGCACGAACGCCACAGAACCCAGCAGGAGGCTGGCTCCCGGAACAGCTCGCCGTCCCACTCCAGACCCAAGGGCAGAAAGAGCCCGTCCCGGTCGCATAGCCCCGCCACCCAGGAAGAAGATTTCCACCTGGCCCCTGGCTCCCGCAAACGCTCCTTTGGCCGCTCCCCGTCGCGTTCCGGGTCACGCTCTGTATCCCGCTCGCGATCGCGGTCCCGCTCCTGGGCAGAGTATAAGTCCGGAGGCCGCTAAACGGTTAACACTTTTTCAGAACTTTTTTTGGGGGTGGGGGGGGGGGTTGTACATTTGTGTTCCGTGACTCGTTTTATGAGGTACAGTTTTCCGACTATTAAAATCTTTTTAACACAATGCCCTTAACTTCTACGCATTGGGTCCCTATGATTGGCTATTAATTACACTGGAATCTCCTATCCACAAAACATTTTGTGGGCAAAAGACTTCATAAGAGTTTGACATCAACAGATCAGGTGAGACTCCAGCTGAGTGAATCAAATGTTTTGCTTTGTGTGTGGGATAACTATAGCACAGGAAAGTAAGAATTAGGGTTAGCATATAGTTGGTTGCTCAGCCTAACAAAATACCATTACAGCATAATGCTAATGTAAATATGCCTTTCATACTGTACGTTACATAACTTCAGCAATACCCCCACAACGCCACTAGAAGGCAGTAACGCCCTATGTCTGAAGAATCCCCAGCCACACTTTGTACAACTTTTATGTAAATGCTACTTGAAAATTGCTAGTACTGTTGATACACAAAGGCGCTAATTTTAGCAACCTAACATTTCACATGGCCATATTTTTAAATGGAAATCAACCGTAGTCATGCACCTGCGTTGGCATGGCAACAGTTTATGGTCATGATCAGTATGTTGGCATTTGTACAATGACTGGACTAACCAACTGTTCTCTTGTAGTTCAATAAAAAAAAAAATCACCTCTGCCAAAACTGTATTGTGAGTATAAAACTGCTCTTTGGACAATACCAATAAAATGTAAAATCAAGACAGTCAAATGGTTTTTGGGGGGGAGGGTAAGGGATTTTATTTATTTATTTTGCTGTAAAATTTAATCTTCAAATCAAGAATGCTTTTTCCAATTTCTTTAACCAATTGTTACCAATCTTAAACGGGGCGTGTTTTCACATACAATGACATTATCGGTGGGGACAAATAATTTAAATCCAATTGATGATGAAAGAAGTTCCAATTTAGCATGAGGAGACTTTGCAATGCACAACTTAACTGGATGAACAATAGTGGGATGAGAAAAATCAACTGCCAGAACAGCTGAGAAGGGTGGTTCTAGGGAAAAACAAAATGGGAAGAAAAAAAAAAAAATCAGCTGGCGGAAGAACAGCTGAGAAGGGTGCCTGGGGAAAAAGTATTTAGGACAAAAAAAAGTTCAAATTGTTTTTCTAAAAGGGCTTTAACTTAAGCACAACTCAAATGTTTAAAAAAATCATCCAGATAGAAGTCATATGTGCAAATCTCCAATTCCAATGGTAAATTCACTTTCACCCTACACTGAATCATACAAAATCATAAAAACATGTGCAATATCTCCGGAAAGACTTCAGTGCAGGGCTCACTCATATTGACATGCTCAGTTTTCTTTTTTCTTAACAAAAATATTCTTCAGGATCATCGAAGTCGAGACAGGATGAATCTCATACATTCAGTGTTATTAGTACTAAAAATACTTTAGTCTGCAAGCCTCTGCCACACTGTGGGCCTGCAAATGTACATTATGCTAAAACGACTTTATACATGCCATCGTCATTATTTACATGGCTCCTGAAAGACATGATCAACAAATGAGGTTTTGTCGTCTTTAGTCTGGCTATGAAGCAGATTAAATTCTGCACAGGGAAAGCAACTACAAATCAAAAATGAAAAAAAATGGCTCACGTAAGGAGGAAAACAAGATAGTCAATTACGCGTCTGTTGATTCAACAATGTTACAGCCTGTAACTTAACACAACTGGAGCAAGTGTGGTGCAAAATGGGCTCAAATTCAAAATGGAACACAACGCACCATGCTCATTAAGTCACAAAATGGCGACACAGTCTCGTCTTTTCAATGTCAACTTGTGCCGCAGACAGGACCGAACGGATCGGTCCTCTTCCGCGTGTTGAGGCAGCACAAGCGAACGTTACAAGACGAGACTGGGGCACGGGAACATTAGGGAGGGGGAACAGCTTTGGTTAACGCACGGCATCACCAAAGTGCAACAAGACCACTTGGACACACCACAAACGTAAAGACTGCATTTACCCGCCTTTTTGCCCTTCATGTGGGACATTTGACACAATGTGAGTAAGTGTCTGGTCTTAGATTTCACACACGTGGGTTTCGCCCCCTTCCAAATACTACCTCCAAAAAGGTGGACCATAAGAGCGGCAGCGGAAAAATGTTTGTCTTTGGGAGGCAGTGTGAACATGTGTCAGGCCTTAGAGCAGCTCGCCTCCTGC
This sequence comes from Phyllopteryx taeniolatus, assembly GCF_024500385.1. Classification (NCBI taxonomy): domain Eukaryota; kingdom Metazoa; phylum Chordata; class Actinopteri; order Syngnathiformes; family Syngnathidae; genus Phyllopteryx; species Phyllopteryx taeniolatus. Next base: position 20,035,795 of record NC_084507.1, read on the forward strand.
AGTGCATGTGCGCACAGCGCAATAAAAAAGGGGTACGCAGGAGCCGAATGCCTAAGGCCTGTGTGCCATGATAAACTTTTCACCATATGCCATTTAAAAAGAATGTACACATGATTTCCCTGCAGAATCGCAGTTGAGCGTCCTACCGTCTTCAAACGAGAACATCGTTTTGAAATGTGCTACAAAAAAAATGCGATTGGACTGCATGCTGGCAAACCATTCTAGAATATAAAAATAAAAACGGCTGTATATGTCCACAGAAGTGGACCCTAAAAGTGACACAGGAATTAAGTAACGTGGAAAAATAAGTGCACCCAATCTGCTTTGATAGCCAAAATAAAAATAACAAAAACCAACGGGGTTGGGGTGGGGAGGGTATCCGCTTTGACGTCACCAGCAAGGCAGTAGGACTGTAACATCTGATTTAAAAACTTTAAAAAGTGTATTACAGCCATTTTCCCTGTCAGGCATGCACCTTTAAGAGGCTCTTAAGCTGGAAGGTCATCACCTCCCTGCTCTCGCCAGTGCTCATAGGGAAGGACACCCAGTGGCTGGGTGGCTTGGGCAGCACGCTGGGCGAGGGCGGCTCGCTGAATTTGGGCCCGGCGTAGCTGGGACTGCCCCGGGCGTTCAGCAGCGTGTTGAGGTGGGACACAGCCCCCTCCCAATCCTGCTCGTAGGCAACAGCCAGGCGGACGATGGAAGCGGCCGCCTCGGCCTGCCGTGCCTCCGGGGTGCATTGGTACACCAGGACGCTCTTGTCGCTGCTGCGGCGGTGGTGGTGGTGGTAGAGGGCGCCGCCGGCCGACACCACAGTCACATTGCCATTCTGGTCACGGCCCCTTTGCTTGGTTCGGCCCAGCTGCTGGTTCTTCTTCTTGGGGCGCTCGTGGTGTGGGCCCGGAATGTTGCTGCACCGCTCTCCGCCGCCACCTCCCATGATTCTTCACTTTGACTGTCACCTAAAAACACAGGCACATGTATGTTAGTTTTATTTAGCTTAATAGCACAGCTTACATTGGGTAGAGGATTTTTGTGTCAATATTAAGGTTTGCCCCATCACTGACATCTCTCCCCCATAGCAAGAGTGGCCACTAACAAACCATTTTGACACAAGAAGGAAGGGTGAACTACTGGTTGGTATGCCAGATGTTCATCAGCCACACCTGGTAACATTAACCCTGTTGTGTCCACACCCAGGGGACACGTCCACCAGACAAACAGGAAGACTCAACACTTGAAAATGTACAGCTGAAGAAGCCTTTTTAGATGCCTTCTATAAGCAGTCCAAATTCCTCAATTTTACATTTGCGGATTACCATGACTGGGACGGCTGAGAACGTACAGAATTTTTTTACTTTCTTTGTTACTTTTGAAACAATCTGTTGTGTGGTGCTGTAGCACCCGGACTTCCCCTCTTGGGATCATTAAATGGATTATGTAATTTTCAAGCTAGTAATGACCTGGTTATGGTTTCAGTAGCCAAGCACCCTTGAGGAAAACCGCAAAAAGTTTTCATTTTGTTTGTTTTGAATGGGAAGAGGTAGCCCCATCAGTGGACAAATGAAAAGCTCATTCCTTTGGTTAAAAACAAAATCCATTCATCCATCCTCTACCGCTTATCCTCACTTGGGTTGCCAGAGAGGCAAGGTACACCCTCAACTGCTTGCCAGCCGATTGCAGGGCACATATAAACAACCATTCGCACTCACATTCACACCTACGGGCAATTTAGAGTCTTCAATTAACATACCATGTATGTTTTTGAGATGTGGGAGAAAACACACAGGCACAGGGAGAACCTGCAAACTCCACACAGACGAGGCCAGGATTTGAACCCCGGTCACCAGAACTGTGAGGCAGATGTGCTAACCAGTCATCCGCTGTGCCGGCCAAAAACAAAATGGGGTTTGAAATAATGTTTTTGTTGTTAACAAAATGTCTTTTTTTTGTGTAACATCTTTGGGCAAAAACAAAAATGGCGCAAACAGTCCTTAGGATCTGAATGATTATGATTAAAGGCATATTCATAGCCATTTGAAACAACAGCTAATAAATGAGCCTAAAACACTAAACACACACACAGGGAAATTATAGGTTAGTGTCATGTGCAACTTAAATTGGAGAGACTGTTGTAATTTGGTTCCCTTTTTCACATATGCTGTGGCATTTCATGGCTGTCGCTCAACTTCCCATAAATGACCGCATATGTTGGTGTACTTTACTGTTAACCAAACAAGTCAATTTAATTGACGGTCAACTTTTCCCCCAGTAAACAACCAGTAGACTTAAATGTGTCCATCCATCCATCCATTTTCTGAGCCGCTTCTCCTCACAAGGGTCGCAGGCGTGCTGGTGCATACCCCAGCTATCATCCTGAACTGGTTGCAAGCCAATCGCAGACCTAATGTGTATTGTAATCAGTTTTTGTCTTCATGTCTCTGAACCACTTTTAGTATGTTTGTTACGCTATTTTTAAGTTGATGTCGGGTAAACAAAGGCAAAGGGTCAACTAGGGGCCTCCTGTCATTTTTTTGTGGGTGTGTGACAACAATTTGTCATCTGTAATTGAAACTTGTCCTTGATTAATTCAAATTAAAAACTAACAAAAAAAAAACTGACAAAACCAGAATATATGAATGGCACACAAAATAAATTGCTTCTCTGAATACATTACAATGTATCAGTGTGAACATTTTGGCACACATTTAATAAAAGTGTCCACTTGTAAACTGAGGCGACAACAGCTAGTGGTATCTGTGGGGGTCTTTGTGGGGTCCGTGTGAACATTTTGTCCTGTGCTTGTAAAACTGTCTTCGAATAATTAAAGTCGTACCTTTCAATCTCATACATTGAAATGTTGCTAATGCTTCATTACATTTCTATCCATTGAAATGAGAATTTGCCTACGTGCGAAAAGGCAAACCAACGCCAGCCGCCCCTCCCCCAACAACCCACAAGACGAAAACAAGCTCCAAGGCTCGCCCCTGCCTGCGCGCACCTCTTTGTTGCCACAAAGTTAACCGGGAAGAGATTCCTCTTCTTCGTCCTTTTCGTCTGCCTTTCGCCTTCAAACAGCCTTCGTCTCCTAGAACAGTCGACGTTGATGTTGTCGTCGTCGGGTCTCCTCCTGCTGGTATCGAGCGGTCTTTGTCCCGTCGAGTGTGCCGGGCTGGCGGTCGTCGAGTGCCGATGGGCGTCGCTTGGTCGCGGAGCCGAGCTGAACATGAATTCACCTCGGCGCACACGATACCACCACGAAGCCGCAGGACCTACGAACAACAATGAACGCCATTACATAAATATTTCTTATTAGGCCATATCGTCGTACATTTGCTAGTGTGACGCAGTTTCGCTCGTTAAAAGTCGACTTCAAGTCGTTAATATTTTTGGGTTATTTATAAAATGACGTTGTAATTAATCGAGTAAAGTGATAAACTCGGTAGATTCGGCGTCTCCGATATAGGTCAGTGTCCTTTGTCGGAGAACCAAAACAAAGAAGCTATGGCTCTGTAATGGCGACCGGGAGGAACCAAAATAAGTCTCTTACCGACTTCTTCAGGCTTGATCGTCGAAGCCTTTCTTCCGTTTTTTTGTCTTTTTTTGTTTTAGCAAAACAGATGTCCCTTGGTAAGCTTTCCCACAAAATCGGTTGGTGGTCACCCTCGTAGATGGGAAAATACCTTCGGGACGCAATCGCCTCCTTTCTCACCCTTTCACTCTCGTCTTCTTTCCGACTGCGTCTGAATTGCTACAAAATGTCTCCCTCAGCTCCGCTATGTATCTGTGGCAGCCCGCCTCCGACCAATCACGTCGCGAGCTTCCAAGGCCCCCGCCAATCAGCGACGAGCGAGCCGGACGCATTCACGACTGTTGCCAGACGAGTGACGTCAGTGGCCAATTTGTCTTCGCCTTTGTGCAGTTTCCTCATCGAGAAGCGAGAAGAGGAAAAAACCCCGAAAAACACACCACATGTCGAATCTACAAAGGCGTTTCGCTTTTACACATTTTGATCGGTAACAATGTGCGATTATACACGCCACAATAAACAGTGGATTAAACATTATGTAATGTCGATCCTTCGTAGAAGCCGAAGAAACATTTCGCTTTAAAAAATGACGAAATTACGCGGTTTAGTATGGATACTTTAAAGCTTGCTTGTTTATTTCGGTTTGAGCCGAAACGGTGGAAATGAAACCGTGGCTGATCACCCATCCCCCAACTCCTCATCCTCACCAAAACATTGACTTTTGGATTCAAGTTGCATTTGTGTCAATACCACTATAAAGTGCATTTGGTGTCCTCATCAGAATCACACAGTCGTCATGAAAATGGAGCAGAATATTGAAACTGAGGTCATATGATAAGTGGACAAACATTTGCGCGCGCGCACACACACACACCAGTACAATGATAAATGTCGTAAAATGCGTTTCTCTAATTTTAGATGATTATTTGTCATTGGCTGTACGGGATTTCGGCATGTCCCACAGAGTTATGTGCTAGCTACAGTGTGTGTAACAGTGTTAGGATTTTTTTTTTTTTTTACGTTTTATTGTCCACAACAAGCTATTTGATGAAACAAATCATTTTGATCATGTAAATTCTATTTTTACGATCAGATAGAACATTTTGCATGTGTCCCTGAAGCCGCTGTCCACCGTGTCATTATGAGGTAATTACACTTTTAAAAAAAATGTTTTCAGTAATTTTATGACCAGCATTTTGTCTTTCTTCAATGGAGCCTGAAACAGTGGGTGGCATCCCTGAAAAAGATGTTGCTTGGATGGCAGCATGTGTTTCTCCAAAACCTGTATGTACCTTTCAGCATTAATGATGCCTTCACAGATGTGTAAATTATCCATGCCATTGGCACTAACACAGCCCCATACCATCACAGATGCTGGCTTTTGAACTTTACATCCATAACAGTCCGGGTGGTTCGTTTCCTCTTTGGCCCGGAGGACACTTTTCCACTTTTCATCAGTCCATCTTAGATGAGCTCGGGCCCAGAGAAGACGGCGGCATTTCTGGGTGTTGTTAATAAATGGCTTTTGCTTTGCATAGTAGAGTTTCAAGTTGCACTTACGGATGTAGCGCCAAACTATATTTACTGACATTGGTTTTCTGAAGTGTTCCTGAGCCCATGTGGTGATATCCTTTACACATTGATGTCAGTTTTTGTTTCACTGGCGCCCGAGGGATCGAAGGTCACGGGCATTCAATGTTGGTTTTCGGCCTTGCCGCTTACATGCAGTGATTTCTCCAGATTCTCTGAACCTTTTGATGACATTATGGATGATGAAATTCCTAACTTCCTTGCAATTGTACATTGAGGAACATTGTCCTTAAACTGTTCGACTATTTTCTCACGCACTTGTTCACAAAGAGGTGAACTTCGCCCCATCTTTGCTTGTGAATGACTGAGCAACTCAGGGAAGCTCCTTTTCTCCCCAATCATGGCACCCACCTGTTCCCAATTAGCCTGTTCACCTGTGGGATGTTCCAAACAGGTGTTAGATGAGCATTCCTCAACTTTCTCAGTCTTTTTTGCCACTTGTCCCAGCTTTTTTGGAACGTGTTGCAGACATAAAATTCTAAGTTAATAATTATTTGCTAAAAACAATAAAGTTTATCAGTTTGAACATTAAATATCTTGTCTTTGTAGCGTATTCAATTAAATATAAGTTGAACATCATTTGCAAATCATTGTATTCTGTTTTTATTTATGTTTAACACAACGTCCCAACTTCATTGGAATTGGGGTTGTATATCAGCACAAAGAAAACGTCTCATTTCAACGACACAAAGGAGCACAAAGAATCGGTGCGTCTGTCTGACATACAATAGCTTCCAAACAACTTTCCCCCCTTTCCTCAGTTTGAGAACCCTGTGTTATGCTGTTTGTACCTCTAGTCTGTGCGTCACGGCTAGTATGACCTTGACCACATTTGCACTTAAAATGTAAAGAAAACAAAAAACAGATCGATGCCTCGTGACCGAGTGCAAGATCATTCCGTCAAGAGTCTCTTCCCCCCCCCGAAGAGAGTGTGTGGACTTTTAAAAGTTACACAACAATTAAAAGTTGCACAACAACAGAGCATACTGGAAGGCGGGGGAGGTGACACAATCACAAGTACTAAACTATGTAAGGAAAGTAGGTCAGCGCTGAGGCTTCCTACAGGTCACATAGACCCGGAAGAAGGCCACGTCACCATATTTGTCAGCATAAACAAGACGCTGATAGTAAAAAACAACACACCTGTGTCATTTGATTCTTCAACAGGCATATAAAAATTTTCTCCCCAAGCTCACCGAGACCCTCACTCTGTGGGGAACGTCCTGTTGTTGCCTTTGAGCACAAAGAGGATCAACAGGACATTTGCATGGGTTACAATGGTGTGAATGTGGTGTTCAGTACACTCATTCAAATTACAGGTGGACAAGGGCTGAGGTTGAAACCGTTTTCACACGTTGGGATTTCAGATAGAGTTCCTCAGGGACAACTGATTTAAAATGTTTGTAGCCTACAGAAATGGTTCAGCCTGTATCTTTATTTGAAGGTCATGGTTCGGTTCACGTTGTAGTCAGCGAACAAAATGCAAAACATACGTTTTTCTTCTTTGTCAACAGGAACAGATTTAATGACATTAAAAATGGGGGAAATGTGAAAACTTAGCAAGTAAATTTTCTAAATTCAAATAATGTATAACAGTGAAAATCTTATTGTTTTCGGGAAAATACAACAATCTTGGTTAAATAGTAAACAAGGACAACAGGAAGAGTTTGAACAGAATGAATGATAATTCTATAAAAACACCAATGGCCTTTGTTTATCTTTGAAGAGGCTTGGAGAGGCTGTTTAAATGCTCGCCGAAGTTGTGTTTGCGTCATTATAATTATTTTCTTGCTGCACTGGTTTCATTTCAAATTAGTGACTACATTTGACATACTGCCAGAAGCATATCTCGAGCCATGACGTCTGCTAGCCAGAGGCTGAGCTGCACTGTGTTTGTTGGCGCGGCAGATGTGGCTTGAGCACAAGGCAGGTACTTACTACTTTACTATACTTCCTGTCCCTTACCCATATTATGGTGTGGGAATTTGTTACACCTCTACCCCGTACTGAATGTTCCTTATCGCAAAATTCCAAATGCATGCATCGGTACAACCCTATTTCGTGTGTTTCAACATAATCTGGAAAAAAGCCTGAAGGCGCTGTAATATGCATTCCAGGCCAGTAGTGTGTGATGTCATTGTCTTCTTCTTCTTCTTTTCCTTTCGGCTTGTCCCGTTAGGGGTCGCCACAGCGCGTCATCCTTTTCCATGAGAGCCTATCTCCTGCATCCTCCTCTCGAACACCAACTGCCATCATGTCTTCCCTCACAACATCCATCAACCTTCTCTTTGGTCTTCCTCTAGCTCTCTTGCCTGGCAGCTCCATCCTCATCATCCTTCTACCAATATACTCACTCTCTCTCCTCTGGACGTGTCCAAACCATTGAAGTCTGCTCTCTCTAACTTTGTCTCCAAAACATCGAACCTTGGCTGTCCCTCTGATGAGCTCATTTCTAATTTTATCCAACCTGGTCACTCCGAGAGCGAACCTCAACATCTTCATTTCCGCCACCTCCAGCTCTGCTTCCTGTTTTCTCTTCAGTGCCACTGTCTCTAATCCATACATCATGGCTGGCCTCACCACTGTTTTATAAACTTTGCCCTTCATCCTAGCAGATACTCTTCTGTCACATAACACACCTGACACCTTCCTCCACCCGTTCCAACCTGCTTGGACCCGTTTCTTCACTTCCTGACCACACTCACCATTGCTCTGGACGGTTGACCCCAAGTATTTAAAGTCCTCTACCCTTGCCATCTCTTCTCCCTGTAGCCTCATTCTTCCCCCACCACCCCTCTCATTCATGCACATATATTCTGTTTTACTTCGGCTAATCTTCATTCCTCTTCTTTCCAGTGCATGCCTCCATCTTTCTAACTGTTCCTCCAGCTGCTCCCTGCTTTCACTGCAGATCACAATGTCATCTGCAAACATCATGGTCCACGGGGATTCCAGTCTAACCTCATCTGTCAGCCTATCCATCACCACTGCAAAAAGGAAGGGGCTCAGGGCTGATCCCTGATGCAGTCCCACGTCCACCTTAAATTCTTCTGTCACACCGACAGCACACCTCACCGCTGTTCTGCTGCCCTCGTACATGTCCTGTATTATTCTAACATACTTCTCTGCCACTCCAGACTTCCGCATGCAGTACCACAGTTCCTCTCTGGGTACTCTGTCATAGGCTTTCTCTAGATCTACAAAGACACAATGTAGCTCCTTCTGACCTTCTCTGTACTTTTCCATCAACATCCTCAAGGCAAATAATGCATCTGTGGTACTCTTTCTAGGCATGAAACCATACTGTTGCTCACAAATACTCACTTCTGTCCTGAGTCTAGCCTCCACTACTCTTTCCCATAACTTCATTGTGTGGCTCATCAACTTTATTCCTCTATAGTTGCCACAGCTCTGCACATCACCTTTGTTCTTAAAAATGGGCACCAGTACACTTTCCCTCCATTCCTCAGGCATCTTCTCACGCACTAGAATTCTATTGAACAAGCTGGTCAAAAACTCCACAGCCACCTCTCCTAGATGCTTCCATACCTCCACAGGAATGTCATCAGGACCAACTGCCTTTCCATTTTTCATTCTCTTTAATGCCTTTCTAACTTCCCCCTTACTAATCATTGCCACTTCCTGGTCCACCACACTTGCCTCTTCTACTCTCCCTTCTCTATCATTTTCCTCATTCATCAACTCCTCGAAGTATTCTTTCCATCTACCTAGCACACTGCTGGCACCAGTCAACATATTTCCATCTCTATCCTTAATCACCCTAACCTGCTGCACATCCTTCCCATCTCTATCCCTCTGTCTGGCCAGCCTGTATAGATCCTTTTCTCCTTCTTTAGTGTCCAACCTGCCATACATGTCATCATATGCCTCTTGTTTTGCCTTTGCCACCTCTACCTTTGCCCTGTGTCGCATCTCAATGTATTCCTTTCGCCTCTCCTCGGTCCTCTCAGTGTCCCACTTCTTCTTAGCTAACCGTTTTCCTTGTATGATTTCCTGTACTGTGAGGTTCCACCACCAAGTCTCCTTCTCTCCTTTCCTGCCAGAAGATACACCAAGTACTCTCCTGCCTGCTTCTCTGATCACCTTGGCTGCAGTGGTCCAGTCTTCTGGAAGCTCTTCCCGTCCACCGAGAGCCTGTATCACCTCTTCCCGAAAAGCTGCACAACACTCGTCCTGTCTCAGCTTCCACCACATGGTTCTCTTCTCTGCCTTTGTCTTCCTAATTTTCCTCCCCACCACCAGAGTCATCTTACACACCACCATCCTATGCTGTCTAGCCACACTCTCCCCTACCACTACCTTACAGTTGGTAACCTCCTTCAGATTACATCGTCTGCACAAGATGTAATCCACCTGTGTGCTTCTACCTCCGCTCTTGTAGGTCACCCTATGTCCGTGCCTCTTCTGGAAAAAAGTGTTCACTACAGCCATTTGCATCCTTGTTGCAAAGTCTACCACCATCTGTCCCTCCAAGTTCCTTTCCTGGATACCGTACTTACCCATCACTTCTTCATCACCCTTATTACCTTCACCAACATGTCCATTACAATCTGCACCAATTACGACTCTCTCTCTGTCTGGGATGCTCAGAACTACATCATCTAGCTCCTTCCAGAATTTCTCTTTCACCTCTAGGTCACATCCTACCTGTGGGGTATAGCCACTAATCACATTACACATAACACCCTCAATTTCAAATTTCAGCCTCATCACTCGATCTGATACTCTTTTCACCTCCAAGACATTCTTAGCCAACTCTTCTTTTAAAATAACCGCGACTCCATTTCTCTTCCCATCTACACCATGGTAAAATAATTTAAACCCTCCCCCTAAACTTCTAGCCTTACTGCCTTTCCACCTGGTCTCCTGGACACACAATATATCAACCTTTCTCCTAATCATCATGTCAACCAACTCCCGAGATTTTCCTGTCATAGTCCCAACATTCAAAGTCCCCACATTCAGTTCTAGGCTCTGTGTTTTCCTCTTCTCTTTCTGCCGAAGAACCCACTTTCCACCTCTACTTCTTCTTCTTCTTTGACTTCGACTTCGACCCACAGTAGCTGAATTTCCCACAGCGCCCTGCAGGTTGACGGCGCCGGTGGCGGACGTTGTTAACCCGGGCCACGACCGATCCGGTATGGAATTCTTTGGATGAACGCTCATATTTGTTTGGCAAGGTTTTAAGCCGGATGCCCTTCCTGACGCAACCCTCTGCATTTATCCGGGCTTGGGACCGGCCTACAGTTTGCACTGACTTGTGCCCCCCATAGGGCTGCATTTGATGTCATTGTCTTAAAGTACGTAAAGAAATACCACACAACTGTGTGTCTTCCTGGAGGAAACCGTCTTTTGAATACAAAGCCTTCGTCAACACGTGTGTTGCAAATGATGACTTTGGTAAGTAATGGGAGTGTTCTGGGGTAAATTAGCTGGGGAAGCTTTAAGATCACGAACGCTTCAATACCATTAGACTGCGTTTTTAGCGATTGATGGTCTTAGATGCTGTGTGGTAACACTGTCGATTATCATATTGACACCTATTTTCAAATGTTTGGGTTTTAATGCTCAAAAAAGGCTGTTGTCAACTGTAAACAGCACAAAGGGACAATTTTAATTAGTTTTTCAGCATAAATGATTCCTTAAAGTGTAAGTTTTTGAACAGGAAGTTATAATTACTGTATAAACAACATTGTCTTCTCTATATCCAAATTCAATGGAAATGCTAATGCTGCTTTTCCACTGAACAGTGCCGCCTCGGCTCAGTCTAGTTTTGGGCGGTCGATGACTGGTTAGAGCGTCAGCCTCACAGTTCTGAGGACCCGGGTTCAATCCCCGGCCCCGCCTGTGTGGAGTTTGCATGTTCTCCCCGTGCCTGCGTGGGTTTTCTCCGGGCACTCCGGTTTCCTCCCACATCCCAAAAACATGCATTAATTGGAGACTCTAAATTGCCCGTAGGCATGACTGTGAGTGCGAATGGTTGTTTGTTTGTATGTGCCCTGCGATTGGCTGGCAACCAGTTCAGGGTGTACCCCGCCTCCTGCCTGATGACAGCTGGGATAGGCTCCAGCACGCCCGCGACCCTAGTGAGGAGAAGCGGCTCAGAAAATGGATGGATGGATGGAACTCGGTGCACACATAAGGCGCGCCGCATTATAAGGCGCACCGTCCATTTTGCAGAAAATTTAAGACTTTTAAGTGCGCCTTATGGTCGTGAAAATACAGTACCTGAGATTCACCTCTCCTGTAATTATTGCTGACCAACAAGTTTTTCTCTTTAACAGTAAACCCCTGCTATTTGTGGTGGAGCCCTGTAAGCGAATACCGCAAAAGCATTCCACTGAAATGGCTACATGCCTCTTCGTTGAGAAAATAAAATCTTCTCTCGACAAGGGTGGAGTTGTAGGGGCGGTGTTCTTGGACCTCAGGAAAGCTTTTGATACAGTAAATCACTATGTTCTTCTTACCAAGCTCTCAAAATTTAACTTCTCTCGCAAAGCTGTGAGCTGGATTGAATCATATCTGCATGACCGAACACAATCTGTATCAGTTAACAACTGCAGATCAGAGTCTCTTAGGCTAACCTCTGGAGTCCCTCAGGGATCAATATTGGGCCCCCTTTTATTTAGTCTTTATATCAACGATTTGCCCACTGTTTGCTCTGAAGCAGAGTGCGTAATGTATGCAGACGACACAGTTTTCTTTGTTCATGGTCGCTCCAAAGATACTGTTGCTGCTAAACTCACTAATACAATGTCCTGTGTCACAACTTGGTTGCAGGAGTGCTGTCTACAGCTAAACGTTTCTAAAACTGTAGGCATGTATCTCACTAAAACAAATAGAGTATCACCTGACCCCGACATACTTGTTAATGGAGAAAAAATGCAAATTGTCAGCCAATACAAATATCTTGGGTTAATAATAGATTCACAGCTTTCCTTTAAAGCCCATATTGACAAATTGTGTAAAAATATCAAATTAAACCTCGCAAATTTTCGTGCAATTCGGAATGAAATGTCAACTGAAGCTGCAAAAATTTACCTGCATTCGATGATTCTTAGTCACTTTAACTATTGCATAACCAGTTGGTCCCAGGCTGGTCAGAATGCAAAAAAACCATTGGAAGTTTTGTACAAACAAGTAATTAAAGTGATGGATAAAAAACCAAGGCACTATCATCACTGTGCAATTTAAAAAAAATACAGTCTTTTAAACTGGGACCGTCTTCACATATTTGCAGATTTAAATTTGATTTATAAAGTACTGCATGATTTGGCCCCAGCTCCTCTGGCTGAGTTCATCAGCCAAAGAAACAGCTCTGAGCGTGTCACTCGAGGCTCTGTCAGAGGTGACTGTCTCATTCCTCTGCGCAGGAGCACTTTCAGTAAGTCAGCCTGGTCAGTGAGGAGCGCTGGTGAGTGGAACTCAGTACCTAAGGAGGTTAAACTGCTTACAACATACAAGGCCTTCACAAAAAAACTGAAAATGTGGCTAGTTAACACCTATAGCTGCCAACACATCAAAAAAATTATGGTTTTATTCTCTCTTAATAGTATAGTTTGATTATGTATCCTGTATTATATTGTCTTGTAGATGTATTTTACTGCTTTTTTACATCATGGCCAGGGGACTACAGATGAAAACTAGCCTTCTGGCTAATTCTGGCTTTTTTAACCATGTGTACTTCATGTGTTTTATGAAATTGCATTGTCCCCTTTCAAAAATAAACTGAAGTATGAAAAGTAATTGACACCTACCGAATTTTTTTAAATCATTGCTTATATTAATAGTTTAAACTGCAAAACATGTCAATATAATGTCTAACACATTAAAATGTTACTTTTGAAAATAAATGGCTCACAGATTATTTAATTGAGAAAAAATGCACCGGAAGTGTGCATGACCCTCTTTCGTGACATCTGCCGCGAGCAACCCAGGCTGCACTAAGCTTCTCCCCTACAACAAAGATGTGAGCTCAAATCATCTGCCTCTGCCTCTCTCTGACCAGTCGTTAATTGCTCTCCTCCCTCACCAACCTCTTGTGTTCACACAGCTAAAACTGGAAAGGGCACACAGCAACAGGTAAGCCCCTGTGAGGTTCTTCACACATCAACTGTTAGGTATGATGATGTAATATTGTCCAGCAATAGTTTTTTGGAGTTGTCATCATTATGTGATGCAGATGGAAAACCACTTTCTGCTGAGCTCGTTGCATGTGGAAACAGTAAGACGGTGACTCAACGTCACATTTCAGCCGTGAAATGGGGATGTTTATGAAGTGTATTTCTATGGAATAGGAAATTAGCAAAACTCAACTTTCCCATAATTAAAGCACTTCATCATTTGTCGCATCTTTTGTTAAATTGTTTTTACCCTGAAGTGTTTATATAGTCAAACAATGTAATTTATTTGTTGTGTATATGGATTTTATACACACATTATGCTTGATATTTCCGTTTGTGTGTTTATTTATATTAAATATATTTATTGCTATTGTACTTTGATGTTATACATTTCATTATTTCTATTTGATTTGTACTTATATTAGACTACATGCTCTAAATAAATTATGCTTTGATATTTTAGTATTATACACCTGGTTATGCATTTTTTTTGTTATATATAAATATTAAACAATGATTTTATTATTTATAAGATTACACGATTTATAAGATTTCATATTAATTGATTCATATCATTTTAGTATTTATATTTCTCTTTTACTATTGTATACATTTGCATGTTTCTTTATGTTATACAGTATACTGTACATATACTGTTAATATAAATTCCGCTTACAAATTTTAGCATTTATACTGTCATTTTTATTTATAGTTTATAGTTTTATTATACGTTTATATTCTAGTATTTATATTTTGTATATATTTTTAAATCTAAATGTGAGACCACTTAAAAATGGGTGCCTTGTATTAATTGAATTTTTGTTCCTAAAAATATGACTCTCACAGGCTACTCCCATTAATGGCCGCTTTATTTATTACTCTGGCCCAATCCTCAATCTATTGATTGCATATAGAAGAAAAGATTAATAAAAACCTGACTGACCTTTACTTTCTGATTACGAGTGTGTCCACCAAGGGGTAGTCTTGTGCATTCTCATCGACAGGAAGCACAGCCTTTTGAAAGATTGACAAAAATAGTGAGTTTGGTGTCATAATAATATAATATAGCAATTTTTTTTGTGTGCCGTATGTAAACTGTTTTAAAAATACATCCAAGCCATTGTCTCCTGTGTTTATGGCCACAATGTTCGAGACGCTGTCTGTTCAGCATGAGGCTGTAATGATCATTATCTGTTTGCGCTGAGCTCCAAATGACTTTCCAACTTGCTTTAAAAATGTCAATGTTCCCTCTCAGGTCTAAGTTCAATATTGACAGAGAGGACACGTAATTGCATTTTCTGCTTATTATTGTTGTTATTGTTTTTTTCCCCTCCCTCCCCCGGCAGGAAACATCCGCTCTTTATTGCTGTCGAAGTGGAAAACGTGCTAATTGCGTCCATGAGGTTTGACATTTTGCTCGATGTATATGACAGTGATAACGTGATTATTTTAGCGCAAAAAAAGTCTCTTTAGTCTTATTTTAATGTCAATTTCGCTGCTCCAGCCACAAAACCCAAAGAAAAAGCAAAACAACCATACACATGCATAGTTAATCCTTTGATGCGCGACACACTGAGGTTTATCGAGATATGCTAGAATTTTGTGCACCTTGAGGAGGCATATACTACACAATTCCGTCAAATTGTATGTGTAATGTGGGACTAGTCCATGAGCTGGCAGCCATTTTGGAAAATTATCAACGTCTTCATATGAATCGATGAAGACAGTGTTCTCAATTAAACAAGTCGTTGCACATTCCCGTTCCTAACTTCCTTGTCTGCGTTTTTCGTTTTTGTCCCAAAGCGATATGAAGACACTCATGTTGGTGGTGCAAAGTTAAAGGGCTAAAATGGAGGAATGGGAGGTTGACGCTTCTTTAGGACTCACCCAAGTCGAGGAAAACGCGTCGGCTCCATTGGGTAAGGAGGGGCCGACTTTGGGCCAAGAGGCAGGGTACATCCTGAACTGTATTTTCAGCTCTTATGGCTTGATCTGGAACGTACCCCCCGTGGTAAACGGGGGATCACTGTATTGGCCAATTTATCTAACCCATATACAACACTTCAATTCCCAAGTTAAATCCGGAGTCCAAGTTGAGTCCCATGTCTATGACTCAAGTCTCATGTCCATTTCTCCAGTTTATAAAGATAGCACAAAAAGTAAGGAAATGTTGTTTGGTAAATTATTTCTTTGTTATAAAAATGCCTCTTTGCTGTAAATCTTATACTGTTGGACAGGTTGTTTATTAACCTGTTAAATGGTGCCATATTTGTAAGGAACATACATTTGTGGGAGGAGCAGCAGACCTGAATATGAGGATTGCGCCCATGGTAAATTGGCCAAATCGCTGCCAATCCAATACTTTTTTTTTTTTTTTTTTGCTGTTGACGTTGACTTTTGTTTGGTAGATTGGATGATTTAAATTTGAAGACAACAGATACAGTGGCAATTTAACAATGTATTCCTTGAACATTCAGGAGTCTCAGTAGCATGTTGACGAACCATACACTGCCACAACAGCCTGGTACGTCCTCCGTCACACACTGCTGTGGGGTGGCACACCATTCGTAAAGCAGCATTTTGTCATGGGTGTGTGTTCTGGTTGTTGTCTTCGCCCTGTCTCGTACACACCTGATCCTGAGAGCATCTTCCCCACCTGTGCCTCATTTACCCTAATTACCCCATGCATTTAACCGTGTGTCTCATTCTTTCTGGTCGCCAGTTCGTTGTACCTTGTTGTCACGTTCCAGAATTCCTTGTTTCCACGTCACTGACTCATAGTAAGACTAGACCCTGTTCTGATTATTGACCTTGCCTTTTTGCCTCACGTTTTTTGGATACTGTTGCCTTTGGGGATTGCCTGCCTGTGTACCGACCTCTGCCAGTTTATTAAGCCTCTCTTTTTGAAACTATCCATTTGAATTGGAGTCGTGCATTTTGGGTCCTGTCCTTTGTTCTGTTCATGACACATTTGCTACAAGTCAGCCAACATTGTTGTGTCACGAACAGCACACCCAAGCTAATTCCACGAGTGTTTAATGGGGTTAAGACCACGACATTGCATCCTCTCCACTCACAAATTCTGGAAGTAGTCTCTGTTAAACCCTTCTCTGTGGGGACTAGCGTTATCATCATCTTGGAGGTTCGGTCCCAGACCATGGCGATATGGGATTTCCACAGGTTTCGGAATCACATCTCAATATGTCTCTGGATTGACATTGCCTCCAATGATAAAAAGCCTAGTTTTTGGCGCACCTACACCACCACGCTGTCTCGGCCAAAAGATGTTACTCTATCGGTGCAGCAATCATTCTCTGCATCTTGGGCACACTTTGACCCCAGAATCTGGACTGCTCGCTGAACAATGTTCCTCCACATGTTCAGGTTCCTGTGCATGTGTTGCAGACAGCAGCGGAAGCTCAAAGCAAGAGTCGACGGCAACAGCAAAATAAGCTGTTTGGGAAGGGCAGAGAAGATTTGGCAAAGTTTTCATTAGTGCAACTCACATACTCTGCTCTTCTGCTCATTCCACAAATGCATGTTCTTTACAAATGTGGCACAATTTGAAAACAAGCTTTCTAACAGTATACATTTTTTTCAAGAAGCATTGTTACAACAGTGAAATGCTTTTCTACCAAACACAAATTTCCTTACTTTTTGTGCTATGTTTGTAAAGTTACACCCCTTGTAAGGAGTCATCAGTAGATGCAGTGAATTTCTTGGTTTCAATTGATCCGTATTGAAGACTTTCTCCCAGTCAACAGGTCCTGCGACCACCTGGAATGCTACATGGTCCTGATTGCCGCAGAAAAGACGGCCATCGGCTCCATCTGTTTCCTGGCTGGCCCCATCACGCTGCTGGAGAATGCCCTCATCCTGGGCTTGATCGTGGCCACGGCTTCGCTGCGTCATCATCCTTCCTATCTCTTCATTGGCAACCTGGCGCTGGCTGACGTCTTCGCCAGCTGCTTCTTCACCACCAGCTTCCTGGACTTCCACCTGTTCCGGCGCAGCGACAGCCCCACTGCCTACCTATTCAAGCTGGGTGGTGTCACCATGGCCTTCACCAACTCTGTGGGCAGCCTGCTGCTGACCGCCCTGGACCGCTACCTGTGCATCCACTGGCCGTCCAGCTACAAGGTGTTGCTGACACGCCGCCGAGCCCTTCTGGGGCTACTCTCCCTCTGGAGCGCCACAGTCTTTATCTCCTCGCTGCCGCTGATGGGCTGGACATGTCCCACCGGGTTGGCGTCCCCTTGCTCCCGCCTTTTCCCTTACATCAGTCGGGGCTACCTGGCCTGCTGGACCAGCTTCATCCTGGTCCTTCTGGCGCTCATCCTGGGGGCTTACGTCCTGATCCTGTGGAAGGCCCACCGCCATGAGGCCTCCATGAGCATCCTCCAGGGGGCAGCAGGGGCAGGCCACGCACGCATGAGGATGGACATCCGGCTGGCGCGCACCTTCAGCCTGATCATGCTAACCCTGGTGGGTTGCTGGCTTCCGGCGCTATCCTTCATGCTAGCCGATGTGACTGTGGTGCTGACCCGCACCCAGCAGAGGGCCTTCGCCTTCTGCAGCACCCTCTGCCTCCTCAACTCAGCCATCAACCCCCTTTTGTACGCCTTGCGCTGCAGGGAGCTCAGACTCGCCCTGCTGCACCAGCTCAAGGTCCTCAGCCAGGCTGCCAGGTGTCAAAAGGCCACCGCGGGAAATTTGGACCCAAGACCACGATCAACAGAGAACTATAGTACCATTGAAATGCCCAGAAGCTCCCAATTTTGCTCTGTTTTGGAAACAATGGACAAGCAGTAGCTGGATATTAGGACACTAAAAGGCACTAAGTAGTTGCTCACAAGTAATATATTCTCCTCTGGAAAAAAATTAAGAGGACTTCAAAGTCAAGAATGAACTTTGGGGAAAAAGCTGCTTGCAGTGTTCGGGCCACAATCGTAGAGATGTTTACAGAAAATGACATCAACACTTCAGTCTCTTTGCATTGCAATGAAGATTTGTTGGTATCAACTGATAATTTTGGTCTAATTTTTTTCCAGAGCTAGCTCACCATTTTGAACAAGTATACACAGTGGTACTCCGAAAGTTGATTCGTGACACCTCAGAAAATCTTGTGAGACTCTTAACTCAAGTTTTAGGGCCACTTTCATTGTGATGCCACCACAGAGAGAGATTAGAAATTAACTTGTTACAACGTATCAGTAGCCTTGCAACAAAGCAAGATTTTGCGAGATCTCTGTCATGGCTGCTCAGTAAAATATGACTAAAGTTATTTCAGTTTTAACATTATGCATATAGTCATGATTTTTAAATGACCACATTTACAACTTTTGTAGGAAATCACAATGTCCCTAAACTGGTGAGCTATCTTTAGAACAGGCAACTACTCATGTGGTCCTTTTTTTTTGGGGGGGGGGGTCAATCTTGTGCCTGTGGGTACCATATAGGTGACCCC
The DNA here is from genome assembly GCF_024500385.1 of Phyllopteryx taeniolatus. NCBI lineage: Eukaryota > Metazoa > Chordata > Actinopteri > Syngnathiformes > Syngnathidae > Phyllopteryx > Phyllopteryx taeniolatus. The sequence continues at coordinate 20,054,525 of NC_084507.1, forward strand.
TGGTGTAGAATGTGAGGATGGTGACCCCAAGAGGACAAAATAATACATGCACCTCACATGCATATTTTGTATTTGTATTATACATAAAACTTTAAAATGTATCCATCCATCCATCCATTTTCTGAGCCGCTTCTCCTCACTAGGGTCGCGGGCGTGCTGGAGCCTATCCCAGCTGTCATCGGGCAGGAGGCGGGGTACACCCTGAACTGGTTGCCAGCCAATCGCAGGGCACATAGAAACAAACAACCATTCGCACTCACAGTCATGCCTAGGGGCAATTTAGAGTCTCCAATTAATGCATTTGGGATGTGGGAGGAAAACCGGAGTTCCCGGAGAAAACCCACACAGGCACGGGGAGAACATGCAAACTCCACACAGGCGGGGACGGGGACGGGGATTGAACCCCGCACCTCAGAACTGTGAGGCTGACGCTCTAACCAGTCGGCCACCGTGCCGCCACTTTAAAATGTAAATAATGAAATAAATATGTGCGCTACTTTGCAAATTTTGTCTATCGAGGGGATTTCTCGAACATAACCCCTGTGATAAATCAGGGACTACTTTACTATGTTTTATCAGACAGGCTGACCTCAAAAGTAAAGGGGGGGAAAAAAACATAAATTTTTTTGACAGATGAATGGTGCTTAATTGAATTCTTCAGAAATTTGAAAAACTGTGGTTTTGCCATGTACTGAAGTAGATTAAACACTAGGAAGTTTCATTTTTATGAAGTGTTATTGTAGTCTTGTGCACAAGTTGCGTTGTATGACCTCATATTTGTGGTAGAATAGTATGTTTTTTTCTTTCCAAGGTATGATGACATGATGATGCTTCTATGTTTACGGCCCTATAGGAGCTTGGCGGTATGGTGTGTGAATTAAGGTGGGGGCATTGGGGCATCTATGCTATCTGCACATGAATGCCAGGCCTCCACAAAGGCCCCTATACAGAGGGGGCTTTAAGTGAGGCACATGCCAGGACGAAAAGACTGTTGGGCGCGCGTGTGTGTACTTCTACTGTACTAGAACACTCTTTGTTATAATGGGGGAGGAGGGGGGGTTACTGTCAAAATCTCCCATTGACACTCATGTGGACCACTAATAGAGAGAAGTGAGGAGGACATTAGCATCACTAGTCACTGCTTTCAATCCCCTCGCCCCGCCCCTGAATTATTAAAATTTTGCGTGACCATCTTGTCTTTTTCTTAGAAAGGGGAAAACGTGTGATGGTAATCATAAAAAGGAAATGTAACTTGCTGAGCCTTGGCTGTTCAGTACAACATTTATTGAATATCAATGACATCCATGCATTAATTTTACCAAGCAAATGCTAAGGTAAGGAGCTTATAGCTGAACTGACCAGTATGCAAATGACCAGGTAAATCGATAAAAGGTATGTAGTTTTACACTTGTAGATTAACAGATTAATAAAGGTGACAGTTTGATTTTGGAACAGATTAATCTACATTATTTCCTTTAGAAAAATTGATGTGAAATTAAAGTAGTTTCAGTTTTTATTTTTATTGTAAAGTTTTTTGGGTTTTTTTTACACACATACGATAAGAATGTTAAATGTCGCAGGTTCATACAGGTCTCATAATGGTGACATTTTGACTCTGGGACAAATTAATTTACATTAATTCCCATTGGATATTTCTTTTCACTATTTTTCAAGCGTCTAATACAATGTAAGTAGTTTTATTCGATTTTAGCCAAATTGTACTGTGTTTAACTGGAATAATAGCTAAGAATGTTATTTAACAAATAAATAGAGGAGACAGTAAAATGTAATTTTAGTTTTACTTTCATTTTTATTGTACATTGGTTACTTTTATTTATTTTTTTAAACAAATGTAGGACAGATATTGCACCTTAACAGGTTTCTAAAGGTGACAATTTGATCCTGGAACGGATTATTCAATTTATTTCTTTTGGTAAATCATTTTGAAATTCAGGCAACACTCAAAGTATGGAAAATTTGGCAAAGATTTTATCGCAATATGCAAGTTTGGGCCAGCTGATGCCAAGCAAAGATATACAGCAAAGCTTCTGTACAACAGCGGCAACCAAGATTTTCCTTAAATATGAAGTTTTGCTCAAATGTGTCCCAAATCCGTCTACCTGGCCTGACAGGGGATATTCCGTCCCCTCCAAAAGTATTGGAATGGCAAGGTCAATTCCTTTGTCTTTGTTGTATACTGAAAACATCTGGTTTCAGATCAGAAAAGGAATATGAGACAAAAGTTTAGAATTCCAGCTTTCATTTCATGGTATTTACATCTAGATGTGTTAAATAACTCAGGACTATCTTTTGGCAATTTAAAGAAAAATTCATCCAAACTAATTGGGAGAAGCTTCATCATACAACAAGACAATGACCCAAAACACACTGCCAACACAACAAAGGACTTCATCAGGGGAAAAAAGTGGAAGGTCTTATATAGGTCTCCAATACTTTTGCTCACTTGAAAAGTGGGTGGCTTCAAACAAAAGGTGCTCTGTCCTGAGTTATTTAATACATCTAGCTGTAAATATCATGAAATGAAAGCTGGAATTCTGAACTTTTACTGAACATATTCATCTTTTGATCTGAAACCCAAATGTCTTCAGTATACAACAAAAACAAAGGAATTGAACTTGCCATTCCAATACTTTTGGAGGGGACTGGATTTGATTGACAACGTTTAATTTCGGCCTACACAAAAGATTTAATAAACGTCTACAACTCTCTTGAGGCATAGAAGTAAGTGTCAATTATTCAACTGTTGATTGGAAAATGCTCAGACAGCAAAACATTTTCATAAGTGATGTATATTTGCATATTATAAGGCCCATATTCATTTGTAATTTGTATACAATTGTACTCTACTTAAGAGGTAAACTATCACCAACAGTTACGGAGGCATCAAGTATTTAAGAGTGAGATGCAAGTTATTACCTAATGTGAGATATCTTTTGTTTGTTTGTGCCAGATATCATTAAATATGTACAATATATCTAATACCATAATATTATATTGCAAAACAAGTTATTACAAAGTTGAGTGTGTTACCATGACTATATAAAGTGTTGAAAGCAAACATGGTAGCAAACATGGTACCATCTGCACCATTTGCACACTGATTGAGGAGTATCTGTAACATTTGCACAACCATTGTCCCAGATTATCGCACTACTCGTCAGTTTAAACCGCATACACTCCTTGAAGTCTCAGTGCCCTTTGCACAATGGTCATTGCACCGGACTATTGCGATATTAGCCATTCGAACTGCTCTAAGTGCTAGAGGACTCTGCATCTTTTTGCACAATTGTTTTTTGTCAATGTCTTTATGTCTCCAAAGTGTTCTGTAAATTGACTGTCTGTTGTACTAGAGCGGCTCCAACTACCGGAGACAAATTCCTTGTGTGTTTTGGACATACTTGGCAAATAAAGATGATTCTGATTCTGATTCTGATTCTGATGGTTGGTCAATATGGTACCAGTTGTTTGACGTAATATGGCTGCACGCAAGTTTTCAATGAGCTTCATGTGTCTGAGATGCCGTAAAAGCTTGAAGAATCCTTCGTGGACAATCTGTATGTACAGCCCGTAACGCAACGCGACACTACCATTTATTAATTAACGGAAATAAGCGTGACTAACCCTATAGCTCCGTGGTTGTCTATTGACTGCCGTATAGGGGTGGGCGTATTGATCTAAATATCGATACTGTCGATACCAATATAAGTATTGGTATCGGATCGATACTAGCGTGATGAGATCGATACTGCAGTTTCTCTTCTGTCGTCCAGCAATTTACTCGAATTTCCACTGGAAAATGAATGAGCCAACATTTCCATGTCTGAGCAAGATTGCAAAGAAACAGCTGGGACTAATGGTAACATCGGTACCTGCAGAAAGGATTTTCTCTGATGCGGGACAGTTAGTAACTCAGAGAAGAAGGGCAATAAAAGGGAAGAATGTAAACATGTCACTGTTCCTGAACAAAAACCTATAAATCTGTTGTCAATATGGAAACAGAGCCAACAGGGCACCTCAAGGGATTCTTAAGGCTCCCATACATTTGACGTCATATGTTTGACGTTTAGTTTATGTTAGCTGCCATTTACCTGACCTTTGTAGGGAAAACAATGGTCAACATTTTTGCGTTTTTGTTTTGTTTTGTTTGCCCCCCACCCCAACGGATTTTACGGACCAAACCAGTAACTGAATCATCAGTTTGTTTGTGCATTTTCTCTGTCAATTAAATTTGGTATGTCCTGTTTTTGAATAAAGGGATGGAAATGTAAGTTTGTTTTTTAAACCCTGATTCATCAATTAATTGAATAATTGGTACATGAATCGATTATCAAAAAAGTTAGTTGCAGCCCTAATATTTTGTAGAGTAATACTTAATATAAAGTGGAACATCTAAAGTCGAACTCCAAACCATAAAACAGGAAATGAAATATTTTGACATATGAAAGAATCTGGCTGTACAGTACAATATGAGCAACAAAACAAATTGTGACATACTGTACAGTAATCTTACCAATCCAATGGTAACGTTAAAAGCATGTAACTGATAGCATAATACTAATAACTAGCGTGAAAAACCCAGGAGGCGGTAGCCAACAAACTTCACAATAATACCATGCAGGGAAAAATAAAAGTGTTCCATTGCCCTTTTTTTTTTTTTTTAAAGAGAAATGTCTTTCTTGGAATGTTAACAGTTGTATGTAGCCACTGCCATTTACCTGACCACCTTCACCAGAAACCGTCTAAATAGTTCGACTTCAACCATTACGCTAATCGCAGGGGGGTGTTTATAAAATAATGTAATGAAAACAGCACCTAAGGTCATAATGAAATTTCTATTTTTCAGAATGGTAATAATAAATGTATCAACACGCATTGATCAAATATACGCTGTAAATTAGAGCGGGCAGTAAGAAAGAAGTTGCTACAATACGACAAGTCCCCCCGCCCTCTGTCGTCCATTTGGTACGCTCCGCCATTGTGACGTTTTAAAAATTCAGTAAGATCACTTCGCTTCTGGTTCTCCGAGGAAAAGAAAAAGCCACCTCGAAGCCCGGAAAAGGACGCCCGCCACCGGCATAAACACTACATCTCGTGTCTGTTGGTTTTACGTCCAATTTCTTCCGCCGAAGATGGCCTGCGGGGCGACGCTAAAGCGCTCGATGGAGTTCGAGGCCCTCCTCAGTCCCCAGTCTCCCAAGCGGAGACGGTGCAACCCCCTACCGGGGACTCCCGGCACTCCGTCCCCGCAAAGATGCAACAACCTCCGCGCCGCCGTCGACGGCCCGACGCACTCCGTGTCGTCGCAAAGCGTGGCGGGCGAGAACAGACTGACGCCAGGTACGGTTTAATCCGAATTCATTATCTTTTTTGTTGCCTTTTCTGGGGTGGGTTTCATGGGAGGGAAGGGGGGTTTGGGTGGAGTGGTTAGCTTGAATGGGGGTTGGAGGCTAACGCTTCGCTTGGCTAACATCCGCGAAGGGGAATGTCGTCGCTAAGTTATTGTTGATTTATGACCTATATATCCTCATATGTTCATTTAAATATATCACTAGTGGCCTAAACTGTAAAATGCGTCAATATGAAAGCAAATTTGTTATGTTCGCTTCAAATGCTGATTTCGAAGTTGAAAAATACACTTATTCATGTGAACATCGCGTCCTCCTTCCCTAGCCGTGATGTTAAACTAGTGTGTCGTCCTGTAAGATGTTACAAAATGGCAGGTAAAGGTTGCACAAATGGTAGCAGGCTCATCATCATTGCAGGCCGCTAATTAGAAACTGGCACAATCGTCTTGGCTTGAGGTGGGGGGTGCCATTATTCCTTTCCTCCTGAGGGTGGGAGGGCATTGTTCATTTCCTTAATGCCTCCGCGTTCACTCTCGCCCTCCTCTTTGACAAACTGAGCTGCAGAAATGAGAATTAAAGCCACGAGCAGCAACGGACGGGCCCTCGCATCACCATGGCGAATCCTCGAAATGGTCATCCAACGTTGATTCCATACTCCGCCCATGTTAAATGGTAAACGCAAAAAAAAGCTTTGCCCATCTCTCCAGGATACCTGCTTCCAATTGGGGTGCATTTGGGCGAATTCCCTTGTAAGCGTTAGCTTCTGGCATGGGCCATTGGGACTTTGTCGTGCGCCCCGTTATGATAGACAATCAATTGGCAAAACTGGTGTCAGGGGCTAATTATTTCTAACTTTCCAGGTAGCCTCAAATGATCATCAAACTGTAACGACATGCTCCGCCCACATAAAAAAAAAAAAAACTTTACACTTGAGCATTAACCATTTGTCTAGGATATGTGGTTCTGATTGGTGCTCATATGAGCTAATTCCTTAGTAAGGGTTTGCCAAAGTACGAGCCCTAGAATTCAAATTGCCAATCGTATCAGATTTGCTTCAAACCAAAAAGTTCCGTACATGGTTCCTAGAGACTTTCATGCATCCTGTTATATTGGTATATGTCCACCTGATCTTGTTTTGATGGGCACTTGCATCACCTTTTCATGGCGACTCCCCGTCATTGTCACCAAACTTTGATGCTATGCCTTACCAACATCAGATGGCGTTGACATAAAATACTGTCATTCAATGTACCATCAGTCTGGGTGAAATCCCTGGTTGGGGTAATATGAGGCCTGGAATTTGCACAAAACGACTGCTTCAAACCAAACTGGCCAACAGCTTACTGTTCAATTTCGGGCATGAGTTCTTGAGACTTTATCATGCGTCCTGTTATGAACATTTCCACCGGATTTCATGTTGCTCAGTGAAACTTTTTCTTTAACGGGCCCTCTCATCACCTTTTCATTGCCAATCCTCGAAGCAGTCATCGTTTTGACACTATGCTCCACTGCCCTTTTTAGGATGGCGTGGAGGGGACCCTCTCACCCACCTGTTAAGGATGCCTGATTCTGATTGGGCCACATTTCAGCAATTTCTCTTGTAGAAGTTAGTCAAAATACCAGCCCTGGAATTTGCTCATAATGGCTACTTCAAACCAAAATTACCCTTTTTTAAATGTCAGGCAATGTCCAGCTAATTTTGTGTTGATCGGTGAAACTCGTGTTGGGGTAATATATATTTTTTTACTTTCAAGGGGGCACGATTGATTTGACTTTTGGGGCATTGCGTTCAGGACCCCTAAAGAACCCTAAAATTTATAAATTCTCAGTGCAGTTGAAAAAATTTGTACGTTTTCGAACATGTTAATGAAATAGTCGGAACGTATCGGAAGTAAGGGAACTGCACATAAATGAAAGCCACCTTGAAATGGAAAAGTGCATGTCAACTGACCACTGTAATAAGATGAAATCTCAAGAACAAAGTTTAAACTGTTGTCACTATAAATTCTTTATAAACCACACATCCAAATATTTGAATATTCTTCCAAGTCAACAATGTGTGGCGTGAGTAGAGTTGGGCATCGAGAATCGAGAACCGATTGGACCCGGGTCTTACGTTCAGGTTCGCCCAGTCATTCAAATTTAAATATTTCGGTTCCCAGTTTCGATGCCTAGTCCGCCGACCCCGAATAGAGTGGGGAAAACCAACGCAGAAGCGACGAAAACCAAGAAAAAATGCACACAAAGACGAGCTTGTGCCCAACGGCGGCGGTGAACAAAAGTGTCTTAACTTTAAAATTAATGACCAGTCGCCTCAGTGCAACACTTGGATTAAGATTATATTGTGCAAAGGAGGCTTTCACGATGTTTAGCGTCTGACGCGGTCCGAGCCTCAGCCTACACTGCTTCAGTGAAGTCAACTCTGTCAATTGGGTGAGTGAAATAATAAAATACGGCTATGCCAACATTGAGATGGCTAATAAGGTAAACTGTTGGTTGCACTTTTGCACTGATGGTTTTTAGTGTTTACTTTAGTCTTCAAACCAACGTAAGCGCAGATAACGGGGAAAAAAAGCTTAACATTTAGCTAAAATTTCACTGTAGCAACATTACATCACAATGAATTGGGACAGAATTCACATAAACATTGTCTCACAGTATCATAAACACTAACCTTGTGCCTCATCGGTGGGTAAGGAAAGGAATCGTTTTATAGCATTTGGTTAATCCATTAAAAAAAAAAGTATGAAGCTACTTTTGTGCCAAAATGCTGAGTTGCAGTGCGTACCCTTCAAAATAAAAGGCTATAGAAGCTTTAAAACAGGAAGTCACGTTAAAACTTTCACATATAAACCATTTGACGTGATAAAACAGTCCCAAATAACGATTTTAACAATGCTATATTTAAGTTTTAGCTGAAACATAAATATTAAGTCTATTGGGTTAGTTCCACACACATTGCCTTTTAGTTCATAGGTTAGATGGGTATACTGGTTATAAAGAACCCTGAGTCAAATGTTCATTTTAGTCTATGCTGCGGGCTGCTAAGAAAATGGCTGTTCATAATTTGGACACACTATTTAAACTTTTTGACCCAGCCCCTTAAAATAATCGAAATAAGGAACCGGAATCTGGACCGGAATCGCTCAAATTCAAACTATGCCCAACGATGTGAAATTATCGTGTGTCGTGGGATGCGACCCGCTTCACAATGTGACTTAACGCCTGCCCTTTGTTGGATTATCATTGCATCTACTAGTTTGCATAATCAGGAAAAGGGATGCGTCAATGTAAAGTTCCTTTTCGGCGGTTAACCCCCTTCTCTCGTTCTCTTACTAATGACAGAAAGCCGTATGGTTTCAAACTGCCAAAGTGGGACCTGGCTGAGCACATGCTTGTAGGCCGACACAGGGAGTGGTGCTTATCTATTGCACGGCATGCTAGTTGAGCGCGTACACACACACACACACACACACAGACACAGCTGTTTTCTGACAAATACATCATGTATTTCCGCTCAGGGAGAAGTGTCATTCCAGTTAGACATTTATATCTTTCCCTGGAAGAGTTTCTTGAGTTTCATGCAAATCTCCACGGATTAGAATTTTGTACCTACAAAATGGTGGACATCGTTTGATAATATACTTACTTTGAGCCAGTAAGATATACCAGGAAGACAAAATATGTTCAGTGTTCTTCTTGCAGTTTTCCCTTTATATAGCTAAAGCAATTTTTTACATTGTATACGTTTAGGTTTTAGGCGGCACGGTGGGTGATTAGAACATCTGCCGCACAGTTCTGAAGTTTGGGGTTTGAATCCGGGCTCTGCCCTTCCTGTGTAGTTTCCATATTCTCCCTGTTCCTGTGGGGGTTTTCTGCCAGTACTCCTGCAACCTCGTGCATTCCAAAAACGCGACTACTTTTAAGACCTCCTGAATTCCACCGACACGTCTTCCCATGAGGAAGCAGTCTAGGGGCTCTTGAGGTGGCCTCTCTGATCACTGGGGTTGAGGTCACCAAGGTGGTTTAAAAAGCTCTTCGGTGGCAGGGCCCCACGGGTGGGTGAGATCCACCTGCAGTTCCTTAAGGCTCTGGATGTTGTAGGGCTGTCCTGGTTGACACGCCTCTGCAACATGGCATTGACATTGGGGAAAGTGCCTCTCGATTGGCAGACCGGGGTGGTGGTCCCCCTTTTTAAGAAGGCGGACCTGAGGGTGTGTTCCAACTATCGGGGGATCATACTCCTCAGCCTCGCTGGCAAGGTCTATTCAGGGGTTCTGGAGGAGTAGTGTGGTTTTCGTCTTGGCTGTGGAACAGTACACCCTCAGCCGGGTCAACCCATTGACTTCACCAGACTGTCGCATTCTTCATTTGAAATGCTTTTCTGCAGCCTATTTCATTTCTTGTTTGTTTCTGGGGGTTTCTCCCTTCAGTCTCCTCTTGAGGAAGTAAAATGAATGCTCCATTGGGTTAAGGTCCATTGATTGACTTGGCCAGTCTAAGACCTTTTCTCAGGTGAAACCCAAAGCCGAAAACAACCACTATCTGTTTAAACAATCAATCTAAAAGGCAACACCTGAGCAACTAGAAACACCCATCAGTTACATGTTACAATACCTTTGCTCACTTGAAAAGTGGGTGGGTTCAAACAAAAGGTTCTCTGTCCTGAGTTGTAAATACCATGAAACAAAAGCTGGAATTCTGAACTTTTGTCTCATATTGATCTTTTGATCGGAAACCCAAAGGAATTGACCTTGCCGTTCCAATACTTTGCTAGTCTTTTTTAAAATTTATTTTAAAATGTTTTTTTCTAATCTATTATCAGATTAATCAATAACCTTTTTGATAATCGATTAATCATTTTGAGACCTTGACTTAAAATTGTCCCATTCCTAGGAATTTAAGCCTCTCAACACTTAGGATTAATTATATTTATAATAACAATAAAGCAGTAACTATTGATAATTATAAAAAAGACTTATTTGTTTCATCAAAATAAGACATTTGCAAACAACCTTTTTGTACGGAAAACAATGGTCAACATTTTTGTTTTGTTTGCCCCCCACCCCGACGGATTTTACGGACCAAACCAGTAACTGAATCATCAGTTTGTTTGTGCATTTTCTCTGTCAATTAAATTTGGTATATCCTGTTTTTGAATAAAGGGATGGAAATGTAAGTTTGTTTTTTAAACCCTGATTCATCAATTCATTGAATAATAGGTACATGAATCGATTATCAAAATAGTTAGTTGCAGCCCTAATATTTTGTAGAGTAATAATTAATATAAAGTGGAACATCTAAAGTCGAACTCCAAACCATAAAACAGGAAATGAAATATTTTGACATATGATAGAATCTGGCTGTACAGTACAATATGAGCAACAAAACAAATTGTGCCCTACTGTACAGTAATCTTACCAATCCAATGGTAACGTTAAAAGCATGTAACTGATAGCATAATACTAATAACTAGCGTGAAAATCCCAGGAGGCGGTAGCCAACACACTTCACAATAATACCATGCAGGGAAAAATAAGCGTTCCATTGCCCTTTTTTTGAAAGAGAAATGTCTTTCTTGGAATGTTAACAGTTGTATGTAGCCACTGTCATATTGCTCGTGTATAGCCTGAAAATGACCAGAGACGCTAGCTAAAAAGTTAAAAACCACAGTGTTCTGTTGCAGCTTTTCTAAAACAGAATTTTCTGTTTTCTAGAATGTTAACCATAGCATGTAGTAGGTGGCATGTTGTCAATTAGTAATGTGAAAATGACAGGTGATGCTAGCTGACAAACGGCACAATTTCACCCTTCTATAAAATGTTTCTATCACACTTTCTGATGCAAATTTCCCTTTTTTCTGGAATGATATGTAGCCCTGAGCATATGGAAAAATTTTACCCCTCTCAAATGAAAAAAACCTGTTCGATTGCACTCTTTCTGAGGCAGAAATTTCTTAGTGTCTTGGAATGCTAATGATAACATGTAGCTAATAGTACGAACATCACCAGAAAAGCTGGTAGGAAAAAATTGTACCCCGCTAAAACGTTAACAACCCAGCATTCCTTTGCACCTTCTATGATGCAGAATTTGCCAGTGTTCTGGAATGCTATGTCAGGTGTAAAAATAAACCAGACGCTAGTCAACAAACGCCACAATTTTACCATGCCTTTTCCATTTCTGTTGCACTTTTTTTCTGACAAATATCAGTTTCCTGGAATGTGGCGTTGCTACAAAAACAGTGCAGCACTCGAAGCAAAAGATGGCCTTTAGTTGATTTACTGGAATTTGAACGGAGCCATCATATGCCTCAGTGGACCCCACTTTCACTCACTCACTCACTCCCCCCCCTCCCTCCGTCCGAGCCTTTAAACTCTAACTTTTTGCCATGTTTCCCCCTAACTCCCGGAAGGAAGTGTCTGTGATTGCTCAGCCTGGCCGTTGTTACCAAGCAACAACCTGAAGTTCACTTGCTACAACTAATGAGGGTGCAGTGAAACATGTGCGGACACATCTTAACTTTTTTATTTTTATTTTATATATATTTTTTTAAATCTTCTTGTATGTTACAATAGTAACTAGTCATGCAACTTGTTGTAGTACATGTTACTCCCACAAATGCTTCCTTTTGCCTGTCAGCAGCTGTTGCCTAGCTTGGAGACCTCCGCCCAAGATAAATGAGGGGTTGCTGTTTTTGTTGAGATCCAGTCGTTTGAACCCATTTCACACACGCAGCCTGAAAAATATAAAGGCTCTACACAGAGATTGAGCCATAATTGAAAGTTTTACACAGACCTCTCTCTCTCTCTCTCTATCTATCTATCTATCTATCTATCTATCTATCTAAATAAAACCATCATGCAGACAATCTGTCTTAGTAGCATGCTTTCCTCCTGGCATGCACTTTTTTTGCTACGCAAGTCAGCAGTAACAGTCTGTGAGGAAAAATAATCACAGCAAAATTTCGCCATATCGCGAATAAAAGCTGCGAATGTCACTGCAACAAAAAAATCTGCAATGCACTGAACCCACAAAAAGCGATATAGCAAAAGACGACTGTACGATGAAATCAATAATTTGTTCTTCTAATACAGTCTGCGCGATCCACTCTGTTGTCGTCGACATGGTAACGTGTATCCGGTTGCGTTTGAGTTGACATGATAAAGCCCAATGATCGTAAAAAACTGGATGCGGTGGTATCGAAATAAAAGATTTTATTGCAGTAGTCTGACAGTGCAATCGTGAAAGACCAAATTTGCCTTGTAGTCTGATCCACGCATTACGTGTTGTCTGTCTCAGGCGTGTTGTCTGTCCCACACCGCCGACAAGGCTAAAAATAAACTAGCTTTTGGATTCATATATACTTTACACGATGGTGACGCGGAGTAAATGTCTTTTGTGGAGTCATTGATCGGATCGGCAAATTGTGACGTTAAAGCCGATGAGCATAAAATACTAAAGATCGGCCGATACAATGAGGCTCATCAGATTGGCGTAAAGTCTGCTTTCAACTTATGTTTTATGGCTGCAACCGTGCTCACTGGAACCTTCAGAAGCTTCAATATGCGCCTTTAACGAATGCCATCGTTATGTTTTGCAACAATTACTTTGCGATGGTATTGAGACAGCTCTTTGCTCTTACCCATCATGGGATGGGTAAGAGCAGACTCACACCCTAGCAATGAGACCTTTTTGTAGGCCATTAATTGGGACTGAACCAGATGATATTCATTTGCACTGACAAGGGGCTGGATTGCTGTTTGATTATTGATAGATTTTAAGTGTTGTCTTGGCTTTCCATGCCTTTTTGTACTTCCCTTTCTTCATGTTCAATACTTTTTCCCTGTGTCATTTCACATTTTTACACAACTTAATTTCTGATCTTATTTGTTTTACTTTCTTTATGTATGGATTACTTGGGTTCCCAACTTGTGCTGAAACCTTCAGGTCAATTGCACCTTTGGAAGTACATTTAGTGAGAAAAATGAATGTTAAATACTTGTTAAATACTTATTTCAGCCGCTGTGTGTGTGTGTGTGTGTATACAGATTTACACTGATTCATAAAATGGAAAGTTTTAAACAGACGTTGCAAATATAAGTTTTACAGACATTCTGTGAAAAGGTTTTAAACGGCTCCTGCAAAATTGATAACGGTTTTACATGGAGCTCCAGTTGAAGACTGAAATGAAAATGGAGATCCCACAAAGTACAGGTAAAAGAATTACTAGGGATCCTACAAAATTGGGGAAAAGTTTTACACAAAGATCCTGCAAAACGTACCTTAAATACATATTGAAATTGTGGAAAATCGGGGAAAAAAATGCACACAATCCAACACAATTGAGAAATACTTTGAGAGCCTGTTCTTTAAAAAAATTCATCGATCATGGAAGATTGGAAAAAATATTTAAACTTGGATCCTGCAAAATCTTTTTGAGATCTAGGGCTGCAACTACCGATTATTTTACTAATCGATTTTAATTATAATTTTAATTCTTTTTTTGATTGACTGAATCTGATAACATTTTCCATCGCTTTATTAAAAAATGGGACCTCGTTTTAAATTGACTATGCAGAAAAGGCGCTGTCTGCTTTCATTGAGGACTAAAGAAATCAAATGTTTACTGATGAGAGGCTGCAATTCTGAGAATTTGGACAATTTTAAGTTACACAAGGTCTAAACGATTAATCAATTATCAAAATAGTTGTTGAATTTGTTCATTTGTTTTTTATTAATTGTTGCACCTTGACACAGATCCTCCAAATTCAATAACATTTAACCATTTCCTTAAATTAAAACAAATTGAGCCTGCATTTGTTTTTTTACTACACAGAGAGCTGGAAAATTTGTAAATAGCTGCTTTTCTAGGCAGTGTGAAGGGGGCTATCAATGAGATGCTTTCCTGTTTGTTTTTCCAGGAGCTTTCCCTGAACTTTGAACGTTTTGAAGACAACACAATATTACTGATATGTAAATCTGCAGTTTTGTCTCAACATTAATGTGTGACCATTGTTGATCTGATATCTCTTATTACTCTTGTGTTCTCACTGTAAAATATTTCTACATCTGCTTGTAATGACATCAGTGACTCAATGGAGTCCACAGGTGCTTTGTTCAAAAGACAACAATGAGAAAAGATGTAGTCTGTCAGAGAATTGACATTTTGTTTTTTTGTTTGTTGCTACAGAGCAGATCTTCCAAAACCTGCGCCAGGAGTACAGCAGGATCCAGAGGAGGCGGCAGCTGGAGGGGGCCTTCAACCAGACGGAGGCCTGCGGACCCTCCTACGCCGCCAGCCCCTCTTCATCCCTGCACGCCCCCAGCTCCCCACCAGGTAGCAGAAGACACCCGTCCCGGCGTATATACAGTCTATATCTGACCCCTCAGGAATGTTTTTTATTTTTTTATTTTTTGTGGTTAGAATGCCTGATTTCACTGCAGCATTTTATAAAAATTGGGACAGATGTTGCAATTTATTTTCTTTTTTCTTCTAACTCATTCAATGCCAGATGTTTTAGAACATATGTCAAACTCAGGCCTGGGGGTCGAATTTGGCCCATGATGCAATTATATTTGGCCCGCAAGACGATATCAAATGTGTATTAGAGCTGGCCCTCCAGTATATAGCACATGCGGCACTAATATTACAAATCCCAGAATGCTTTGCTAGTGTGTTGGCCCATCAGTCTTAACCGGCGAACGCCCCTTCCCTTTCTGTTGTGGTCGTTGGCAATTATGCTACCCGTCTCCTCGAGCAAATTTATACTTCCACTCCCCAAAAATGGCCAAACAAAAGATGGAAAACTGTTAACTTCCAAGACAGGTGGGAGGCAGATTGTCTGTTCACTAAAGTACAAGACAGACGTGTTTGTTGTGTGTGGAGCAATGTGGCTGTAACAAAGAATATAACATAAATGAATAGTTGTTTTTTTTAATGCCCTTTCTAGGCAGGGACTGTTAATCGTTTGAAGTTTGGATTTTTATTGAAGGACATTCTTATTTTTTTTGGGTTGTTTTGTTGTTGGCCTTTGAAAAAAGATTTACATCAAAAAGAAATGTAGTTGGAGATGGAAAAATAGAAGACGGAGAGACAGAAGAATTCATGTTATCTTTTTAAATACAAAACAACAAACAAATACCTCTGACGTCCTTTTAATGCAAATTTGAGTTCTCGTGTATACATTAATTGGAGACTCTAAATTGCCCGTAGGCATGACTGTGAGTGCGAATGGTTGTTTGTTTCTATGTGCCATGCGATTGGCTGGCAACCAGTTCAGGGTGTACCCCGCCTCCTGCCCGATGACAGCTGGGATAGGCTCCAGCACGCCCGCGACCCTAGTGAGGAGAAGCGGCTCGGAAAATGGATGGATCGATATTAGTTTATTTCAGATTCAGTGTTTTAGCAAAATGTAACTTTGTCATGATAAACTTTAACGCTACACTTCTGCAGAGAAGGGAAACATGCACAGTGATTTTTCATTAAATATTGAGTTTGGCCTGTGACGTCCCAATTTTTTTATTTTGGCCCACTGTGAATTTGAGTTTGACACCCTGTTTTAGAACATTTTGACTGATCTTTCAATACCCACAGAATATTGATCTGTCATCATACAATCACCAAACCTATCAAAAGAAAGTATACTCTTCTTTCACCAGAAAATGTTTCTACTGGTTTCTATTTAGTAATCAGCAGTAGACTTTACGCCTGTGTGATCGGTATCGGCCGATAATTAGCATTTTATGGTGATCGGCTTTCATGTCATCATTCGCCGATCCGATCGACGACGTCATCGATCGGCTCTGCACAAGACATTTAACTCTGCGTTGCCGTTGCGTATGAATCCAAAAGATAATTAATTTTTAGCCTTCTCACGTGTCTTGTGGCACAGTAGTGTAACTATCTGACGGCCAATAAAGTTTTTTTTCCAATCTTGTCGGTTAAAAAACACGTCATCGGTGTGGGACTATTTTGCGCTGTCACAGACAAACGACAGTTATTTGCAGTCTGCACAACTGAAATACGTTGTGGGGAACCTCATCTAAATGCTTCAACACAAATTTGATCGGTCACCCGAAGAATGTACAACCCAAATTCCAATGAAGTTGGATGTTGTTAAACATAAATAAAAACAGAATGCAAAGATTTGCAAATCATGTTCAACCTATATTTAATTTAATACACTACAAAGACAAGATATTTAATGTTCAAACTTTATTGTTTTTAGCAAATAATCGTTAACTTAGAATTTTATGGCTGCAACACGTTCCAAAAAAGCTGGGACACGTGGCAGAAAAGACTGAGAAAGTTGGGGAATGCTCATCAAACACCTGTTTGGAACATCCCACAGGTGAACAGGCTAATTGGGAACGGGTGGGTGTCATGATTGGGTATAAAAGGAGCTTCGCTGAAATGCTCAGTCATTCACAAGCAAAGATGGGGCAAGGTTCACCTCTTTGTGAACAAGTGCGTGAGAAACTAGTCAAACAGTTTAAGGACAATGTTCCTCAATGTACAATTGCAAGGAATTTCGGGATTTCATCATCTACGGTCCATAATCATCAAAAGGTTCAGAGAATCTGGAGATATTACTGCATGAAAGCGGCAAGGCCGAAAACCAACATTGAATGCCCGTGACCTTCGATCCCTCAGGCGGCACTGCATCAAAAACCGACATCAATGTGTAAAGGATATCACCACATGGGCTCAGGAACACTTCAGAAAGCCAATGTCAGTAAATACAGTTTGACGCTACATCCGTAAGTGCAACTTAAATCTCTACTATGCAAAGCAAAAGCCATGTATCAACAAGACCCAGAAACTCCGCCGGCTTCTCTGGGTCCGACCTCATCTAATATGGACTGATGCAAGTGGAAAAGTGTTCTGTGGTCCGACGAGTCCCCATTTCAAATTGTTTTTAAAAATTGTGGACGTCGTGTCAAAGAGGAAAAGAACCACTGTTATGGATGCAAAGTTCAAAAGCCCGCATCTGTGATGGTCTGGGGCTGTGTTAGTGCCAATGACATGGCTAACTTACGCATCTGTGAAGGCACCATTTAATGCTGAAAGGTGCATACAGGTTTTGGAGAAACATATGCTGCCATCCAAGCAAACATTTTTTCATGGACCCCCCTGCTTATTTCAGCAAGACAATGACAAACCACATTCTGCACATGTTACAACAGCGTGGCTTCGTAGTAAAAGAGTGTGGGTACTAGACTGGCCTGCCTGCAGTCCAGACCTGTCTCCCATTGAAAATGTGTGGCGCATTATAAAGTGTAAAATATGACAACGGAGACCCCGGACTGTTGAACAGCTGAAGCTGTACATCAAGCAAGAATGGGGAAGAATTCCACATACAAAGCTTCAACAATTAGTGTCCTCAGTTCCCAAACGCTTATTGAATGTTGTTAAAAGAAAAGGTGATTTAACACAGTGGTAAACATGAACCTGCCTCAGCTTTTTTTGGAACGCGTTGCAGCCATAAAATTCTGTTAATGATTTTGCTAAAAACAAAGTTTATCAGCTTGAACATTAAATGTCTTTGTCGTGTATTCAATTAAATATAGGTTGAACATGATTTGCAAATCATTGTATTCTGTTTTTATTTGTTTAAGACAACGTCCCAACGTCATTGGAATTGGGGTTGTACACGAGGAGCATGCCGCGTTAAAGCAACGCAGCGTGGAGGGGGGGGTGGGGGAAGTAAGTTGGCACCCATTATTTCTGTCATGTTATGTCAGTGGCCAATCCTTGAATACCCCCGAGAGGTCCTTGATGGTTTTAACTTTTGTCTAAAATGAAACACTTTATATCATACATATATATATATACACCTGTATATACTCTGTTGGATTGTGAGATGCATGTTTTGCGCCCTCATAATTTACGCGACCACCTAATCTTTTTCCGTTTAAAAGCTGCACAAATTTAAAGCAATGCAACGTCCCCGGGTGCCATTAGTTATGTAGAAGTTTGAATTTAATTTGTTGGCATATTGTAATGCACATTGGTGGACGGACTGAGTCATATTACAGAAATTTTGAATTTTCAAACGATTTTGTTTTGTCAGGCGCCTCGAGACGAGACCAGCCCTCGTTCACGCTCAAGCAGGTGAGCTACCTGTGCGAGCGCTTGCTCAAAGATCACGAGGAGAAGATCCGCGAGGAGTACGAACAGATCCTTAACACAAAACTCTCAGGTAACAATGATGATTATGATGGTACACTTTTCACACTGGAAATCAGGTGTACTTTATTCTATTTTTTGTAACCCTGTGGTGCTGAAGACACTAAAGTCCAGTGATTGATCGATAGTTTAACTAACCATTGGTCTTTTTCTCTCTCTCTCCCCCTCTCTCTCTATCTCGCGCTCTCTCTCCCCCCTTCCCTCCCTCCCTCCCTCCCTCCCTCCCACAGAACAATACGAATCGTTTGTGAAATTCACACAAGATCAGATCATGCGAAGATACGGCGCCCGGCCTGCTAGTTGTAAGTAGTCAACCCCCCATTTTATCATTATATTTATGGATAGTATTTTGCTTTTATTTTTTTTTGTTACTTGGGTTTATTTTAGAGATTTTATATTTAGAGGTTTAAAAAATAATACTAATAATTCTGCATTTGTCTTGTTCATATTTGCAAATTCTTTTTTGGGTGCACATTAGATACATTTTATGTTATTCTATGTTTTAATATTTTATTACATTAAATACTTTTACGTTTTAAGCAGTTTAAGTGTGTTTGTGCCCTTTGGGGGTAATTTATTATTTTTTTTAAATTATTTCCAAAAAACAATCTTGTTTTTTGGGGGTGGTAATGTTTCAATATTTATACATACTTTAAACTTTTGTTAATTTTGTAACTATTATTTTTTTTTGGTTAAACATCTTTTTTCTCGCCTGTGTGGAGTTTGCATGTTCTCACCGTCCTTGTATGGGTTTTCTCCGGGTACTCTGAAAACATGCATGATAGATTAATTGAAGACTAAATTGTCCATAGGTGTGAATTTGTGTGCGACTGGTTGTTTATATGTTCCCTGCGTTGGCTGGCGGCCAGTTCAGGATGTACCCCACCTCTTGCCGCCTTGTCCATATTTAACATGACTGCTTACTGTCTTTTTGCGTCTTTCCAGATGTCTCCTGAACGCACGACCGCAAGATTCCAGCTTAGTCTCCACCATGAGATGGCCATTCTTCTTTGGCCCTCTACCACTTTATTTTTAATTTTGATCCCCAGAGAGCCACACACACAGACACAGTGCCATGGTTTATCCGTTTTTAATCCAAAATTCTTGCTGCTGGCCAAAACCTCAAAATCTTGAAATGACCTCTGACATGTCACCCCCGCTCGCCTACCCTCTCTGCCTCCTATCTCCCCCTTAGGTTTCTTGTCTCTGCTCTGTGTCTCTCTCTGAAAATGTGGACTGAAGCAGATCCCAGTGTGTCCAATCTCTGGCCTGGCACTGTAGACTACAAAGCTTATTATTCTTGTTGGCTCATGTGATAGAAGCTCTTTGGAATGAGCAGCTGTATTTAACACCATGTTGTCCCCTCCTTGCTCACTTGTTCGCTCCTCTAACATGAGGATGTGCTCTTTAGTTTTTTTGTTTCTCCCTTTTGATGAAAAAAATAAACGTCCTGTGATTTTAAATCTGCTGGAGGATTTATTTTGTTTTGTTTTGATTTTTATTTCTAATTGTCTAGATTCTACATTGTATGCTCCTCTTGGTGGACTGGATTTAATGTACTTTTCTGAAGGTTCCGATTGACAGTCTATAGTTGTAACATTGCAAGCGAGGAACATTTTGGTGAAATTCAGCTTTTTGAATTAAAAATAGGCCTTTTACGTGAATTGTACAGATCCGATGAGTTTTTCTTGGGGGGGCGGGCGCTGTCGTTATCGTTATCAGCGGCTGTTTCATACTCCTTGAACGCTGGCAACTAGATCCATTCCACACATCAACCATCCAGACACAGATGTAATTTCTAAATATTACTCCGTGGCAGACTAATATGCGAAAGCGCATCGGCCTGAGGTTCCGCCTGTGCGCTCTGGACCTGCTTTGGAGTCACAGGAGTTGACGACACCAGAAAAAACACTATCGCCGCTTCAGCTGTTATGAAGTAACGGTACCGCTTCAGCTGTTAAGAAGTAACGATACTTTTACTCAGTTTCAATTATCTAAATGTCGCTTGCTACTTTTATTTATCAATTATTGCTTAATCAACGGCGGCACGGTGGATGACTGATTAACACATCTGCCTCACAGTTATGAGGACTGGGGTTCAAATCCCGGCCCTGCCTGTGTGGAGTTTGCATGTTCTCCCTGTGCCTGCGTGGGTTTTCTCCGGGCACTCCGGTTTCCTGTGTGGTAGGTTGATTGAATACTCTAAATTGCCCGTAGGTATGAATGTGAGTGCGAATGGTTGTTTGTTTCTATGTGCCCTGCGATTGGCTGGCGACCAGTTCAGGATGTACCCCGTATCTCGCCCGAAAATAGCTGGGATAGGCTCCAGCAGCCTGTGACCCTAGTGAGAAGTGGTATGGAAAATGGATGGATGGATGCTTAATCAACTATTTCATGCGCGAGACTGCGACTTCCGCATTGGGTGCTGTTTGGGCCAATCCAGTTAAAGCGCCAGTGACTTTTAAGTCTAGTTCACCAAACGACAAAAGAAGTCACATGACCTCACGCAACGGCTTCTATTGGGCTTCCCGGGCATGGGTATTAACACTAGATAAGACAGCCCGGCTGGTTGTTGTGTCTATGTGGCGGCCATTTTGGGAAGGTTGTCGTTACCATGAAGGCAACGGCGCACTCATGTTTACATTTAGATGAAAAAAAACAACAGCTATCATGTATTGTTATATTTGTCTGGCAGTATCTGCCCAAATGTGTATATTTCAGCCCACTTATAAATTAAGAAAACACCTTACAGTAAACATTTTATTTTGAGGTTTGTGCTGTAGTTAAAAAAATAAAATAAAATAATAATAATCTGAAGTTACTCAGTACTTGAGTAATTATTTCACGGTAAGTAATTTTTTGGGAGGACTACGTTTTACTTGAGTCACATTATCACCAAGTAACAGTACTCTTACTTGAGTACAATATTTGGCTACTCTACCGACCTCTGGAGTGGACATCCTCTATTGCCACTCTTGCATTTAAGCAAAATTTTTTGCTCATCAGATCAGCCAGTTTCGTATTTGTTACACTTGTCTTTTGTATTTTCGTGTTGAGGTTGTGGTCCCAACGGAACCGCGAAGCACACGTAACATCGGTGACAAGACCTGATCTGCTAGTACATCTCGTATTAAACAGTAAACGTGCCTACAATTAGTTTACGGATGTTAATGTTAAATGTATTAAGCGACAGAGCGCTGTTTGGATTATGTCACAACACAATGAACTAACTTCAAATTCAGAAATGGCCCAAAAATACTTTACTTACTATTTTCCTGGAGGATGCATTTGGGATTAGCCTTTGAAGTTGGTAATAGTGAAAAGTGATGTGAAACAGACTGATTTTAGTCAATTCTTTTCCAATTGAGAGTGCTTAACGAGGTGGATGCTATTCATGTGGCACACCTCGAAGTGGAGATGGGCCTGGCTTAAGTTGGAGGCCAAAACAAAAAAGCAAAGAAATGAGGCCAATTTAATTTTAATCTTAAATATGTACACCATCATGTTCTTGAGCAGTGTAATGCATGTTAAAATAAAAAAAAATCTCTCAGGGGACCCAGGGATCCCCCCAGACACCCCTACAAAGTTATTTAAAAAATAAAAATAAAAAATGTATTAACTTTTTCAAGCCTTTGGTGTTTGCTTCTCTGTAGGAACCATTTTGGGTAACAAAATGGATGGCAAAATTCACTTTGGAACGGTACAACCATTTGATTAGGATTTAGGTTAACAGTATTGGGAAGACAGTGACTACACAGACTGTGTAGACAGTTCTAGACAGTTCTACACAGCGGTCATCGAATCTGTCCTGTGTTCTTCCATCACAGTCTGGTTTGGTGCTGCTACAAAAAAGGACAAACTCCGACTGCAACGGACAATCAAAACTGCTGAAAGGATTGTCGGTACCCCCCTAACCACCCTTGAGGACTTGCACGCTGCCAGAACTAAGACAAGGGCGTGCAAAATCCTCTCGGACCCTCCCCACCCTGGTCACCAGCTCTTCCAGCTCCTTCCCTCAGGTAGGCGCTACCGATCAATGCAAACTAGAACTAGTAGACATTCCAACAGCTTCTTCCCTCTTGCAATCAACTTCTTGAACAGCTAACTTACAATTCCATTACAACAAGCTGGCAATTTTTTGACTTGAGTTCGTTGTCACATTTCTGTATTATGTATTACTCGTGCGCTCACTGTAGTTGTCTCGCCGTGCTGCACTATTTGCATATAGTGGCCACTCATGCCAGAGTAGTATCTGCTCCATTTGCACACTGAGGAGTATCTGTAACATTTGCACAACCATTGTCCCAGATTATCGCAGTACTCGTCACTTTAAACCGCATACACTCCTTGAAGTCTCAGTGCCCTTTGCACAATGGTCATTGCACCGGACTATTGCGATATTAGCCATTCGAACTGAGGACTCTGCATCTTTTTGCACAATTGTTGTTTGTTGTTGTTTTTTGTTAATGTCTTTATGTCTCCAAAGTGTTCTGTAAATTGACTGTCTGTTGTACTAGAGCGGCTCCAACTACCGGAGACAAATTCCTTGTGTGTTTTGGACATACTTGGCAAATAAAGATGATTCTGATTCTGATATTGGGGAAATTTATTTAAAAATTTTAAAAAATGTGCAAATTGTCAGGAAAAAAAACATTGTAAAGTTTTGTTCAAACTATTTTTCTTAATATAAGAAAACATTGTGGTTTTCATTGGAGTTATGATGTATCACTATAGTATATACAGTTTTAAAATAATAATCTGGTTAAAAACAATTCCAAGATCATTAATAAAAATCTATGTACAGTATCATTTTGTGATAAAATAAATTTCATTTAATTTACATTTAAAACATGCTACACAATCAAACAGAATGATGCTCGTAGGTGTACATGCAGCCTGTTTAAAATTTGGTGACCGGTATATTTAAATTTTTGACTCCATTAATTTTTTTTAAGTACAGTTCAGTCAAAAAGAGAGGGTTACATTACACGGAATCTAGCGCCACTGTGTGGTACATAAACGTACCAACACTCATTCCTTTTGTACCCTGTTCTGGATTGCTGTAAATCCATAAAGAAATCACGCGCGGTTGACATAACCCGGTGGCATGCATAATTTACTGCTTGTGTTTTTCCGGTTTGGTTTTCATGTTCGGGTTGATGAAGGTATTCAAATCGAGCCCACCCTTCGCGTCACAGCTTTCGGGTGTGGCACAGGTCGCTAACAGGAGCTAACAGGTAGCGTCAGGTAGGTCGCCAAAGAGCAGCCAGCCAGCCGTTCTCCTCCTCCTGGGCAGCTCGGAACTCGAGTCGGACGGCCAAATATTCCGAATTACGTGCGGCTTCTTTGTTTAGTCGCTGGGAGGAAGGAAAAGGAAAAACTCGGGGGACTATAATTATCCTCAAGAGCCATTCCCCCCCCCCTGTCGTCGTCGTCGTCCTCAATTTTCATTTGAGACGGGAGACAACGACGCCGGTTAGGAACATGGAGGCGCGCCACTACTGACAAAAAAAAAAAAACCCAAAAAACGAGATAAAACAAACAAAAAAGAAACTCAACGAACCAATCGACGGACGATTGAAAGTTTCACTCATTGAAGTATCGAGTCGATATTTATGTTCGGCTCCTATGCCCACGCTTCACGTTGAAGTTTGAGGTGAGTTTGCCTGTTTAAATGACACCTTTTTGTCAATTTTTTTAAGAGTTGTATTGAATGTTTATTGTTGTCTTAACACAAAGGTTTGACAGGAAGTAAACAACGTATTGTACACTACTGTATGGTTTATTTCCCCTCAGGCTAATGAGTTTTCAACGACATTCGCACGGCACTGTTTTTCATACAGTATATCTATCTTGGTGTATCTATCTCGAAAGTAAATACGTTTTTTTTTTTTTTTTTTTTATAGTACGTGGCAAGTTAGTAATTTAAATAATTGTCCAGTAGAAAGCATGTCTCACCATCAGTATGTTTTACTTTAAAAAAATAAAATAATGATTTTAGGGGTGTTTCTCCGAATTGAAAACTCTTATCTCAATTTAACTAATTTGAAAAATATCTGAAAAAAGATTTTGGGTGTTTTTTTTTTCCAGAGGTAAATAGCAAATTATAGTTTTTTTTCTTTACTCAAATTAAATTTCTATTTCCCTGAAAAACGTTTTTTGTTTTTCTGAAAGCAGCACATCCTACAAATAACCCACTCCACTCCCCCAAAAAAAAAAAAAAAAAACCCAACATACCCTTCTCAAATTGTATCTTATTTATTCTCTGCTTTTTCTGTGATTGTTTTCAAAATTTAATTTTTATTGCCAAAATAATGTTTGTTGTTTTTGCAAGTGAAAACCCCCTCACCAATCTCAATTGTATTTAGGCATTTTTTTCTTTTTTGCAAATAAATTACCTTTTTCTAAAAACAAATGTTTTTAAATTTTGCTTCTCCCCTAAAGATTTTTGTTTTGTTTTGGGTTTTTTTTAGACCTAAAAAAACACACTTCTCACACTTTAATATTACAAATCAAATTTTCTCTATATATGTATATATATTTGTCTGGGAAATAATGAAGCTAATTTATTTTTTGCCTTTATCCAAATTTGTGATTTTTTTTTTATGATTAAAAAAAATAACAACATACTATTAAAATGCCTGCTTTGCTGGCGTACAGGTACGCAGCGGCAATGGCCGACGTGGACCTGGAGCAGCGGGATCCGTTCCCCGTGGAGCGACAAGATGAGAAACTGGGTCGAGATGACCTTCCAGATGGGAGGCAGAAACTGGGATGCTGCGAGAAGTTCCAGCAGATCATCTCCAGGTGGATGCTCCCGGCAGACGCCCGCAGCACCTACTTGCAGCGGGCCAACTGCTGCCCTCCACCTGTTTTCATTATTGTCATCAGTGTTGTAGAGGTAAGAGATATGAAATGAAGAGCCCGTTTGGATACTGGCACAGAGTTTGTGTAAACTGAGCCTCAAGCATCACTTCCTTCCTCCTCTGTGGCTCGTGATTCATCATGTGGGCTCAAAGGAGAGCAGGAGCCTTCCAAAAATCACATTTGCTCTAAACAGTCCAGTTGAATTATGGTTTTAAGGGGTAAAATCCATTGCGGGATGGTGAGATCTGGGTACATAAATAGCGTGACATCATAGCGTGGCAACACCCAGTGTAAGGGACCATTCAGTCCAAGAATAATTCGCCTAAAAAAAACTTACTATGAAAAGTCGTAATTATGCAAATAAATTTGATGAGAAAAAGGTTATTTACAAGAATGGGCAATATAAGTTGTAATATTACAAAGAAAACGCATGATTATATGAAAATAAATCTGAAACTTTGAGAAAAAGGTTGTCATTTACAACAATGGGCAATGTAAGTTGTAATATTACAAAGAAAAAGCATGATATGAAAATGTAAAACCTTATGAGAAAAATGTTATGGGTGAGGGTAAATGTAATATTAAAAATAATAATTTCGAGTTATTTATGAGAATGAAGTCACAATGTTGTAATTTTTAGAGAACAAAAGCAAGGATTCATTTGTAATAGTGTTCCCTCGCTATATTGCGGTTCACCTATTGCGGATTCAATGCATTGCAGAGTTTTTTTCATATTCATATCACATAATTCATCATATGGCAGGATTTTGAGTGTATGCTGTAATTTTTTGTGGTAAAATCAACATTTCCTAGCCTAAAACATCAAAACTGTTAAAAAAAAAAAAGGGAAAAAAATAATTACAACACACATTACAAGGAAACGTAATTAGTGTACAATACTACTGTGCATTACTGTATGTTTATAAGTTTAAAAGGTGTTTAAGTGTATAGAAAGTGTTTATAAGAGTATGGTAGAATGGTGGAGTTTAATAGGAGTGTTTAGATTAATGAGTCTGGAGTGGTTCATACAGCTTTAAAATATTTATAAATAATTTTAAAAAAATGTGGTCACTACTTCACGGCTTTCACCGATTGCGGGGGTGGTCCGGACCCTATCCCTCGCAATAAACGAAGAAATTACTCTATAAGTAAAAAGCTATTTGCGCAGGTGTAACGTGGTAAATTCAAAGGAAAAATGTTTTGACTTTTTTTAGGATAAATTTGTAATTTTATGATAAAACAGCTGAAATGTTACAATTAAAAAAAAAATAAAATTTGGCTCATTTCTGGCTCAAAGTCCTAAATATATCCAGAGATATAAAGATATGACCATAAAAAAAGCAAAATTTTAGTGGAAGTTTGAGAATGTCGAAAGTCAAGTTATTGCGAGAAAAGGTTGTAATTTCCAAGAATAATTTGTAATATTATGACTAAATAGTTTAATTTTTCAAGAATGAAGTGTTGTGTAGAAAAAAATCTTTGAAAACGAGTAAAGCAGTAATACGAGACAAAACGTTATTTAAAAACAAAAATAATTAATCGTCATATAGTGAGGAACAAATTTTATGTCTACCAATTAATCACTGAAATGTCTCTCCCACCCTCTCTTGGTGTTACCCCAATGAGAGGGTACCAAAAAGTGTTACTGGTACAAATTAGTTATTTTTGGTACCTCTCACAAGCTCGAACAAAGGACTTCAATGCCACTAACGGATGTTTAGTTAATACCAAAGACTGTTATCTCTGAATATAATCTGGATTCATGATGACTTTTGCAGATGTTAGCCAGTCATACAGGAAGCGTTGCAGTGATGTGTTCAATGACACCCCCCCCCAGAAAAAAAACCCAAAACATTTTCAACGTCGGGAGGACAAAATGGTCACAATGAGTTCAACGCAAACAAAGTGTGCATGTGCTGTTATATGTCCAGCTTTCCATGTTCATCTACTACGCTGTGTGGAAGCCTCAGAAGCAGTGGGTGACTCTGGAGGAAGGCATCTGGAACAGCCGCCTGACGTACCGACCCGAGTACAGGCAGGAGGCGTGGCGCTTTCTCTCCTACATGTTTGTCCATGCCGGGTGAGTGCAGCCGAACGTACAGGCTACGTCAGAGAAGTATCCAATTTATAATATCCATCCATCCATCATCTTCCGCTTATCCGAGGTCTTGTCGCAGGGGCAGTAGCTTCAGCATGGACGCCCAGACTTCCCTCTCCCCAGCCACTTCATCCAGCTCTTCTGGGAGATCCTGAGGCGCTCCGAGGCCAGCTGGGAGACAGTCTCTCCAGCGTGTCCTGAGTCGTCCCCGGGGTCTCCTCCCGGTGGGACATGCCCGGAACACCTCAACAGAGAGGCGTCCGGGAGGCATCCGAATCAGATGCCCCACCCACCTCATCTGGGTCCTCTCAATGTGGAGGAGCAGCGGCTCTACTCTGAGCTCCTCCCGGATGACCGAGCTTCTCACCCTATCTCTAAAGGAGAGCCCGGACACCCTGCGGAGGAAACTAATTTCGGCCGCTGGTATCCGAGTCGAGGTCAGCAGCGCCCCATCCCCACTATACACAGTGTTGATGGTGCACTGCTTCCCCCTCCTGAGACGCCGGATGGTGGACCAGAATTTCCTCGAAGCAGTCTGGGAGTCTTCCTCCATGGCATCACTGAACTCCTCCCATGTCGAGTTTGGCGACCACCAAAGCTGCATTCCGCTTGGCCAGCCGGTACCCATCAGCTGCCTCAGGAGTCCCACGGGCCAAGAAGGCCCGATAGGACTCCTTCTTCAGCTTGACGGCATCCCTCACCGTTGGTGTCCAGCAACAGGTTCGGGGATTGCCGCCACGACAGGCACCGACCACCTTACGGCCAGAGCGCCGGTCGGCCGCCTCAGCAATGGAGGAGCGGAACATGGACTCAGACTCAATGTCGCGGCCTCTCCCGGAACATGAGCAAAGTTCTGTTGGTGGTGGGAGTTGAAACTCCTTCTGACAGAGGATTCTGCCAGACGTTCCCAGCAGACCCTCACAATACGTTTGGGCGTGCCACGTCGGACCGGCATCTTCCCCCACCATCAGAACCAACTCACCACCAGGTGGTGATCAGTTGACAGCTCCGTTCCCCGTGGACCCGAGTGTCCAAGACATGCGACCGCAAGTCCGATGACACGACCACCAAATCGATCATCGAACCTAGGGTGTCCTGGTGCCAAGTGCACGTGTGGACAGCCTTATGCTTGAACATGTTCGTTATGGCCAATCTGTGATGAGCACAGAAGTCCAATAAGAGAACACCGCACGGGTTCTGATCTGGGGGGACTGTTCCACCCTTCCAGGTCTCAGTGTCATGCCCACGTGAGCATTGAAGTCCCCCAGCAGAACGATGCAGTCCCCAGCAGGAGCGCTCTCCAGCACCCCCTATAAGGACTCCAAAAAGGGTGGGTACGCTGAACTGCTGTTTGGTGCACATGCACAAACAACAGTCAGGACCCGCCCCCCCCACCAGAAGGCAGAGGGAGGCTACCCTCTCGTCCACCGGGGTGAACCCCAACGTACAGGCGCCGAGCCGGGGGGCAATAAGTATACCCACACCTGCTCCTCTCACTGTGGGCAACTCCGAATGGGAATGAGTCCAAACCCTCTCAAGAGGACTGTTACCAGAGCCCAAGTCGTGTGTGGAGGCGACCCCGACTATATCTCGTCTGAACTTCTCGACCTCACACACCAGCTCGGGCTCCTTCCCTGCCAGAGAGGTGAGATTCCACGTCCCTAGAGCCAGCTTCTGTAGCCGGGGATCGGATCGCCAAGGTCCCTGCCTTCGGCCACCACCCAGCTCACACTGCACCCGACCCCTATGGGACGGGGGACCAACGTTACCCTTTCGGCCTGTGTCTGGCCAGGCCGCATGGGTGCTCGCTTTCAAGCCCCACCTCCAGGCCTGGCTCCAGAGGGGGGGCCTGGTGCCCCGCGTCCAGGCAAGGGAAACCTCAAGCCATTAATGTTTTTCATCATAGGTTCCTATTTGTCTGGTCCCTCACCTATGCCATGGGTGACCCTACCAGGGGCGGGAAGCCCCAGACAACTTAGCTCCTAGGATCATTGGGACACACAAACCCCTCCACCACAATTTATAATATGATAAAATATTTTATCTGTATAAATATTACAACTCTGAAAAAAATAAATAAAAAAAACAAGAAAATAAAACTGGTGGCGCGGTGTACGACTGGTCAGAGCGTCTGCCTCACAGTTCTGAGGACCGGGGTTCAATCCCTGGCCCCGCCTGTGTGGAGTTTGCATGTTCTCCCTGTGCCTGCGTGGGTTTTGTCCGGGCAGGAGGCGTCTTGAAGCTGTCAATACAAAGAAAGGCTGTTGTCCAAAGTATTAAATAAATACCAGTTGGTGTGTTCAATACTTTTCCCCCTGTGTTATTTCGCATTATTAAAGGACAGGGAGTACTAACTAACTTCAAACTGTCAATGGCTTCCATTCAGTGTGGAGCACATCGTGGGCAACCTGTTCATGCAGCTCCTGCTGGGCATCCCCTTGGAGCTGGTCCACAAAGGCTTTGAAGTGGGAATGATTTACCTGGCAGGAGTCTTGGCAGGTGAGGAACGCTATAAACGTTACATTAATTTATGACACTTTTTTGTATAGAAATGAAAACATCAATTCCAACACGTTCCCTTCAGGCTCGCTGGCCAGCTCCATCTTTGATCCCCTGAGTGCCCTGGTGGGAGCTTCCGGGGGTGTCTATGCCCTCATCGGAGGCTACTTTATGAACGCTGTGGTGGTGAGACTTCTTTTGTACACAGTAGTAATCAAATCACGGGGTTAGGAGAATAAAAGTCATAAATAGAAGATTACAATGGGAATTTTGTCACAAAAAAAACTATAGTGAATATAGAATATAGTGAAAAGTCGTAACTGTACAAAAATAGTTGTATTATTACGAAATGAATGTGTAATTTTACAACAGGAAAGTTGTGATAAGGAAAAAGTTGTAATTTTACAAGAGAACATTTGGAATTGTACAAAAATACAATTACAAGAATAGTTGCAATATTGCAACAAAAAAGTTTTGATTTTATAATAGAAATGTTTATTTTACTGTTACAAAAAAAATCTTAATTTCTGAGAAAAAAATTTAATAGTAAAAAAAATTACGATTAAAATGTCATAATTATATGGAAAGAAAAATGGAAAAAAGTGTAATTGTCCGAGAATAAAGTTGTAATATTACAAGAAAAAAGCCACAAATTTTTGAATTGCATAAAAACTAAGTTGTAATTTTTTTATTGTAATTTAATAAATATAGAAAATAGTTGTAAATTTATGAGAACAGTCGCTATTTTATGTGAAAACGTTTTAATTTTATGTAGAGGAAAATTTTGTCGGGGAAATGTGTGAGGCAAAAATTGTAATTTACAAGAATAAAGTTGTTAAATTGCGAGAAAAAAGTTGCAATTATGCAAATAATGAGAAAAGGGCATTATTAAAAGAGAATGAAGTTGTAATTAAAAAAGGCCATTCTACCAGTGAAAAGTCATACTTGTACAAAAATTAAAGTTGTAAAGTCGTTATATTACAAGAAAATAGTAATTTTTCAAGAATAAATAAAATTTTTAAAAGTTGTTTCTTGCTGCAGAATTTCCGAGAGATGATCCCTCTGCTTGGAGTGTTTCGCATCTCGTCATAGTGATCATTGGTAGGCAGACCTCTTGTATTTAAACCAGCTATCTTGTTCTATTCTAGTCAGTTGAGATGTATGCTGTGTTGTAGTGGGCATGGACTTTGGCTTCGCCTTCTACAGAAGATTTGCCGGCGACGAGGGCAGTATGAAGGTGCGAGTATCTGGTTGCTGCGTGTTTGCTACAAATCCAACTTACTCGCCTCTTGCATGTCACATAACCTCGCCACAAAATGGCTGATGTGCCAGTAGATCAACTGCTCATGTTACGACTTGATTTATGCTTCTTATAGTTTATCTGCATCGAAGAAATGTCCTCATAGTTGCATTTATAAACCCAATAAATGCACTTTTTCTGTCATTACTGCTAGGAGCCGCCCCCTAAAACTCCAATCGCTTTTCGTATTGACAGTGGCGAATGACTAGTGACTCACAATCGAATTGTTACAAAATAATAGTCCAACAAATGAAAAATCCAATCTATTTGAAAACTATCTATTGAACCGGTAAGAGAGTACGCTGACACAATTTGACTTTTGACTGACACGTTTTTGTTGCATACAGAACACTTTTTCTATTTTGTTTAAAATGGCTTACTTCAAAAATGATCCCTTGCCGAACCTTGGCTACAGGTAGAATCCTGGATCTGTTTTTTCGC
The DNA here is from genome assembly GCF_024500385.1 of Phyllopteryx taeniolatus. Taxonomy (NCBI): domain Eukaryota; kingdom Metazoa; phylum Chordata; class Actinopteri; order Syngnathiformes; family Syngnathidae; genus Phyllopteryx; species Phyllopteryx taeniolatus. The sequence goes on from NC_084507.1 coordinate 20,086,285, forward strand.
TTGTTGGTGCCAGAAATCCTTGCTAACTGACCAAGCTGCAGGCTTTCCAGCTAGCCTGAAGCTACCCAGCCACTTAAGCGTCACGGCATGCTGTGTTGGCGCCGCGACGCTCTCTAGCTATGGCTCTTTTTCTCTTCCGTGGCTTCCATGTTATCTGTGCAGCTCATTGGAGAGCAAGGCTACTTTAGGGAGATCTCGGTGAAGCTGAAATGCTTACATGTGCAGAAGTGCTGCGCATGAAGTCAAAATGGTGGCGGAAGTAAACAAAAGCGTTGTAACGCTTGTCAGAGTAAATACGTACTTTGATTTTTTTTTTCATTAAAATGCAAACATTATGATTCAAGATATAAAAAATAATCATTTTGATACGCTATTCAAGCCGAATTCCCACCAATTTATTCATAGTACTATCTTTCATATTGACAAAAGTGGAAGATGTCATAACTAGCTAGTAGCTAGCTAACTCACGAACAGCTAACTCTCTAACTAGCACTGCAATTAACGATTATTTTAATAATTAAGGAATTTGCTAAGAAAAAATTCTGGTTAATCGATTAATATGATTTAAAAAAAACATTTTTAATATACGTCCCTTTTGTCAATAATAGTATGTTATTTCAAATTGACAGTGCAGAAAATGCAGAAACATACATTGATTTTGATTCAGTTACTGGTCTGGATTAACATAACTAACAGCCAGATGGCTTAATAACTAACAATCTAGTAGCTACATTGCTAGCAGCTATTTTACAAGGAAACTAGTAGCTAGATTACTAACCCAGTAGCAGACTAACTAGTATCTACTGCCTAACTTGTATCACAATAATGACATAAGCAAACAGCAGTTCACTTACTGCCAGATATCTAGCTCACTACAAACTAGGAGCTATCTTAGTAACTAGTAGTAGCAGCTAACTAGCAAACTGCATAACTTGGATATATCCCACTAACAAGTGTATTAACTAAGCAGCAGCTGGCTAACTAACTCAGTAAATTATGAGCAAGTATTAGTTAGATTGCAGACATTAAGCAACTCAGTAACTACTGTAACTAGCTTCTCTCTAACTAAAAAGATTACTTACAGTAGGTGAACAAACTAGTAACAAAGTAACTTTAACAGGATCATTTTTGTGGACACCCAACTAAATTTCGGGCCATCGCCCCGTTTATAGATATCACAGACAAACTAGCAACTAGCTCACCAAATAGCTACCTACCAAACTAATATGAATAGCTAACCATTCTGATTAAATTTGGTTTTACATATATACATACATACATATATATATACATATATATATATATATACATACATATATATATATACATATATACATATATATATATATACATATATACATATATATATATATGTATATATATGTATATATATATATGTAATAAAGCCATTAAAGTAGCAAATCGGTCCTTCGTGCCTTTATTGTTACCGTCACCCAGCTCCGCTGTGCAACGAGAGAAGGGAGTTAAGCCCTGCGTCTCCCGACCACGGTCAGGTGACCGTAGCAGGAAAGGTTAACACTTCGTATAAAGAAACTAAAATACATTAAAATAAAAAAATAAGATGCTGTACTTACCATTACTGCTGAGTGTGAAAAAAGGCAAAGATACTCCCGGCGCACAAACACAGACAAGCACTATGCACTAGCTAAGCTGAAACACTATGGTGCTGGGACAAAATGGCGGACGAGGGACGGGCGTCGTAAAGTCAAAACGTCGTAGGTCGAGTACGTCGTAACTCGAGGACTTCATGTGTGTGTGTGTGTATATTCTTATTAGCTCTGATTAATTTAGCTCACTCATCAATTTTCCATACTGCTTATTCTCACGAGGGTCACAGGCGTGCTGGAGCCTATCCCAGCTATCTTTGGGCGTGAGGTGTGGTACACACTGAATTGGTCACCAGCCAATCACAGGGCACACACACATACATACATACATATATATATATATATATATATATATATATAAATATATATATATAAATAAATAAATAAAACATTCACACCTACAGACAATTTAAAGTCTTCAATTAACCAACCATGCATGTTTTGGGGATGTGGCAGTACCCGGAGAAAACCCATGCAGGCACAGGGAGAACATGCAAACTCCACACAGGTGAGGCCGGATTTGAACCCAGGTCCTCAAAACTGTGAGGCAGATGTGCTAACCAGTCGTTCACCGTGCCGCCAGCAGATAACTAATGCCAAAATGCTTGACTGATCCCTTGTAAAAGGCAAGTTTAGGAAGTTTAACGCATCATTTCCTGTGGCGGCCAGGTGTCGTTCGTGGCTCATTTTGGGGGGATCGTGGCCGGCATGACGGTGGGCTACGTGTTCTTTAGCGACTACAACAAGAAGCTGCTGAAGGACCCTCGCTTCTGGATGTGTATAGTGGGCTACCTGGTCTTCTTGCTCTTCGCCGTGCTCTTCAACATCTTCATCTCACCTGCGTCTGCCTAGTATAGTAGCTCACTATTTGTTAGTTTTAATTTAAGTGCCTTAAGGTTTTATTACAGCATTAAGTATTGTATTTTGTTTTTTTCATGCAAGTTGCGATATTAAAAAGTCGGTTTTTATACTGTGTCTGTCTTATGTGGACAATTGTAGTGCATTTAGTGAATGAAGCTAATGACTCGTATGGGAAATGACCAGAATAAAGTTGCTAACTAGTTGCTGTCTTCCTAACAGCTAGGTAACAAATTAGTAGCAAGATAACTAGCAGCTATTCTAGCTAAGTAACTAACAGCTAACTAAATGTAACAAAATGTTTACAAAAGTTGAAACGCAAACGTTTGACTTAATTATGATTTTAGAGTGTAATAGTTACTCTATTAGCTAGCTGTTAATAAGGTAGTTAGTAGTTTAGCCAGCTACTTTTTTAAAATTAGTAACAAGTAGTTAAATTACAGTGTATGCTTAAAAGGCAAGTTGAAAAGTAAATCTTTGACTTCATTATTATGAGTTTAAACCAACGTGTGAATTTAGTGAGTGGTCATAGATTCGTTTGGAATTTTGTGTTGAAATTGTAGCATGTGAATAAAGGAGTGGTAATAGATTTCATTTCAAACATTTTGAAACATCATAAATCGTTTTTGCAGAGCACCACGCTCATAGATTGAACCAGTCCTGTGTGGACAATAACATTGACGAGGGGTCCGCAATGTCACCTTTTCTGAATGTAACAAACACACACTGAATGTTAATAGTCATGTTATTTACATTGTGTACTGTATAGTATGATTATATGTACCACTGTCGTGTACACACCTCAGTGTATTGATGCGATATTGGATATTTCCAAACAATCCAGAAGCCCTGCAGTTATTGAAGTCAATAGAAACCTGACCTAAATGCACACAATGTTCCTGTGGAGCTGATGTTGACACTTTTTCCTGGACGTCACCGAGCGATGCATGTCACTCAGGACGTGAGGTGACGCCATCCAATTTTTTTTCTTTATTTTTGTTTTGGTAGACTTTTGTCGGGTGAGAAGGGCGAGGGTCGCATGACCCGTGGAGATTTAAATCACCATCGGCAGTCTGTCCGTGCCTGGGCGGCATCCGTGAGGACGTGCACACGCACTCCACGATGGTGGGAAAAATGTGGCTGACGCTGCTACTGGTGTTCCTCATGCTAGTGCTGGGCGTGGCGGCCGAAGACGTGGACAGACAAGCAGGACCTCTGCATCTGATGTGCAACTAAATAAAATCACTAAATCGCCATCATTTTATGGAAAGTCATTTTCACATAATTTGGCACAATTAAAGAAAAATCTAAAAGAACATGTCAAGACCTCCATAGTTTTATGGAAATCTGTCATTTCCACATGAACCAGCATGTGCAACTAGATTAATCAAGAAATTTACCCCATCCCTCTATAGCTGAATGCAAATTATTTCACATAATCTGCTAAATCTGGAAATTAGTTGAATTTTATTTTCAGATAATCTGGCATGAAAAACTTTCTTAGTTTTATGAAAGTGATTTGTTTTCCCACAAAAAAGCCAACCAATAGGTAAGTAGCATGTGCAAAACATGTTTTAATCATTCAGATACTCAGAAATGTGACAAAACTGAACCTCTACCTGTCTATTAAAATCAAACATAAAACGTACAGGACTTACTGTATAGTTAAAGTATTATGGTTGTATATGCAAATGACTCATTTCCTCAGCAGTGTTCTGCTTTAATTGAAAACCAGTTAGTCAATTTAAAGTAAAAAAAAAAAAAAAGTTTAGATTGATGTCAATATGTGACATTGCAACCTGAACATACACCTGAGCATACCAACAGACTTATGCAATTATGATCATCATAAACTACAAGTAGTGATGTGTGCCACTCAAAGATAGAAATCAGTGATTCATATTTTCTAAAGGCGTCATCTCCCTAATGTGCATTCTGAATGACTTGGGTGGTGATAGAGAAAGGCACCTTTTTTTTTCTTTATAAAAAGCTGCACTAACCAAAACAAACATCAAAACGTAAAGTAATCGAACCCCTTTGGAGTTTAGGCTGGAGTCTATTCCACAACAGCGCCGTCCTCAGGTGGCTCGTGGCGCTGCAGCTAGAGGAAGGGGACAATGTTAACTACTGGCGAATACAACTAAATCAAGAAAAACTCCAGAATGCAAAAAAAAAAAAAAAGATGAGGATGAACTGAAATGTGGTGCAATTAATTGAAACGAAGAATGTCTTGGAATGGTTTTAGTCGGTCCAAAAATAATTTGGGAATTTTACTGTGACGAGTTGGGAATTATGGAAATGTTTTAAATCAGTCAAGAAATATAGAAGTAGGAGGTAAGTATGTCAAAATCTCTTAATTTGGGAATTATACTATTAAAAGTGGGGAATTTTTAGAATGTGGGAATTCTGGGAGCTGGAAATACTTCCCAAGATGTCCTGAATAAGGCCTGGTACACACAAGGATTTTTCAAATCTTAAAAGATTGTTTATCTGTTACAAACCCCACAGATGAAGATGAAAAGAAATCAGTTAATTTTTGGTTGTACTGTGTCTGGTCTGTTCCGATATTCCCAACACACATTAAGATTTTGTCCCACCACCGATCTCGAATCTAGACCGCCAAGACAGAAATTTCACATGATCTTACAAAAACAAAGAAGAAGGACCACTAGCAGATATGTTGCGCTGATATTTCCAGAGTGTTTCTGAAGGGACTGCAGGCGGTATTCTTGTAGAATGGCGATGTTGTTACAACAGACTTGCTTTGCTGGAGAACCCACTTAACACAAGATACGACATCGGGTTGGACATGTTTGTTTTTATTCACGACACTTCCTTGTTCATCAGTCAGCTCACTTCTTGATTGGCTACATTCCGTTAGCAATGGTTTGAATCGGTCAAGTAATGTTGAAGTAAGAGTTAAATATATAAAATGCTTTAAACTGGGGAATTGTACTGTTAAAAGTGTGGAATTCTTGTGGGAATTCCCAACAAGTCCTGAATGAGCTGAACATTTTGAAGTTGGAATGGTTTGAATCGGTCAAGAAATGTGGAAAATATGTCAAATATTATATATCTTTAATATGGGAATTTTTTTGGTGACAATTTGGGAATTTTACTGTGAAAAGTGTATAATTTACGAAATGTGGGAATTCTTGTAACGTGGAAACTAGTTTCCAAGATGTTCTAAATGAGTTCAACAGTTTGATTTTGAAATTGGAATGATTGAGAGCTTTTTTTGTGGAACGTCTCATTTACTTGACTGTTCTTTTGTGTGAAAGGTGAAATTCAGAGAAAATTGGGACACTCACCCTGGCTTTGAGGTCTACGTTTTCTTCCTCAAGACGGGAACACCTCTGCCTCAGATCCACCACCTCCTGCTGCAGAGCCTCCGTGTCAGCTGCAGTGAGGCCAGGCGTGCCAAGGTGCTGCTTGACAAATCTGGATGGTTAGGGTTAAAGGTATCTAAATACAGCATTGGTCTTTAAAGCAAAACATGAGATTATCTTAGTTTATCTTAGCTGTGAGGATACTCCAGGGCGTTGGTAGGCTTTTCTGGTTGTTCATACAATGCCACTAACACTGAAAAGCGGACAAAATGCAACTTTATTCATACACTCATTTACTTAACTACAGTGACAGTAACATACATTTATTAGGGGGTAAGGAGCACTATTTGTACAAACATTTTTAACCTAGTTTTAAATTATGTTACATGTTTTGATTATTACTTTTACACAAATAACCATTAAAATCTATTGTCAGAGCACAATGATTTCGTGATTCTTTTAAAATAACAAAAGTAGATAATCTTAATAACAGCTACTATGCTAATCATTACCTAACAAGCTAACCAACAAATTAGTAGTAACTACTAATCTTACAGACATCTACTGAACTCAAAACAAATTGGCTAGTTATCTAACAAACAAACTAGCTAACCAACGAACTTAATAGGTAATTGCATAGCTTACTAACCGACAAAGTTACATAGTGGCTAACTAATTAGTACTTATCTATTTTATTTGTGTTTGTTATTTTTTTCAACAAATATGCACCTTAAAATAATGTAGGCTTACTGTCCTTGGCCAAATAATTAAAATGTAAATATGGTTTGGAACCCCAATTCCAATGAAGTTGGGATGTTGTGTTAAATAAAAACAGAATATAATGATTTGCAAATCATGTTCAACCTATATATAATTTAATACACTACAAAGACAAGATATTTAACGTTCAAACTGATAAACTTTATTGTTTTTAAGCAAATAATCTAACTTAATTTTAGGGCTGCAACACGTTCCAAAAAAGATGGGACAGGTGGCAAAGAAGACTAAGAAAGTTGAGCAATGCTCATCAAACACCTGTTTGGAACATCCCACAGGTGAACGGGCGAATTGGGAACAGGTGGGTGCCATGATTGGGTATAAAAGGAGCTTCGCTGAATTGCTCAGTCATTCACAAGCAAAGATGGGCCGAGCTAGCTTGTTAACTCACGGGCTAGCAAATGTTATAAAAGTTAATGTTCCCTTAAGTGTCTCTGTTGCGTGGATCTATGTGCAGCACATGGAGCCAGGCTGTGTGCAGTATTGGACGGACCCAACGCCACTCCGCCAGTTCATGAGCACTCGAATGCCTAATAGCTACTAGCTGCTAGTAGCAGGCCAATTAGCAGTGGAGCCGTCCAACGCGCCATTGGCTCACTGCGTGCGTAGGTCACCACAACAATGTAGCCCAAATAACACAAAACACTTCAGGGAAGATGCATTTTTCAGGTTGTAGGCATAGTTTGATTGCTAACTACTAAATCGTGTGAACTATTATTACTAAGTAACTCGCAATTGCAGTGAATAGCCACTGATGCAAAGATGGCGCTCAGTACTAGTATAGTAGGGGAGGGGCGACTCATGCCAGAAAGTATACACTCCAGCCCACATGCGTCATTGGGCTAGTTTTCACGTTTTCAGCACTTGCCTTCAACATATTTAATGTATTTAGAGAAGAACATGACAATGACTTTACAGGCACTTTAATATCCGACTAATACACGGGATTAGTGTGCTTATTGTTTTAATTGCATCACTCATGGCTATAAGACCTTTGACGAGTTTGGGACTGTTGTGAAGCATTAAAGACTTTTATTTATTTATTTTAACAGCCAGAGGCGCACGCTCTTATGTGCATGGCTGGCGACGTCTCCTACAATTGTATTCAAAGACAGCATCATAAATCGGTGAGTTTTTTAGCATATTAAATTAGGGATTGAACAGGATTTTGGGGGTGATGTGTTGACGTTAGTCTGCAACGGTATTTGATAGCAATATAAGGTAATAATAATACCAACTTGAACGAAGCAGTGTTTGTGAATTCTTCCAAGATGGCGTGTTTTTTTTTTTCCTGAAAAGTAGTCATGTATAGAACATGATGTACTGTAATGTTGTGTGTGTATATAATGTAATTTTATATTATACATACATAAGTAACATGTAATGTTGTATATTTACCCATAACATTAGATGTTATATATGTATATATAACTATGTAATGTTAGTGTTAGTTTTTCAAGATAGTTTTTATTAGTCTAAAATAAAAAAATATATATAACCATTATGTATACATAGTTTTAAATATTCTTTAACGTTCCAAATAGTTTGGAGGTTTAAAAAAAAAAAATCCACAAATTATAATTTTACAATTGAGCAATGTAGTAGTTACTTGTTCGGCAGATTTTGCATCCGAAATAAACAGGACAAATGCACGTTTTATTTCATTTTTATCTTACCACTGGTGAGACTATCAACAACACCGGCTTTCTCCAAGTATCTCCGAAACTGCTCTCTCTTGTGGTCTGGAGCCTGTTGTGGATTTAAAAAAAAGAACACAATACCGAAACTTTGACACGAGTTTCGCCATAAATGAGTTTTGCAACTCTTTATCAAATTAAAACACTGCATAAATTAACCATTGTTTAAATATTTTGGGTGAAATGAACATTTTTGCAACAGGTGTTTGGGCGACTAACTCTTAATTGCAACAACTATTCACTATGTTACGGAATAACAACCGCTTGTCAACTCTTTGATGAAAAGAAACTTACCTTATAATGCGACATGTTGCCCCGTAATGTTGAACTTTATCAACAGAAATGTGGTGTTTTGTTTAGTTTAGTTTAGTTTTGCTTTTTACGTCCCACTTGGTAACGAAGCTCCCCACCCGTGGTATGACGCTGGTCTGGAGTCAGCAATGACAATCTCCGGATCAGACCGGAAATAGATTTATTTTTGAGTTATTGCTGCTCCTTAATTGAATTCATTTTTGGTTTGTGATATCATTGTGCATATAGTATTACAGTGTTAACAAAAAAATCATGAAATTAAATTCAAGCAATGTTTTCAAGTTCCTGGGGCGTCGTGTTAATGACGTAACAGCGCCTTCGATTGATGTTACACTCGATCCTCACTTTGACACGCTGCCGTATTGTCACATCAGACAGCTTTATCAACAAGTATAAATATGGTTGGCGTATATGTTTTAAGCTTTCACGAATATTTGGTTATAATAGCAAGTGACGACGCCACAGTGCCTTACGTCATATCCTGATGTTACGCGAGCGTCAGACTTCATAATGAGTTGTTTACAAGCATTGTATTTTCGCATATTTTGATTGTTTTTAAAGTTGTATAAGATCGTGTCAAAGCTGTGATAGTAATATGAATACTTTATTTACTTTTCATGTTGTTAGTTTTGAAAAAAACGTATATATTATAGTGAATTTACTTTTATTTTGTCCTTGAAACTAAATATCAGATAGTTTCCGATATTTTTGTGAGCCCCGAATGTCTCACGGATGTTGTCACTGTTTTACAGTGCAGCCTCACGCCGCCTACTATTTTAGCGTGTTTTTAGTTTTAGAACACAATTATCCAGTGTTTTCGCTGACATAATAATATAGTTTATTATTTTTACTAAGAAAATAACAAAATAGTGTGGAAAAATGCTTCTTTTTGGAGTCTGCTCAGCAGGTCACGAAACAAGTCAGGTGACAGCGATGAGCCCTCTGCGGAGTGACAAATGATTTGGACCAATCGTATTTTGCATTGTAGGCCGACCATCCAATCAGAACCAAGAAGGGCGGGATGAAATGCCTACATTTTTCAAGGGAGAGGAAATCCGAAGGAAACGTGAGGGTTTAGCACGGTGGTCACTAGTCAAATGGAGCATTAATGGCCGGGTAGTCGCACTTTTTTCTCGGCTACACTTGAGTTGAAGCCCGTGGGTTGGAATACGGGCGTGGTGGCCGACAAGTGAAGGTTGGCACGGGACCCGGGAGAAGGGTGGGGGGGATACCAGGGGGATACTACCCGGGCGATAAGGCGACCGTCGCTTTTGGCCCAACATGTCGATCCAGTACGAGGTGGAGCAGCTGGCCGGCAGCTACGGGGTGGCAGACTCATTCCCCAAAGACTTCGGCTACGGGGAAGAGGAAGAGGCGGACATCGAGGACAGCCCGGCGCTGTCCGACAGCAAGCCGAGGATCCTGCTCATGGGTCTGAGGCGAAGTGGCAAGTCATCGATACAGAAGGTGTGCTAGCCCACAGCTAGCTATGTGCTTAGCCTGTAGCTACAAATATCACATAACCAAGTACTCTACTACTATTAGCCACCAGCAAGCCCCAATGCTCAGCTAAACTGTCTCCTAATTCGAAGGTGAGGCTATAAATTATTAAGCGGTCGGAAAATGCTCTCAGTGCATCTCCCTGATTTGTGTTGACATATCGTCATGTGACTTAAAGGGTATCAAACAGTGTGTCCGCACTGGCCCGAGCAGAGCAAAGCAAAGCAGCCACACCTTCCCTTTCCTGTAAGGTAGCGGTTATCAAACTTTTGACACCAAGTATCACCACCCAAAAGACTTTCTCTCTCTCCAAGTACCACCATGAACGACATTAAACTACAGTAGTGTAGTAGGCCTATGTGTTAATAATAATAATAAAAAAAGGTAGGTTTTATTCCGAAAACGTATTATTGTAAGACAGTCTCACACGATGCACAGTTTGAACATAAACACTGTGCTTAAATAAGGGAAAATAAAAAAAAGCTATGCTTCAACAATGGTTCCATTAAAATGTCATGCTCACAAAAGTTAATAAAAATTCATCTGTCCAGTTTCCATACCGCTTATCTTCACTAGGGTCGTGGGTGTGCTGGAGCCTATCCCCGCTATCTTTGCACGAGAGGCGGTGTACACCCCGAACTGGTCGCCAGCCAATCGCAGGGCTGAATAAACTTTTGAGAATCACAGCTTTAAGGCATAAAAAACAGCAGTGCAACTGCCAAACATTCCCTTTGCTTCTTGTTTTGCCACTATTCAAAATCATTTCATGTCAGTTTGTTTGATGAACTTCAGGTTTATAGATGCCATGTCTCCTGCACAGTTGGCATGTTGTTAAAGACACCCACTGCAGTGAGGTTAATTGGGTAGTTGGTTGTTTTTTAAAGTTTTTCTAAGCAGGCGAAAAGTGGGACATTTATTTGGATCTGATGTGTTTATTAAATTGTGGTGCAGCGTTCATTAACGCTTACGTGCTCGGTGACCAATTGTGGCACCGTATCTCAAAAAGAGCTACGGGCAAAATTTGAGCAAATAGTTTCAGGCATCTACTGCATTTGAGGCATGGTGTTTATTTGAATCACACCTGGCAAATAAATGGGCCACTGCAACAATCTGAGACAGTGTGGTAGTTTAAGGCATATATTTTTTGCGTGGTGTTTGGTGATTAAATCAAATGAACCCGATGAACCCAGTGATTAATTGGGGTGCAGTGTCTGTTACAGCGAGAGCCACTATTTGAGGAAATGCAGTAGTCTCAAGGATACCTAATTCCCTGAACCATACAGGCACTGTGTCCATTAGAACGCAGGCCACTATTTGATGTAAAGCAGCAGTGTTCATTTATTCTGGTAAACCATGCAATTAATTGGGGCACAACTTCAATTAGAGATGAGTGCCATTAATTGGCATGGTGTACATTAGAGCAGACACCATTAGGTGATAGAGGCGGTGGTGTTTGAGGCATCTTATTTGCGGTGTGTTTATTTACCCAAGTTAATAATGCACCTGTTGATTAATGTGGGTGTGGTGTCAACAGGAGCCCTCAGTATTTGTTTTTTGAGGCCCCTTTTGGTTACCCAAGGCTATATGTCATGTTTTTGTCTTGGCTGCACTGTGCTGGAATAAAAGACGAGACTTCCTGCTGTATTTTATTATTGGTGGTCAAATGTAACACCTGTGTACTGCAGGGCACGCAGTTTCTTTGCAGTAATCCGCTTTGATTAGGACCGGCAAACGTGATGTGGCTTTTTGCTGCCTCACTGCCCCTGCCACTTGAAGAGCTCACACACTGCTGCCAACAATATATATATATTTTCTCGTTATGAGCTGACAGTGCTGATTGTATGCTACTTACATGTTGTTTTCCTGGCACTGCTGTGTGCATGTGACATCTGGCTGATGTCACATACGAGCTTCTGAAACTGCCCTATAATACGAAAAACCTTGTATATAACGCATCAATCTGGATTTGATTGGATTACTGTCACTCTCAAAACCAGATATGCTAACTGTGAGATTAGGGTTTCAAAGTCTGGTTTCAAGCCTGGTTTATGGTTTTGAACAAAAGTTAGGATTTAAAGCCAGGATTAGTGTTTCAAAATTGTGTTTCACGCCGGGGTTGGGGTTTCAAAAGAGGGATGCGAGTCTAGGTCCCAGTTTTAAACAAAGGTTAAGATTTCAAATAATTTTTTTAAGGCTGGGTTAGGGTTTAAAACAAGGGGTTCGGTGGGTTTCAAACCTGGGTTGGGGCTTCAAAGCAGGGTTTCAAGCCTGGTTTAGGGTTTTAAACAAAGTTAAAGATTTCAAATGTAGGCTTTCAAGCCTGGTTTAGGGTGTTAAACAGGTTAGGGATTCTAACTAGACTTATGGGTTAAAACCAGGGTTAGGGTTTTGAAGTGGAGTTTCAAGACCAGGTTTGGGTTTTAAACATGAGTTAGGTTTCAAATTAGGTTTGTAAGTCTGCGTTAAGGTTTTAAAAAATAGTTATGATTTCCAAGTGGGGTTTAAAGCCATGGTTAGGGTTTCAAAATAAGTTTTCAAGCCCAGGAAAAGGCTTTAAACAAGAGCTGGGCTTTTAAATCTGGGTTAGGTTTTTAATCAAAGGTTAGGGGTTTCAAATTAAGGTTTCTTTTTAGTCCTGCAGTCTAGTATATCCTCCAATAAAGCCCCTAAAAATTAAAGCAAGACGCCAGCCTGTTCAACTCATGCTTTTTCTTTCACTTTTTTTGCAACACTTATTCCAGAAGAAAGCACCGTGTCAACAAGGAATGTTTAAAGAAGAAGAATATAAACAACAAGTTAAAAGCAAGATAAGAATGTTGAAATGTTAATCATAGAGTGAGCAGTTCTGCTCTTTTCTACACTTGTACGTCGGTTAAGAATGTTCAAATGTTTTCGTCCATTTTGTGGCTTTTAGGTGGTGTTCCACAAAATGTCGCCCAACGAGACCTTGTTTCTGGAGAGCACCAACAAGATATACAAGGACGACATCTCCAGCAGCTCCTTTGTCAACTTCCAGATCTGGGACTTCCCGGGCCAGGTGGACTTCTTTGACCCCACCTTCGACTACGAAATGATCTTCAGGGGAACCGGAGCCCTCATATTTGTCATCGACGCTCAGGTGCAGCACACAGCCACACGGCATCCCGCTATCAGATTATTTGAAACTCTTTTACCGCTGAAAGGGGAAAACAGTTTTTAACTCCGAAGATGTAAAATTGCAACTTTTTCCCCCCATTTTGGAATTGCGGGGTTATTGGCCCTGATCGTACATCCAAAGGCTGTACATCGCCAGGTTGACCTCTTACCCCCTTTTCACAGGCAGTGACTCATCTCCGTTATAGCGCTGATGCTACCCATGAAGGTGTAAAATTGCTGGGTTACGGCTCTGTTACTGTATCAAATGGCAGTCATTTGCCGAGTTGTGGCGTTGATACCGCTGAAGGTGGCAATTGCCATGTCAACTTTTTACTCCCATTTTAGCATTACAGAATCCATATAGACAGAGACCCGTCTCTGATCTTGCCTGGGAAGGCAGAAAATGATCAGGCTCCAACTCCTTTACTACCTCGAAGGCTGAAAATTGTCAGGTTGACTTTGAACCCCTCTTTCCGGCATTGAGGAAAGAGAAAACCAACGAGGAAGAATGCGCATGAAGGCGTACTTGTGCCCAACGGCGCTGGTGAACAAAAGTGTGTCTTAACTATGTTAAATAAATGACCAGTCACCTCAGTGCAACACTTGAATTAAGATTTTATTGTGCAAAGGAGGCTTTCACGGTGAGTAGAAATCCGACACGCTCCCTACCGCTCCGCGCCTCAGCCTACACCGCACAGAACTTCAGTGAAGTCAATTGGGTGAATGAAACAATAAAATAAGTCTATGCCAACATTGAGGCAGCTAACAAGTTAAACGGTGGGTTGCACTGATGGTTTTTAGCGTTTATTTTAGTCTTCAAACCAACGTAAGAGCTGATGACAGACACAAAAATAAAATCGAAATTACCATACTGGAAAGAAAGTACAAACAGTCGCATTACAAGCTTAACATTGAGATAAAACTTCACCAAAGGTCAAACTAACAACTTTATATCACAATGAATTGGGACAAAATTCACAAAAATGTTGTCTCACAGTATCAAAAACATTAATCTTGTCTCATCGGTGGTTAGGTAGAGGAATCAACGTTTTACAGAGCATTTGGTTCCATTCATTACTCTACTTTAGTTTTTACCGGTGTCGCATGAAGTTATTTTTTGTGTCAAAATGCTGAGTTCCGGTGCGTACCCTTCAAAATAAAAGGGTACATGCTTAAAACAGGAAGTTAAACTTGTACATATAAACCATTTGATGTGAGAAAACAGTTGCAAATTACTATTTAATTACTATAATGCTATATTAAACTTTTAGCTAAAACAATTAATGAAAATTAATTCAGTTGCTTTAGTTCCACACACATTGCTTTTTAGTTCATAGGTTTGATATTGATACTGGTTATAAAGAACCCAGAGTTTATGACACAGGCTGCTAAGAAAACGGATGTTCATAATTTGGGCGCCTTTTTATTTAAACCATGCAAACGCTTTTGACCCAGCCCCCTACACACAGGCAACAACCTGCTTCTGTTACAGCTCTGATACTACCTCAAAGAGCTGGGTCAACCTTTTTCGGCCATACTGGCTTTGCTGAATACCTACCTACAGGCAGTGGCCCTCCTCTTTTTTACGGCTCTGATTCTACCTCGGAAGGAGGAAAATTAATTAAAACATCATCCACTGTTTACCTACAGCTGTGTATATATATATATATGTATATATAAGTTATAAGTATTGATATTGCTTCTGTGTCTTATACTGGGCCAATAAAGCTGATTCTGATTGTGATATTTCCTTTTGTATTTATTTTCAGGACGACTACGTGGAAGCCCTGGGGCGACTCCACCTGACTGTGTCGCGGGCGTACCGGGTCAACCCAGACATCAACTTCGAAGTGTTTATTCACAAAGTAGACGGGCTCTCTGACGACCACAAAATCGAGACCCAGCGGGACATCCACCAGAGGGCCAACGACGATCTGGCCGACGCCAGCCTGGAGAAGCTCCATCTCAGGTACACTACATGGATGACATATTATGATTAACAGTATTGGTTTGCAACCATTCTGGGTAGGCTGCAGGAAAAGACAAATCCATCTAGTCAGTAATGGCATATCGTAATTTCTCTTGTATAATACGCAACCCCAAAGTTGACCTCAAAATTCTGGAAAACCCTTCTATGTATAATGCATTTTTACAATGCATGATTTTGCTTCTACCTATATGATTAAAACATTAAGTATTATCTGTATTTTGTTAGTTTCTTTTCAAATAATTATTCTGAAGTTAAGCACTTTATTTGAACACGTAATACTTTTTTTTTTTTAATTGCTCTTATTTTAAAAGTCACAGCCCTACTTTATTTAGTAAATGAGAAAACACAGTTGTGCTCATGTTTGATTACCCAGGCAGAATTTGTAAGATGGGTGCAATTCTTTAAAGAAAACATGAAGTGCCAGGCAAAACACATTTTATTTTAATGGGATTCAAATTAAACGGTCAAGCATTTCAGAAAAGCATTATCATTAAACAAAATATAACCATAAAGAAATTAATGATGGTTGTTGTTCAGTCATATTTAAAAAAAAAAAACAATATTTCACAAATTCTGCCAGGGTATGTAAACTTATGAGCACAACTGTACATATGCAGTCATACGTACCCCCTTTCATATTGGAATGAAAGTGTAGGCTACACCTTTTTCATAACCACTAGGTGGCGGTGGCATATTAGAATGAAAGTGTACACCTTTCTCGTAACCACTAGGTGGCGATGGCATATTAGAATGAAAGTGTACAGCTTTTTTGTAACCTCTAGATGGTGGCATACACTTATAAAATGTGCAAGGTTTTGTTCCATTTTACCCTATACCTATGTATAATGCGCACTATTGACTTGACAATTTTTTGGGGAAAAAGAATGCGCATTGTATACGAGAAATGACGGTATATCATGGATTGTATTTTCCCTTGTAGAAGCTGCACTTTATCACCAAACCACCCATTTACACTGCAGTTCATACACTATCCTTGTATGTGGCGCACAGACAACTTTGACAACAAGGTTTCAAAGCTGTGGGCCTCTGCTGCAGATATTTATTTACTCATTACTTTAATGCGTCTCTGTTACATTCCTCTTGCGCCTTCTAATGGAAAAAAAAACTGAAGAAGATGGGGCTACGCAAATGTTAACAGCCATATGAGCTATCTTTGAGCATGACGTATACAGTAAACCCTGCCAATATGCAAATTAAAGTTTTTGCCTTGTTACCACCAATGATTTGCATTACGGCCATGAGTTGGCAAGATCAAACTTCACAACATTAAAAAAGAGAAGTGTGCTAGCTTCAATCCCAGTTGAAGTTTACTATAAAATTAAACAATACAAAGACAATTACGTGTTGAGTATTTAACCAAACCACAATACTGTTGCTTTACTGAAGTCAGCTAGCTTAATACTTGCACACAATGCAAAACACCATAGATGGGCTAACAAAGCTAGCATCAATGTTAAGGTAGTTATAAACCTTTAAACAAAAGTAATTTTATTTTTTATTTAAAAACAATTTTTGGGTCTTTCTTTTTTTGGGTGTGGCTGGAACAGATTAATGGCATCTCTAGGGAGGCTGTGGAGGTAGAGCAGGTCGTCCAGTGATCGAAGAGTCACTGGTTCGAATCCTGGCTGCGACTGTCCGCATGTCGAAGTGTCCTTGGGCAAGACACTGAACCCTAATTTGCTCCCAGTGGGCCTGGCAGCAGTCGCCCATTAGTGTATGAATGTGTGTGTGAGTGGGTGAATGTCAGGCTTTGTAAAGCGCTTTGGGCGCTGTGATGGTGTAGATAAAGCGCTATATAAGCGCACTCCATTTACTATTTATTGAATTTCAATAGGGGAAGTTGATTTGACATGCAAGCGATTTGAGTTACAAGTGTGGTATTATAACTTTGAACGCTTTATTTCTCCTGAAACACAGGCTTTCACTTTTTTTTCCCCAAGCATTAAATTGAATGCAGAAAGAATGGAAATAAATATTTTCTTTAGATGTTATTATAAAAGTGCTTCCCCTTGGAGGAAATGTCCTTTAAACACAATCCCAAATATTTTAACAAAACATTTGAGATGTACAACAATTTAACAATAAACAAGGTAACATAACTTTAAATAAAAAAATGAGCGTATCTATCACTGAGTCCAAAACGTTATAAAATGGCTAATAGGAAAATAATATTCTGTATTTTTACGGGTTGCGAAGCGGTGACATACATGACAGCGTCCTCGCATTTTCGCTGCATTTCTTTCCAAATCAAATCTCTGAGCCATTTATTTTTAAGGATAATGTTGTAAAATGAGTTAGAAATTATTTTAAAGTGTTTTGGGATCATAATTTGGGGTATATTTAGGGTTTGAAGTTTTAGCTGTTAATACAGGAATTTCTTTTGGGGTGGGGAGCAAATTTGTCAACTTTTCTCCATCTGAATCAGTGTCACATTTGCCAGTTTTCCTCTGGTCACGCATGTGACTGTCAGCTTATTGCTTTTTTTCAGGAAGTGAGCGGTGCCATCTGCTTCCTCACTTCCTGTTTGTTTTTCTCTCTTTTATGTGGCTTAGCTTTTACTTGACGAGCATCTACGACCATTCTATCTTCGAGGCCTTCAGCAAGGTGGTGCAGAAGCTCATCCCACAACTGCCCACGCTGGAGAACCTGCTGAACATCTTCATTTCTGTAAGGGGGAATGCATTTGTGATGTCACTTCCTGCTCGCTCACTTAAAATTTCACACTCCTCTTCCAGAATTCAGGGATCGAGAAAGCCTTCCTTTTCGACGTGGTGAGCAAGATCTACATCGCCACCGACAGTTCCCCTGTGGACATGCAGTCGTACGAGCTGTGCTGTGACATGATCGACGTGGTCATCGATGTTTCCTGCATCTACGGGTGAGGGCTTCTCAGTTCAAGGGGCAGAACGTTTTTTTTTTCTTTTTCAAAACATTAAAAAAAAAAAAAAAAAAAACATTTTGTCATTGGGGTTTCTGTAGTTCAAAATACACTATAATGGCTGTTGACAGGCTTTTTGTGACATATTCCATATATATATATGTATATATATATATATACATATATATATATATATGTATATATATATATATGTGTGTGTATATATATATATATGTATATGTGTATATATATATATGTATATATATATATATGTGTATATATATATATGTGTATATATATATGTGTATATATATATATGTGTATATATATATGTGTATATATGTGTATATATGTGTATATATGTGTATATATGTGTATATATGTGTATATATATATACACGTGCTCTATTGCCATTTTTTTCATTGAAGGGGAAAAAAATCAATTACAATTGGAAATCAGATTTTTTGTGGAAAAAATCTAATATTTTATTTTAGGGTGATATAGCAAAGCACCTAGTTTGACAAATCTCATTCCCCCCCAATGGTGGTCCAGTCTGAGGGAGGATGGCAGCGGCAGTGCCTACGACAAGGAGTCCATGGCCATCATCAAGCTCAACAACACCACCGTGCTCTACCTGAAGGAGGTCACCAAGTTCTTGGCGCTTGTATGCATCCTGAGAGAAGAAAGCTTCGAGCGAAAAGGTATAACACCCCCCAAAGTAATGTGACGAATTGTGGACCTCAAAGGCCAAGTGATTTAAAGTGCTCCACATTGATATTAGTGATCAAACATCAAACATATTGTGCAGCTCTAATTCAAATGTTTTCTTTGGAAATGTTCATTTAAAAAAAAATAAAAAATTATGAAAACAAGTTGATTCAAAAAATAATTCAAATTAGTACAAAATACATTTTTATGATTCAAAATTACATTTCAAGTGTTAGTAATAAATTGATACATTTCTTAATTAAATTGTAAATTAAATTAATACATTACATTTGAATTAAACAATTGTTTTCAAATGGAATATCATATTTGTAATTATCTAATTAGTTTTAATTTATTTTTAATAAATTAAAATCCATCCCTCCATCCATTTTCTGAACCGCTTCTCCTCACTAGGGTCGCGGGCGTGCTGGAGCCTATCCAAGCTATCATCGGGCAGGAGGCGGGGTACACCCTGAACTGGTTGCCAGCCAATCGCAGGGCACATAGAAACAAACAACCATTCGCACTCACATTCACACCTACGGGCAATTTAGAGTCTCCAATTCATGCATGTTTTTGGGATGTAGGAGGAAACCGGAGTGCCTGGAGAAAACCCACGCAGGCACGGGGAGAACATGCAAACTCCACACAGGCGGGGCCGGGGATTGAACCTGGGTCCTCAGAACTGTGAGGCTGACGCTCTAACCAGTTGACTAATGTGCCGCGTAAATTAAAATGAACATTTAATTTTCAAACTCAAAATCAAAATAGATTTGTATATTAAACATTATTTTAAAATAAATACATGTATTAAAACATTAAGGAATTTAAAAATTCATTAAAAAAATAATTTTGTAATTGGAAAATTCGGACTCAAAATTCCATTTTCAATTCCAATTGTCCAATTTGAATTTAATACAATACATTTCCCATCTCTTGTTTTGTCAGGCTTGATCGACTACAACTTCCACTGTTTCCGAAAGGCCATCCACGAAGTGTTCGAGGTGGGCATGTCGGCACAACGCCCACTCGGGACACTGCCCTTGGGCTTGTCGGCGTGCAGCAAGGCCGTGGCGCTTAACGGCACGCCGCGCAACACCGTCTAAGACTCTTTACGAACGGAAAAGACGTTAAGGACCAGCCAAAAAAGCGGCCAAAGGAAGAGGTGAACGCTACACGTTCAGCCCTAAAATGGCTGCCTGCAGCAGGGGAAGGGCTCTTTCTTTAGCTTTTCAAGACGACCGATGGGAGGGACCAATGGTCGCCACCTTGGCAGGATTGTGACACACCCACTAGACCACTTGTAAAAATAAATAAATAATGACGGTAAGGCGTGCAGGAAATATGGCTTCACCAATGCAGCATGAGCACCTGGCACCTCACACGCAATGCTGCGCGGACGTCACTTCCTCTGATTGCACGTCACTTCCTGTGATTGCACGTGTCAACGGAGCGCACTCGAAAGGGATTGTATGTCTGTTTGTGTGTGCGTGGGTGTGAATGCACTTATGAATGTGTGTTGGGTTGAGCTGTTGAGACTTTGTGTGTTCTTCTCAATAAAGACAACTAATTAAACTATCTGAATCAAGACTTAATTCTCATTTATTTTATCATGTAAAAGAACCTGCATTAACCCCCAAAGCTGGCATTTTTTGGGGTAGCATCAGAGACAATGAATAAAAACATGTTTAATTAAAATAATTTTTGCCTATATTAATAGTTAAAATTAGTGAATGAAAATCGGTCAAAAACTAAAAACGCTGGAATAAAATATGCCAATTACAGTATAAATTGCATTTATTGCTATGACTGCAGAGCTGCCAACCATTCACTTCCAGAACAATTTAAATTTCCATATTTTTTAAATTAAGAACATTACCGAAGTAGTTTATGTAGTATATTGTTTAAATGGGTAAAAAATAATCCTGCATATTGTTCAATTGTACATAGTCACTACTCTATAATTGGAATTGTTAAATTATGGATTCAATATTTATTCAAATATATTCATTGCATCAACCTTGTAATGGTGGATGCAGCTGCAGTTGTTTTGCATGCTATTTTTTCTATTTCCTGTATTCACTACTGCTGCTGAAACGATGCAAATGTATTGTGGGACAAATAGAGGTTCTAAATGCTGTATTTATGTAAGCATTTTATTGAGCAAAGTGTTTGATCCCTACAACTCAGCCAGAATTCTGGCTCCCACATATTGGCTGGTGGCACAGTTGTGCACAACCGACCAGTTACCAGTAAGCAACCCCAAACCCACGAGTGAAAAGATACAATCTAAAAACCAAGAGCGAAACGATACAATCTCAACGCTGCTTGTTCATTCAGTCAAATTACAGCTTGTCGTATGCATACCAGTTCTAGAACTAAGTGTGTTACCTTCTAGTCTCTTGCATCATTCTGGGCAAGACTAAAGATGTCAGGGACTACAAATGATGACTACAAATTGGGGGGGGGGGGGGAAAGAAAAAGACAACCTGAAAAATTTAGCTTTTTTTCTCCCCCATTTTTTATTTGTTTATTTTTGGGGGACAAATATATAAAAAAATTAATATGATCTTTTTTTTAAAAAACAATTGCTGGATCCCAGCCGACTTTATGTATGACTGTTGCAACCCTCTGCATTGGTCGGGCACATTTACAAAAGCATTCACCTTCACACTTTTGGGCAATTTATTTGGAATCATTAATGAACCTAACATACATGTATTTTGGAATGTGGGAGCAAGCTGGAGTACCCAGAGAAAACCCACGCAAACACAAGGAGATCATGCAAAGTCGAACCCAGAGCCTCAGATGTGTGAGCCAGATGTGAAAAACACTATTTCACCATGCTTCCACCTAAACGTACAATTCCATGTTCTTTCTTTTCTTTGAATGCAGAATTAAAAAAAAAATATATATATATTTTTTTTAACTTTGCGTTTACCCAATGAAGTGCTTTAAAACCACTAGATGGCGCCGTAGGACCGCTAAATGTTTTGTTGCCTTTCTCGATTTATTAGCATGAGTCAATTTTTAGACTGAGGAAATAATAGATAGGATGCTTATGTAGAAGGATACAGTTCATGGCCATAATTTGATCACTCGCTATGCATTCAGAATGTATTGTTAATATTGTATATTGTGATTGACAGAACATATATATTATACATGATCACAATTATGGCCATAATTAGTCCTTTATGTGAGTCTATGATATGAGACTAGATATTTAATGTTGGTTAGTGGACATAAAAGCAACAAGTTCAGCAGTTGAGGCTAATAATCCTCCCAGTCACTATCATTATGGTCCATACTTCACACACAATTTCGCCTCAATAAAACAGTGATAGCTTTTTTTTTTTTTTATTATTTTTTTTTTTTAGAAAAATACACCCCCGCATTAATCCCTGCCGCATGCATTCTACGGTTTGATGCTCACTCAGACGAGCGCTAATTTGAGCTCTTTTATGCATCTGCATGCAGCCATGCCTTGCTGGGGATGCAAAGTGTGACATAGGAGGGATGGAGAATTAAGGCAAAGGGGGATATGGTGACAAAATGATGATGATGATGATGATGATGATGTTGGTGGTTTGGCCTTCTATCACCCTGAGTTGTTTGTTTAATCAGTTTATTTAAAAGGGGACAATGCAATTTCATAAAACACATGAAATACACATGGTTAAAAAAGCCAGAATTAGCCAGAAGGCTAGTTTTCATCTGTAGTCCCCTGGCCATGATGTAAAAAAGCCGTAAAATACATCTACAAGTTTGAAAGTCATGTCATATTCACACAAGGTTAACAAGGTAACAGTTATTGTGAGTGACATTGCATAATACCGAAAAGTCTACTTAATATTTTGGTGGCCTTATTTAGCTCGATAAGGGGCAACGTAGAGATTGGAAGTGTGTTTATCGCCAGTTCTCCCTCTACAATACAAGAGGAAATTTTTTTAAAAGTTACAAAACTAAAAAAAAAAAAAAAAAAGCAATTTACTCCAATAAGAATTGTTTTTAAATACTAAAGTAAAAATACATTAAAACAGTAAGAAAAACTGAAAGGGTTGCTAAGTAAAAATTATTTTGAAATTTAAAAAAATGCAGGATTTGTTTTTACCTTAGTAAATCCTACAAATTTATAATGTAAAAGATTGCAAAAATTTTTAAAAATGTCATTAGTTAAGCATTTTCTCAATAAATAAAATAGTAAAAATGGAACAAGTTACGACAGCAAAAAGATCATGTAATGCGCTCCAATAATGAAAGCAATATATTTAAAATAATAATTAAAACAATATAATTAAAAATAATATGGCAAAAAAGTCAATTAATTTATATATATTATATTTATACAATTTAATAATGTACCCCATCTCAATTACAAAATACTGGAGAAAGTTACAAAAGTAAAAAAAAAAGTTGTGTAATATACGTCAATGGCAAAATTAGACATTTTAGATTTTTATTTTTTTCTAAAAGTTTAAAAAGTTATCAAATGACAAATAAATAAATGAAAAGAAAATCCAGTTCTTCTAAATGAATACAATTAAAAAATGTAGTTTCTAGAGTAAATAAAGATCCTGTAATGCCTTCCAATTTTTAAAGCAATATTTATTTTTAAATGATTTTTTATCTATCTATCTATCTATCTATCTATCTATCTATCTATCTATCTATCTATCTATCTATCTATCTATCTATCTATCTATCTATCTATCTATCTATCTATCTATTAATTAATTTAGAAAAAAAAAAAGTCATGTAGGCCTGTTGTGCGCAAGAAATTAAGTAAAATGAAGCCTCTCAAATGTTCAGATGCAACTGTGTAGAGTAAAGAAATGGCTTAACACTGTGATTCTCAAAGTGTGGTGTGAGTACCACTAGTGGGACAGGGGCTTTCTTTAGTGGTACACGTAAGCATCACTGACAATACAATTAAAATTTACAATATTTAAAATAAATGAAATACAATCAACCATATGAGAATGAAGCTTGTAGCTATGCAACAACTTAAGTTTTAGTTTTTTCAAATCCGGTACGGAAATGTTATTATCTTTTTTTTGAAAAACATTTCCTGTACAATTATTATTTCAAGTACAGTACATTTTTTAAAGTACAGTTCCACTGTTTTTAAGTACAGTAAATGTGCTTTTTAGGACAAAAACTGAGGCTCTATTTTTTTTGACTGTATTTTAATGTTGGCCGTTATGGTGGTACTTGGAGTGCTGAATATTTTTGGAGGTGGTACTTGGTGTAAAAGGTTTGAGAACCACTGGATGTGATGTGATGTACAGAATCCACCCACAAGGTAGAGCTGTTTTCTGCCTCGAGAGAATGAACATGTGGTTCTCTTCCTTCTAAGAGAAATGATGGAGAACACAGTCAGGAGAAAAGTTACTCTACGATGTATCATAAAATGTCTTATTTGATCATAAACGCGAAGCTGACTCTCTAATGTGTCTAATAATAAATGAAGATCTAACGGTAATGGCATAAAGCAAGAAAAACCTACTTGAAAAAGATATTTTTTCATGTGATAGCCCACTGTTCATCTTGGCTATCATTACAACCATTAAGCTCTTAATAAAACGCTGCCGTTATCTGCCATCTTTTATTAGGTGCTGAGGGATGAGGGCCGCAAAATGAATTTTAAGACACGTGTGA
This sequence comes from Phyllopteryx taeniolatus, assembly GCF_024500385.1. Lineage (NCBI taxonomy): Eukaryota > Metazoa > Chordata > Actinopteri > Syngnathiformes > Syngnathidae > Phyllopteryx > Phyllopteryx taeniolatus. The sequence goes on from NC_084507.1 coordinate 20,110,780, forward strand.
ATTCATTTGTTCGATTGTCAGACAAATTATTCACAAGTACAGCGAATACCCGCATATTTGTGGTTTTGGCAACACATCCTCTGTTATTCACTGAAATGTATTTGCTATTTTTGTGCTCAGGGATAAAAAACAAACTAAAGTATTATTTTGTCGCCATCTGGTGGATTATTGGTTTTGTTGGTAGGTTTAATTCATTGATTGTGTTTTTTTTTTTTTTTTTTTTATTTGGATTTGAGATGTCCTGTTTTGTTGGCGGGTCTTTGAAGGAACCTCATGCAGCATCAAAAGTGAAAGTATGTCTCTGCTTCTCTCCCGGTGCAATTATAGCTGTGTAGTCATAATTTCCGTTACAATTTGCCTGTATTTCCCAACACTTATTATTGTGTGTAAATGCCAGAATGTGAGTTTCATGAATTAATACCTGATAAGCGGGACAGAAAAAGGATGGATGGATGTGTAAAGTGCTGCACACATTTGTTTGCCCATGTATGTCACGTCAGTTTGTGCTAGCATGTTATTTAGGCTAGTATGCTAGCAAATACTATTGATGAGCCTCATGGGAAGGTGGTTTGTTTGCGTTGAATAATTTAACTACTTAATGTAGTTGTTTATGTAACATCGGTTCATTATTGTGTTAATACTAGATGCATGGTGTTGGTACTTTATGATCCTCTCTGTTTTATGTGCTTTTCCGCAATCTTTTGGGGAGGGGTGGGGGTGGTGTCAATTATTCATGTTTTTTTTGCTTCACAATACACCTGCAGTGCACAACAAATTTTGCCTTTACAAAGATAGTAATGCTCAGTGAGTTATTCATTTAGCCAAGTGTTTATTATGGCGTCAGCTCCGGGCTGCGGATTTAGTCTGGCTTGTGTTTTCGTGTTGGAAAGAAGAGTATTTGACACACTTCTTACTTGCAAAAGAAGTTTATTAGATGTAATGAGGGCACGCCATTAATTCAATGGCGTCTCCTTGTTGACGATTTCAAACATCAGGCAAATGGGCTTTAAAAAGAATGTTGATTATAAGGCAGATGTCCATGTTTTTGTTTTGTCCATAGACAGCACATTGTTTTAGCAATTAGCACTGCAGTTAGCATTGGAACGTCTCTATGTGGAATTTGGACATTCTCCATGTGCTTGCGTGTTTTTTTCTTTCTGGGTATTCAGGCTTCCCCTTGTATTACCAAAACATGCATGTTAACTTTATCAAAGACTCTAAATCAGTGGTGTCCAAAATATGACCGAAGGGCCATTTGTGGCCATCCGTCCAGTTTTTACTACAACTGACGGCATACAGGAAAGAGTTGACATGGCCCTCAACGCTGTTAAAAAAAAACAAGGTGGGGGGAGTGTAAAGGTGTGAATGTTGTGACGAGCAGGGTGACTAGTCCAAGGTGTACCCAAAGTCAGCTGTGATAGACTCCAGTTACCAAGATTACGACCCTAATGAGGACAAATGCGATTGAAAATGGATGTTTGTCTGTATGGACAGACTGCATTCTGGTTGGTGCTGAGGGTTAATTCATTCATTCAGACCTGCAAAAAATGACGGAAAACGCTGTGATATGCGTACCAGGCCAATAGTTGGCGATATCTTTTGAATACCATTTATCAGATGTGATACATACTAAGACTTTGGTAAGTAATGCATAACTTCTAACTACCATTTTTACTAACTACGGTCAACGACAGTAATGATAAAAATCTCTACTTTGAGAACGTTTGGGTTTTCAGGCTCCGAAAAGTGGTTTTCATGTCAATGTACTCCACTCGCTGCATAGTGGCCGGCTGGTTAGCAGATTCGCCTCACAGTGCAGAGGTCGTGGAGGATAAGGATGGGTGGATGACTACAACTCAGTTTAACTGTTTTCATTAAAAAATAAAAAAAAGTCACAACTATGCTGGAGATCTTTAAAAATATCGCTATCGGCAAAACTGACCCTGTATTAACTTAATATTGGATTGAAACCAACCCAATCCTGCAGTATCAATTTATAAATTTACCGAAGCATCCACCTTAATTGTTAAAAAAATTATACAGTGAGACTAGTCTTGTATTGACGTGATATCATATTGCTCCCAAATCTTGCGATATTGTATTTAGTAATTTAATGATGCATCCACAAATTAATTATTAAAAATACATATTATATCCGTAATAGTGGACCTTTATTGACTGCATTGGATTGATTCCTATTCTCGCAGTATCAGATTTAACAGTTTGATGATGCATCCACTTTAATTATGCCCCCAAAATATCAGTATCGGCGATACTGGGCGTGTATTTATCTGGTATTGCATTGATACGAAATCTTGCAGCATTAAAGTATTGTTATGTATTCACTTGGTATCAAATCGATTCCAAATCTTGCAGTATTATATTTAGCAATTTGATGTTGCATCCAACGTCATTATTATTATAAAGCATCATTATAAATTGACTTCATGTTGATGTGGAACATAATTTGAGCAACAGTATTCATATTTGGTTTTCACTGTTTAACATTACTTCTGATTTCAAACTCAATTTGTTGTTGAATATATATGACATATACATCATAATGAAGGCAACTTGATAGAGCGACTGCCTCACAGTTCTGAGGACCGGGGTTCAATCCCCGGCCCCGCCTGTGTGGAGTTTGCATGTTCTCCCTGTGCCTGCGTGAGTTTTCTCCGGGCACTCCAGTTACCTTCCACATCCCAAAAACATGCATAGTAGGTTAATTGCCAACTCTAAATTGCCCGTAGGTGTGACTGTGAGTGCAAATGGTTGTTTGTTTGTATGTGCCCTGCGATTGGCTGGAAACCAGTTCAGGGTGTACCCCGCCTCCTGCACGATGACAGCTGGGATAGGCTCCAGCATGCCCGCGACCCTAGTGAGGAGAAGCGGCTCAGAAAATCTTGCGGTATTAGATTTAGCAATTTGATGTTGCAACCACCTTAATTATTCTAAAGTATCATCGAATCGATACCTAATCAGATTTAGCAATTTGATGATGCATCCACCTAATTATATATCTGCGATACCGGCCCTGTATTGACTTGGTAATGTAGTGATCCCAAATTTTGCAGATTAAGATATAACATTTTGATGATACATCCATCTTTATTATTTAAACATATCGGTATTGGCAATACGGTCCATGTCGACTTGGTATTGGATCGATACCAAATATTGGCAGTATGCATCCACCTTAATAATTAAAGCGCATCCCCATGCATTGACTTGGCATTGGATCGTCACCAAACTTGCAGTATTGCACCCCACTAGTGTGTACCTGTGAGGGGTGGCTTATCATTGAGAGTCCGAGGTCTCCCTATATCGCCTACACGTCCTCGCCTTGTTACACCAAGACGGATGGATCAGTCAGCCGTTGCTTCACTTAGAATGTATGCGGTCTCTGTGAGCACGCACATTGTATTTTTTTTCAGGGCCCAATTTTTATTTATTTATTTATTATTATTTTATTAATTAATTAATTTTTTTATTATTATATATATATATTTTTAGTGCAGGCATGTTTGCACACCCTCGTTAAAATAAGCGCTGCTCAGCCGAGGATGTTCTGGTCATTTGCAGGAAGCAGAATGTGGAGGCTGTCGAGAGGGTGCATATGAAATGGCAGCTTTGTGCGACCACGCGGTTATGAACAGCAGGATTGCAAGCAGCCATTTGTTGAGTTTTTGGCGCTTAGAGAAAGAGAAAAAATATGTTTTTTTTTTATTATTAAAAGGCTGTTGTGATGTTGGGTCCTGCTGTGTCTTCTTCTTCTTGTACTTCCTGCTGGCTACCACACTTCAACAGAAGAAGAAGAAGGAAAAAAACAACAACAACAGTTTTATTTTGCTTTTTAAACAAATCAACTGCTTAGAAGCGTTTGGGAGCAATAGGGCAGCTTTAAGAACAAAAACTGCTGACAAAGCTTCCCAAAGAGTGATTGTTAATGAGAGTAGTCAAACTCTCATTTAAAAAAGCCTTCTGGTAGGATACATTTGGTGTTTAGATGATAATGATAATGATAAATAATCGGTACCGCCCCCCAAAATTAATTTCCTTAGATTTTGCATACTTTTCATACTGTTTCCGCACTAAAAGGACACAAGTCCACAAGTGAGTAAATAGTACAGAAAATAACTTTTACAGACATTATATGGTATTAATTATATGTTTTAAAAAAAATACGGTACCATTTGACCAAGTTTCAACTTTAGGTTGTAAATGAGTGAAAATAAAAACTTTTTTGTGAGGTTTCATTCAACTTGGGATTCCCATGATGAACGTGATTCAGATGAACTATCATAGGCCAGTGGTTGGTGTAAAGTGCCCTGCATGAGATAACTTCTGTTATGATTTGGCACTACATATAGGTATGTTACTAAAATTTCTGATTTTCATTGGATAGAGGAGTGTTACGTGAAAAAAAAGAGCCCTACTTTGTAAGAATCTGATGAGGTTTACGGATTTTATGCCACTTTTTACATAAAAAAATTGCCAAAATATTCTGCTCAGAAATCAATGTAAATCATGAAGGAATGTGAGACCAAAACCTTGACTCTTTGGTAGAAAAATGCCCGGCTCTTTCTTATTAGTTGAGACGTAAATGTGATGTTTAAACAGGGCGGCGTCTGCTCGAGCCTTCTGAGCATCTCATTTTGATGATCAAACTGAGAGCAACATGATTGTCAGAATTACTTCAAACATAACAGAAAACAAGAATAATAAAAGTGAATCACCGCCATATAGTCTATCATCTATCAATCTATCATTACCAAATCTTAACGTGTGATTTTCGACGCCGAAATCTTTGTCAGAAAAGATGAAAATCTCAACCGAATTGAAAAATTCAATAAAGGTGGTAACAACGTAATTGAATATAAGTATTACCTTGTGTGAAACAATGAGAAAACACTATTTTGGTGAAATGTTGTAAATTGTATTTGTTTTTAATTCAGGGATTCTTTTGCGAAGAGAGAGAGAGCCCCCGTCTCACGAGTCTCGCACCACACTTTTAGAATCACTGTATTATAAAAACATTATTGAAATCCTTGCGGTATTTGGACGAAAGTATGTCATAGACCTTTTCTTAAGACACAGGGGAACCATTTTAAATTCTAAAAGAAAAAGAAACAAAAAAAGACTGGTCTCTTTGAATGTGGCTGCGCATCACACGACGCGAAGGATCATCACTGCGGCCTCTTGCTCGATCTACATTTCATCCTTGCTCTTACTCTTTGGTGTGTGACTGACTGTGTTTTATATTCGTGCTTACACGCACACACTCACACACACACACGCGGCAGGAGGCCCGCAGCCCTCCTGGGTGTTTTGCGGGTCGGATTCACACCGCTGAATCGTCTGACTGCGCCATTGTTATTTAAATATGCGAGGGCGATCAGCGGAGAACATTAATGGCATCCGCGACATACACACACGCGCACACACACTTGAGCGTCAGCCTTGTGGATGCACCTTGAGGGCCGCATGAATAACAAACAGCAGGCGACTATTTCCAGCGTTTTCGCCGCATTAGTCAGCAGTCTTTCGACTCAGAGGGGCTGGGGGCGGCCTCTATGCAGCGCTTGGCGTATTAGCGACGCTTTCCAACCGCCGTACATTTTTAAATACGACGGAATTAAAATGTAACTCAGGAGGCGCCAATGATTAAAGTCGGACCAAGTGGGATGGGAGTTGGGGGTGGGGGCTGAGGTTTTTTTGTGTTCTGTCAAGGCTAATCAGAGTTTGGACGGAGTACGTGAGGTGACGGTATTGTTTTAACACTGGTGAAGACCCCCACTCTACTCACCAAAATGGGATTAGACAGGCACCTCTGGCAATTAAAAAACAAAACAAAAAAACACTACTGCTGGAATTGCTGGGCATGCTGCCTCTCAATTTAGGTGTCCTGATACAATTAGATTAGAGTTATTGATCCAGGCCAAACAATCAAATTCATCATTGGTCTTGGTTATGGAATAGGCTTAGGTTTAGATAGTGAAAGGGTTAGTGTTAGAATCCTTAGAATTCTATTCCTTGATGCTTGCTTATAGGTCACCTCAGCGTGCAGCACAAAAGCCCCCCCAAAAAAGCGCAGAGTGACATTAGCGGACATCAGAGCAGAGTAGCAGCGGGATGTCGCACGACACTGCGGCATATGTAAGTTAACCGACTGGCATCGAGCTTTGAGTGCGGCTGCCGCAGTCTTGTTTCTTTTTTTTTCTAAAATGGAATTAGACAGGCCGGCATGGTGGACGACACTGTTCTGAGGACCTAGGTTCAAATCCCGGACCCGCCTGTGTGGAGTTTGCATGTTTTCCCTGTGCTTGTGTGGGTTTTCGCCGGGTACCCCGGTTTCCTCCCACATCCCCAAAAAACATGCATGGTAGATTGATTGACGACTCTAAATAACCCGGAACTTCCGACTGCAGCGCCTACAGCGCTTTACGCCGCAGAGCTGACAACTACTTTTCAGCTTACATCAATGCGTTATGCACCGAGGCAATGTCTTTAGTCTTGTTTTTGTTGTTTTATAATTTGACGTGTCCCTAAACCCCCCCCAAAAAAAAAAATATATAGTCATCTGCTTAACCCGTTTCTTTTCACAAAAAGGTTGTTTTCTCCGCTTGTTGATTAGAAACTGGTAGTTTTGGTGAAACTAACTCATGTTCTACTGTTGATGACTAAAGAATGGAAAAGGCTAGAAACAAAGTTTTTTTTTTCAGATGAAAGAAGAGTCTAATGTTTCTTTTCTGTGCTTATATGGTCACAGAACAACATTCTGTCGGTCTTGAAAGATCAGTCAAACTGCTCCAAAATGGCTGGCAATATGGGGAACTGTGCTTTGAAAATGTCTGGCAGTGAAAGAGTTAAAGTGAGTCAGTTAAGAATTTTTAAATGTTACTTAATGAGTTGTCTGTAAAGTTAATCAAAGTGTTTACGATGGTGACAGCTTGACCCCACATCTGATTATTTCCATTTCCATTATTTCCTTTGGGGGGGAAAAAAGTATTTAGGAGTGCAACAAATAGCTGCCTCACCATAAAACAATGCCAACTAATGCCCAAGAGATGATGGTACTAACATTGTTCTCTCGCTAAGCTTTTTCGTGGCCAACGTTCTCACTTTTTTGTTGTTTGTGTGCGTTTTTGTTGGACTTTGTGTGTGTGTCTGTTTCAGAGTGTTGTCACAAGTGATCCCATTTTCATTACTCACCGCCTCAAAGGAGGAGGTGAGGCCCTGGCTGGCTCGCCGCAGTGATAAATGCATTACGCCAATAAACCCTGTCGCCACTGAGGTGCTGAATGCTGACACGCACACACCGACATACAAACACACACACACACACACACACAGGCGCGCACACACGCGTCAAGTGAGAAAAGAAGAAGGATGATGCCAGTGGCGAGAGCGATGGATAGATAAAGGGAGTAAAGAGACAAGCAAATAGGAAGAGAAAGACAGTGACAGCCCACAGGAGATGAGAAAGAGGAGATGGAGGACGAGAAAGAAGATAAACAGCGATTTGAGCGAGGGGGTTGAGGGTTTTGGAGGAGGTTTGGGGGGGTTGAAGGAAAAGTGACAGGTGCTGAAGAGCGACAGGAAGGAGTGGAGACGGACAGGAAGTGGGAGGGAGCAGGTGGGAGGTAATGGGTAGCGGGACTAGCGGCGTACTAATAACGGTGTGGCGCTAAAGAGAGAGTGATGGAGGGATGTTGAAGGATGAAACCATGAGACGACCTCATTAGAGTGGCCAGCACTGATTTGCTAATGCTAGGAACGGATGACTGCAGAGTTGTGTTCCTACTTTGGCGAACTAAAACTAAACTAAATTAACTAAGATATGTACGTAAGTTTGAATGCTAACCTACGCTGAGTAAAGTCATAATGACAGTAAATATAGGTCTAAAAAACATTAGTGTTGTCTCGGTCTGATCACGGCATTAAAAATTGGTGCTGATCACATCATTTTCAGTTTATCGGTATTGGTATTTTCTTTTAATTTGTTTTTATTTCACATTTTTCAAATGTTTTTCTTTTTAATTTTACTTTTAATTGAAAGATCAAAAAGCGACAAAACAATGCCGAGGTACAAAGATCTTGCCAAACAGAACAGCAATAGCTTAGTTTTATATTACATAATGTAACATGTTGGGTTTTTTTGTACAGAAAATGGATGGATGCTATTTTAAGATTCACAATAAAAGAATCTGGGCTCTCTAGTGGGTGGTACCTCCCAAAAACCGCCACAGTGAGAAGTGGAAACATTTTGCTTAGATGGCCGACAGTTTGAAGGTATTGCTTAGCACCTGTTGTCACTCTAACGCTGTCAAAGTATTGCACAATCTGAAGATATCTGATTCCATGCAATTTCTTTCTATTCACACTGCAATGATGCAGATCCCAACTCTGCGCCTTTAAGTTGTCTCTTGTACGCTGCAGTGTAAATCCAGCCATAGAGGTTACACAGGGCATAGTGCTATTTAGGTTCGCGCAGCCAGGTGCCCTCCCTCATAATCACCCGCTCCCTCCCTTACTCACCTCTCGGCCCCGCCGGCTCGCCACCTCTGGTAATGAGGTGAAGGTGGATCAGAACCCTTAGCGCAAGTGAGGACCCCGTCCCGGTCGGGCCTTTCCCTCATTAGCCCGCCATCACAGGCTGGCTAGAGCCACAACACAACCATCAGAACCGTGGGAGTCGCTTGGAGAAAAGTGGGCTTTTTTTCTTTTTTTTTAAATGTCTTTTGGGATGCTTGTGGGGGAGGCTGGAGAGGGGATGGTGGGGTACAAGGAGCGGCTAAGAGGGGTGGAGGGCAGCATACAATTAAAAGAGACAAGGGAGTAAAGAGGGGATGACCCGGTGATATGAACTGAGTGGGTTTGGAGGACGGGAAGAGGTGGGGGGCGGCGGCTTAGTGGGGGGTTGCGTGCGCCACATAATGAATGGTTGAACTTTTGGGCATCCGGGTCGGCATACCAAATCAAGTCACCTTCCAGGAGTGCAGGGAGAAAGGGAGGGAAAGGAAACAAGAGGCGACCCGGACGACTTGACGAGAGGTTTAGACTTTAACGAGGGACCAGGGAGTGGGAGGCCCACTTGCCTAATAGGTGGCGAGCATAGCAAGGGAGGGACGGCAAGAGAGAGGGGGAGAGAGAGAGAGAGAGAGAGGAATGGAGCCCCCCCCCCTCCTCCTCCTCCTCCTCCTTGTGGCTGCCACGGGGGCCTGAGTGACAGAAATTAATAATTAGTGACAATGATTGACAGCGCTCCCTCCATCTGCGGCTCCTCGCCATGCCGGCCTCCGCCAGCGACCGCGGGCACAATGAGCTCCAGAGGGATTGTGGGAGACGCACGTGATTGACATCTGCCTCGTGAAGAGACAAGAGAGGGAGGGGGCTGAGGAGAGTTTTTAAGGAGGGCTGGGGGGTGCGGCTGGATGGTCCTCTCCGTCCCCTCCCCTTGTAGTACCACCCCAGCACCCCATCTCGCCTCCTCGGACTGCTCATCTCGCCATCCCATTTTCCAGCGCTCCACGCCACGCCATTATGCAAAAAGTGACAAATTGACCACAGGAGGGAAGAGAAGAGCACGGATAAATAAAGAGAAGAAAATGAGAAAGAGGGGGCTTAAGGCCCAAGCTATTCTGTCGCAAGAGGCTGCGGAAATAGCCTGTAGATAGCCATCAACGGGGGATTTGTCACTTGTCTCCTCTCCTGTCCCGTTCTTCCATCCTCTTAGACCATCCTTTAGCGGCGTTCTCTCTCCGACGTCAGAAGTGACATCATCTGGCCGGGGTGGGCTAAACATCCTTGATCCCAAATTGGTGGCATAACTTCTGAGAGATTTTGTTTGCCATGAATTGGATTTAGAGACAATTTCAGGAAGATCATCTTCAGGCATGGATTTTCCAAATTCAATTTAGCGCCTATATATATATATATATATATATATATATATATATACATATACACACACACCTCACTCTTCATTCAACCTTTACCTATAAAATAACACATTTGCTCATGCCAAGAATGTAGGTAAACAACATGCATTTAGACACACGTGCTGCAGAAAAGTCATTCATTCTGGTTTCATCTATCCCAATTTTTACTAATCCCTGTCCTCCCCTTAGGTGTAACCCCTGACTCTTCATCTTTTTTTTTTTTGTATTCCCCTTCCACACACCAGGGCTGTTTCTGCCTGCCGTGACAAGGCCCCGCGCTAATGTGCTCCGTTATGGCTTAATCGGTGCACTGGGTCTCCAAGGCTTACCGCAGCACACTGCTACAAAGTACACTATTTACCTCGGGGGCCATAAAAAGAATAGGCTTTTCTCAGAGAGCCGCCAAATCCAGTAGGGAATCAGTTTCACATCACAACACATTATTGATTTTTCTTTTCTTTTCTTCCCTGCCCCAAAAGAGACATTGTTGCCCCGAGTCTGGCTTCCTATCTCAGCAGTGTCCGCTACAGAGGTAGCTAAGGAGCTCAGGATGAAGGTCGTACCCTCAAGCTAACCGCTGTAATGTGTCTTATTCCACCACCATAACTATCAATTCTCCTGGTAACTGAGGCAGTTTGCGCTCTCCGTAGCTATCTAACACGTTCGTCTTTAAGCAGGGTACACACGCATACCAATAATTGGGCCGAATTTAAGCATTTGTCAGATGCCTCGAAAAAAGATTATTCTAACTGATTATCCTGTGGTGTGGGGTGTGGTAAGTGGGTTTTTTTTTCCCTCCCTGGCTTTGCACAGAAAAGGTCGGGCCCACAACGGTGAAGCTTGAAAATGTTATTTGTCATCGCAAATCCAAACAACAGACTCTGTGATTGTGATGAGAAACCGGAAGTGGGTGAGGAGCAAAACTGATTTTGAATAATGTCTATGTAATTTGCTTTTTCTATGAGGATTAAAAAAATAGATGAATGGTGAATTGGAGAACCGCAGATTTTATTAAGGCCATATCGCATCCTTGCCGTGAACATACGTAGTTGTGCTACATGTTTGTGTTTTGATATTTTGAAGTCAGTCATAATGGCTTTCTATGACACTAAAACCCATATTTATGAGTCATTTGTCTTCCTCATCGATATCTAGCAAGGTAAATAAATATTTTCCACGTCGTCCCCAAAGCATCAAATTGGTGTTTTTACATTAAACTCCGCATAATTTATAGTTTCGTGGTTAATTTAGCCACATTTTTGACACGTGTGCAGCAGTCAGACTCTCTTCAGTTAAAATATACCTTTTTATTGTCAATATTCTGCAGAAATATACATTTTTATGCAAGGCTGTTCGTGCTTGAAAACAGTTCATTAAAACAATGTTGTCAATAAGCTTGTCTCTTCAGCCTCGGAGTACATATTTTTAAGGATGTTTCATGAAGAATGAAACATGTTTTTATCAGTTGTTTGGCTGCACACTATGAACAGTCATTTTTATTTGCTATAAGTCTAATTAAAAAAATACGATTGTACATACTTGGTCTGATTTTTACTTGAAAAGAAAGTTGAAAGTGAGCCAATGTTGTTCTTGAAGGTCCCTCTACATTTTCATCTGGCCCAGATGAAGTGTATAACTTTGCTTCAACCCTTTTAACACACACACACAGGCAAATACACACACGGCGCAGACGGCTCAGTGTGCACGTGGAGTTGACAGCTGGTAACTGCAGGGCCCAGCAGGTGCAGGGTGTGTGTGCTCCCGGAGGGCCCCTGACTCACGGCCAGAGAGGCTAGAGGTCTGTGTGTGTTTGTGTATGCGTGTTTGTGTGTGTGTAATAGCAATTGGACTAGCCGGGAGTGGAGTTCACTTCAGCTCCGGTGATTGATTAGAATTGGCCCGGACGTGGGCCGATGCGTTGCCTTTGGTCACGAGCTTTGACTACCTGCATTACATCAATACACCAGCAGCAACACGAACACCTCTTCTTCTTCTTTTGTGTTGTTGCCTTGTTTGCTCTTGTGGCCATTTTGTCGACTTTGAAAAGTTGACGTCATCACGTGACCCATTTTGGCCGTGGCACAAACTTCCTCTCTGTTGTGTTTTTTTGTCGAGGAAAAAATATTTCTGTAAAATATGTCAAATGTAAAAAGAAAAAGAAAAAAACATGCATTTTGAATCATCGTCATTGGTGACAACAAATCTAGGCCTAGAGATAGGTTAGGACATTGGCATTGGTCAGGGGAAGGAATGTAGGACTCAGTATAGAAGGTTAGGACTAGTTATGTAGGACCAGGCATAGAAGGGTAGGATTAGGAATGACCGACTAAGGATAGAAGATAAGGACTAGGGATAGAATGTTAAGACTAGGAATGTAATCCTGCGGATAGAAAGTTAGGACTAGTAACGTAGTGCTTGAGATGGGTAAGGGCTGGGAAGGCTGGATTCAGTATAGGTTAGGACAAGAAAATTAGGGATAGGAGATTAAGGCTAGGGATAAAATGTTGCGACTAGGAATGTAGGCCTGACAATAAAGGTTAAGACTAAGTAATGTAAAGATAGAAGGTTAGGAGTAGGATTGCCGCACTCCGCATAGGACAGGACTACAGATGTAGGACTAGGGAGAGATGGTTAGGAATATGAACGTATAGATGGTTAGGACTTGGAATGCCATACGAGATGTAGACGTTTAGCAATAGGGATAGAGTGTAAGGATTAGGGATCGCGCATTAGGACTAGAAATGTATGCCTGGGGATAGGTTGGGACTAGTTGTGTTGGACTAGCGATCCAAGGTTAGGACTAGGAATTTTGGAAAAAGGATAAAACCGTAAAACTAGGAATATAGGGCAAGGGATGAATGATTAGGATTAGGAATAGGTTATGACCAGGGATGTAGGCATTCAAGGTTAAGATTATAGGATGAGGGATTGGTGATTAGGGCTAGCACTGTAGAGCTAAGAATGGAAGGGTAGCAATATAGGGTTAGGGACAGGTTAAGTCTAAGAATGTACTTGTAGGTCCAGGGATAGGTAAGGGCTCGTAACGTAGGAGCAGAGGTCAAAGAGTAATCAAAATGTATGGATCTTGCTCTCTTTCTCTCACCTGGTCATCACTTGATGGAGCGCAGCACTTCTTCCCCCGGCCCACCGCCACCGCCTCCACCACCACCGCGCTGACATGTTGAAAGGCGAGGCGTCTGTGGCACACACCTGGCCACGCCGGCTGCCTCTTTGGTGCGTCTCACCTTTTGTCAGCGCCGTGTTAATGAAGGTGCTGTCAGTGTCCACCTATCGCACACCGGGGTGCCTTTTAATGAGTCTGTCGTTTGATCACAACAGACACTGCGCTACTTCGCTCTCTCCCTCCTTTCTGGATGATGCTCGTTCACTCGTGCCTAAGGAGGGAAGGAGGGCTCATCAACTGATTAGTGGATAACAGAAAGGGGGAGGTCGTTGCGATTAGTGTGATAGTAAGTGTGATAGTAAGTTAGGACTAGTAATGTAGGACTATGCATAGAAAGTTAGGCCTAGGAATGCTAGTCTCAGAAGGCGCAAGAATTAATCAGTTAATCGACAACTAATCACTTATCAAATTGACAACTATTTTCGTAATTGATTATTGATTGAGACCTTAAAGTTGTTCAAATCCTCGGAATTTCAGCATTTCAACAGTAAATATTGTCAGATTTCTGTTGTCATCCATGAATGCAGACTGATTACGTCTGTCTTTAATCATAATAAGACATTTGCAAACATCTGCTTTTACTCTGGAAAACAATATTCAGCATTTTTACCCATTTTCTTACATGTTACGGACCTAACCAGTAACTCAATCATAGTCAATTTGTTTGTGCATTTTCTGCGCTGTCAATTTGAAATAATGTTCTGTTTTTGAATAAAGGGATTGAAATTAAATATATATTTTTTAAATAATAAGATTGGTCGGTTAATAAAAAAAAAAATTATCGTCAGATTAATCGATTATCACAATGATCGTTTAGTTGCAGCCCTACTTCGGATAGGTTAGGACCAAGAATATACCGTATGACCAGGGATTGGTTAGGACTAGGAATGTAGGACTCGGGATAGAGGTTTAGACCTAAGAATGTAGCAATTGGGATAGAAATTTAGGATTAGGAATAAAAGGTTAAAACTAATAATGAAAGGGGGTGGGTGCTTGTCTTTATAAGAAAAAAAAAGAAAAAAACACGTTATTTTTCTTCCCTCCTCCTGCTGCTGCTGTACCCAAGCGAGTCGCGGCTGAGATGAAAGCGGTCCGGGGCGAGGGGCTCCCGACAAAAAAAAAAAAAAAAAAGAAGTGCCAAGCGATCACAAACAAACCTTCAGATGAATCACATCAAAGGCGGCGGCCCAATTGTTGGCCCCTTCATATCTGAGAGAAATTGGCTCATTAAGGCCAAAAAAAGAGGGGGGGGGGGAATGACATTGTTTACATTAGCCGGGGCCCTGATTAGCGTCGGCCATGTTTGTTGTTGTGTCCGCTTCCATGGAAAGGCCACTTGAACGGCGGCAGTACACAATCGGTCCTTTGAAGGGTTTAGAAAGGAGAAAGAAGAGACGAACACACACCCAAACGGCCACAATTTGTGTTCGCGAAGCACACACAATGGGACGCCGTAGCAGGCTTTTCTCTTTCCCCTCGTCGGCTCATCAGCTCTTTACGACTAATTAGGCCGCTCACGGAAATGGAGGCGATGGGATCGGACGCCCCGTGGCCGCGTTTGTGCCGTAATTGCTCAGATAAAGCGGCCAAAAGAAAGCGCGACAATGAAAAGGCCTCCACCTTTTGTTAGCTGACACCACATCTCATCTACGGGTCTCAGACGTGATTTATTTATTTATTTTTATTCTTTTAAAGCGTGCGTTTGATCCCGTGATGTCACGCTTAAGGTTCCTTGCACCGTCTCATCCGCCACTACAGCTCCTTTCTTTTCTTTCCCCACCATCCAGCATCTGTAGAACAACAATGCAGTGTTTAATCTTTCATTTCTACCAATAATATTTGGAGTATACCCGCAAATGTACCACCATACAGTTGATATAAGTCTACACACCCCTGTTTAAATGGCAGTTTTGTTCTGTATAAAAAAAAAATAAAAATCCTACTGAGATTTTACAACCTTTTTCTCCAATAATGTGACCCATAACCTATAAAACTCAATTGCATTTAAAAAAAAAAAAAAAAAAAAAAAAAAAAGGAGGACTAAGAACAAATAACTGAGGTGTGGTCGCGTAAGTGTGCACATCCTCTTATAATTGGGGATGTGGCTGTGTTAAAACCTCGTGTTAAATGGAGTCAGCGCACACCTGCCACCATTTAAAGTGCCTGTAATTAACCCCCCAAAAGTCTAGCTGTTCTAGTAGACTTTTCCTGACATTTTTTTGCTACTTGTTTAAGTTAGTTACTTAGTTACAGCTGGTGTTACCTTTATACAGCTACTTAGTTAGAGATTACTTAGGTTACTTAGATACTGGAGATGTACTTACATACTTTGCTTTGCTTTAGTTACCTAGTTACAGCAACTTAGTTACACTTACTTAGTTACAGTTACTCAGTTACACATTGTGGATGTGGCTCTGTCCAAAATTAACCAATGACGTCCACACACTTGCCATCATTTGAAATGACTCTGATTAATCCCAAATAAAGTTTAGTTGTTTGAGTAGGCTTTTCCTGTCAAATTTGTACTTACTTGTTTGTCACTTAGTTACAGTTACTTGGTTACAATTCCAGTTATTTATACTTAGTCAGAGTTACTTATGTGGCTTACTTTGCTTTAGTTACCAAGTTACAGCTACTTAGTTACAGCTAAAATGGCCAAAAGGTTCTGCCTTGGTTTCAGAATTTAGCAAAAACATTGAAATCTCCACAACACATGGAAAAATGTGTTATCTGTTGAACTTTTTGGTAATAACCTTTAAATTACCTATCGAACCTATAGAACATGGATTCCCAAACGCTGTATTGTATGTTTAACCCTACTACCCGCATTTACCTTTTCTTTGCGTTTTGAGCTGAACTTTTTTGGCAAACTTCTCCCTACAGACCCTCGACAAAATATATTAAAATTCAAGAGGGTGCGTTTTTTTTTTGAATCCGCTAGGAGCACGTGGTGCCGAAGAAGCGAGTCTTAGAAAAAAAGGGTGAGCAGGTCACGGCGCGTCGCTAACGACAGCCGGCGACCCGGCGGCCGCCCCGCATTACCCGTCACCTCCCGCTGCTCCCCCAGGCCGCCTCACCTTTGCCCCGCCGGCGAAATGGAGTCGTAATGATAATCGCTGAGATCGGGCCGTCCTGTCTCTCCCCCTCCCCCGTCCACTCCACCGCTGGCCCCTGGACACTCGGCCCCGGCTGCCCCCCAGGTCAGCTGGCACATTATGAATCCTCTCTCCTCCTGAACTCTCTGACTCTGCATTTACATATTTTTTCCACAAACTACCTTTCTTCCTTTTTTCTAGTTTGATACTCTTTTTAGCATTACGACACCGTTGAAAATGTTACCCCTTTGTGCAAGCTTTTTGTTTTCAGCAGCGAAGGGACAAGGATATGAGAGTAAAAACGTGTGAAAATTCAAATATAATGGACATAAAAATACACCAAATTTTAGAAAAAAATAAAAACATTTTAGCAAAAAAGAAAAGTAACCAATTACAAAAAATATAAAATAAAAAGAATTGTACGTCAAAAATATTTGGGCGAAAATACACATCTTAAAAAATGCACAAATATATATATATATATATATAATACAGATGAAAAATGTATCAATATTTGAAATTAAAAAAAATACAAATACAAAATATGAAACAGAAAATAGACAAATCTTACAACAAAAATAAAAAACTACTGCAATTGCCTGGCAACCAGTTCAGTGTGTACCCCGCCTCTCTCCCAGAGTTAGTTGAGGTCGGCGCCAGTACGCCCATGACCCTAGTGAGGACAAGCGGTACGGAAAATGGATGGATGGAAATACAAAAATATATAAAGAATAATATATTAAATATAATTCAATCTAAATATTAGAATACATTGATAAATATTTAAAAAGGAATGGAAAATATAAATAAAATACACAATTATTAAATAAGAAAATGCATTATTATTAGAAATATATGCAAGTATATTAGACAAGTAAAAAATTTATATTAAATGGAAAAATCTAAAAATACAGTATTAGGAAATGGTACGAAATAAAAAAGAGAAAAAGAAGAAATATGCAATTAGAAAAAGTACACATCTGCTCTTTTTTTTTTTAAAATATTACATTTCTATATGGAAAAGTACAAAACTATTAACTGAAAAAATAAAAATTAAAATATTAGAACATAATACAAAATATTAAACTAGAAATAAAACATATTACAACAAAGAAATACCCAAATATTGGACAAAGTAGCCAATATTAGAACAATTAGGAAAAACAGAAAAATATTAGAATTAAATATAAAATTAAAAATGTTAGAAAAACAAACATACGTAAAATATTTTGACAAAGAATACACAAATATTTGAAAAAACTGAAACAAATTATGAGTACTATAAACAAATATAATGCAAAATATTAAACAAAACATGCAAAAATATAAAACGAAACATACTAAAATGTTATACAAACATATTATAGAACTACACAAACTAGGAATAAAAATATTGAAAAAAATAATAATTATGAAAACATTTTTACGTGTATCTTTTTCCTATTTGGATACACTTTTAACCATTATGGAACCACCTCTGTTTTCTGCATGTCTTCTGTCCTGCCCCAGTGTGCGTCTTACTGAACATTGTAGAATAAATCAGCACAAAAAAAGAGAAGAAAAAAAAAAAGAATAAAGCAGCACATCTCTGCGGGAGGGCTGGCAGGCATGTTTGCCAATACAGAGCTGTTTGCTCTGCGTTTTGAATTTTTTACCCCTTGACTTTTGACAACCTTTTTATTTCCAGGGGAGAAGGGGACAGGGCGAGCTGACTTCCATTTGTCTTTAAAGGACCCATATGGAAAATATAAATTGGTAGCAGCGGGAAAAGGGGCGAGGCCGCCGACATTCCTCGCGCCTATCTGAATTCATGAGCTAGCACTGCGCCTTCATTCTTGCCCCGGAATCTCAAAAGAATTGGCACAGGAGGGGAGATACAAAGAAAAATCACACATATCCACTGGACTTGCATAATCTTTCTGCACATTCTCCATATTGAAAAAACAAAGAGTTGATTAGAGTTGAGTTGATAAATTATGCACTGTGATAAAACTAAAATAAAGTAAAAGTATTCATTCTTTGAAGACACCTGACAGAGCAATATGGTCACCTAGTGGTTTGTTATAGGTAGTGTTGGAATTAAAAAAGCCCTGTGATATTCAAATATTAATTTTATTAATTATAAAGTATGGTCTCTTTATGTATTAATTAAAATTAAACAATTAAAAATAGTATGTATTTTATGCTAAAAATGTGACAAAAATACCTAAAAATACAAAAATATTAGACATGAAAAGACCAAATTATTAGACAAGATTGCTTTCTTCAAAGTCAGAAATTTACATACAATGAGATTACTATGCCTTTAAACATTTGGGAAAACCCAGATGATGATGTCATTTCTTTGGAAGCTTCTGATAGGTTTATTAACATTATTTGAGTTAATTAGAGACACACCTGTGGATGTATTTGAACTAGGCGCACCTGAAACATATTGTTTCTTTGTGTAACGTCGTGGGAAAGTCCAAAGAAATCAGCCTAGATATCAAGAAGTATTGTGGACTTGCACAAGTCAGGTTCATCCTTGGGTGCAATTTCCAGATGTACCACCATGGGAATGTCCAGTCATCATAACGTTCAGGAAGGAGACGGGTTCTGTGTCCCAGAGATGAAAGTGGCTTGGTCTGAAATGCGCATATCAACCCAGGAACAAAAATAAAGTACAATGTGAAAATGCTGACTGACGCTGGTAAGTGTGTGTCATTATTCACAGTGAAGCGAGTACTGCACTGACATGGTCTGAAACGCCACTGTCAAAAATAGATGGCATCATGAGGAAGAACTTTATGTGGAAATACTGACGCAACATCTCAAGACATTAGCCAGGGAGTCGAAGCTTGGGCGCAAATTGGTCTTCCAAATAGACAATGAACCGAACTATACTGCCAAACTGGTTACGAAGTGGCTTAAGGATAACAAAGTCAATGTTTTGGAGTCGCCATCGAAAAGCCCTGATCTCAATCCTATTGAAAATTTATGGACCGAACTGAAAAGGCATGTGCAAGCAAGGCGGCCTCCATTTGTCTTTTTAGGTTCCACATTCTACAAGTAAACAATGTTTGTAAAAACCAATGAAACCCTCACATTTGATCCTTTGACATCGGCATGTGCTTCCTAGTCTCTCCTTACGAAACAACTTACATAATTCATCTCTTTTGAATTTTTCCATTAATTTCCCGTCGGCCGACTTTATAATTTAAATGATAATTTCATCCCTCATTAGCACCGGGAGTTAGCGGAAGTCTTCGCTCACTGAGCCGTTCTTATTGGAAAGCATTCCAAAATACTCGGTAAATTCAAGCAGCACTTTGTCACCCTGGGGAAAAAAAAGTCTGTGTAAAAAAAAAAAATACACAAATGTTCTAAAAAAAAAAGAAGTATTCATTAAAATTAAACAGTGGAAAATAATTGGAAAATATAGAAATATAATTGTAATGATTAAATATTTATGTATTGTAACAAAATTATGTAATATCACTTGCAAAAATAGGCAAAATAAAATTATACAAAAATATTGGAAAAACAGAATGAAAAAAACAAACACAAAATATTAGACAAGAATACACCAATATTAGAGAAACATATAAACATTATACAAAAATGTTAGCCAGAAATAAATATTGCATACAAAATGTGAAAATAAAATTAAAAAAAATAGCTGAAATTATATCAGTTATCTGAGCTGCCTTCCACCATTGTTCGTAGCAACTCACCTTTGAGAGCATCCCCAAATACTCATATTAAAAGAAATACCAAAATATTACTAAAGAACACAAAATATTAAAATATTAAATGGACATTTTAAAAAATAGCAATATTGGAGAGTTACATAAAAATGCTAAAGCAGAAAATACAAATCTATCAGGTTGAAAAATATTAGATTTAAGAAAAAAATAAAATATTTGAAGAAATACTAAAATAATTTTAAAAAATTAATATGAAGAATACACTAGCAATCACAATAACATTATTTAAAAACAAAACTTTAGGAAAATAGTACAGAATCATCCAAAATCTTTCAAAAGAATACAAAATGAGGATATTACAATATCAGACAAAACTACTGGACAGTCAAGTCAAGTTTATTTGTATAGCTCTTAATCACAAAAGAGTCTCAAAGGGCTTCACAGGCCCACAGTTGGCAATGATTGACAACATCCCTTAAACTCAAAACCCCATTTGGGGGAAAAAAAATAAACCTTCAGAAGGGACTGCAAATGGTGGGGATCCCCCTTTCAGGATGGACCAGGCTGCAATGGAAGTCGAGTGGGCAACATTTATCACATAGTCTGGTGCTGTACAATGTTCATTAAGATGGCAATAGAGTCCATTTAAAGAGAAAAGGCGCCACAGGGTAGTTGCCTTCGGTGGTTCAGCCTCAGGACCTGGCCCGGTCGGTCAGAGCAGAATCCTCCATGGCAACGACTCCGGGCGAAGTGGTTCACCTCAGATCTTGTCCCAATTGGTCGGTGCAGAGCCCAAACAGTAACAGATTCAGAAACAATACAATATATTAAATGGAAAAGTACTAAACTAATACAAAAGAAAATGACTATTAGACAAAAAAAAACATTACTTAATTGAAGCAATATAAAACTAATTAAAGGAATACACAAATATCAGAAGGAATACATACAAATTAGTAAAGAGTACAAAATAATAAACAAAAATATTAGACACAAATATTAGAAAATTAGATACAAATATTAGAAATAAAACAAATGCATCAGGTTGAGAAATAAAAAAACATTAAATGGAAATATTACATGGCTCCAATCTAGGCTGCTTTCTGCCACATTTTGTAGTACCCTTGGAACCATCCTTAATAAACACGCCTTTGAGTAGTAAAATGTGTGTGTGCGTTTGTGTGTGTGTGTGTTGAAGAAGAATCGTCACTGGGGGCTTGGGTGGCTATTTGGCTTCACGGGGACCACATTAGGAAGAGGTCGTGTCCGACTCGTGGGACAAGCGCGACCTTGTGGATAATAAGTGCCACCAGGGTTCACCACGATGCTCGGAGGGGGTATGAGCGAGAGACCCTGATAAAAAGAGAGAGAGAGAGGACAAAGCTCCATCTTATCCTGCTTCTCTCTTCCCAACGTGCGTCACTGTGCCACCGCTATCTGGTTAAATGGAGCATTATGCAAAACTGTGATGATTTTGGCTTCAGGGGGTCCGATAGCGAGAATTGTGGGAGGGTCGGGTGGGATAAGGGCAGTTAAGTTGGGGGGTGGGCGGTGTAAGAGGTTAATAAAAGTGACGAGTGTTTCATTCTATCAGAGCCACCTTCCTTCCCCCGGACAGGTAACTCACTTAGAGGATTTGCTGAGTGGGGGAGTCAGCCGCCAATTGCGTGTCTTTTTCAATATAAGCCACAGGCCCTCATCCCCCCTTTTTTTATATTTTTTATTTTATTTTATTTTTCTTTAAATGAAAGCCCACCTGAGGGACAGTGCAATACAGGCCAATGTAATATGGCCACAAAGAGAATTTTCCACAGCAAAAAACAAAACAAAAAAACCAACTTGATTTTGTGTAGGAAAAGAAATTGGAAGCTATTTGCAAACAGTAATTCTCTAAAATCACATACAGCAGGTTGACTTAGGAGAGTCGTTCATATCCAATCTACAAGCTAAATAGATTTACTCTCACCCGACTCGATAGAAAAAGTTATTGGAAAACAGAGTCCGACCGTGGACTGTAGACGGAAGTGTACACTGTTATGCCTTTGAGGAATTTCTGTGTTATTGCTAAAGTTTTGAACCATTTCAGACCAATTAAATAAGAATTTTTACACCGACTGTCATTTGTGAAGGATTATGAAATGAAATAGTCATAGATCATTGAGACCTGTGTTTCTGAAACTTTATTGAGCCAAGGCACATATTTAGGCACCTAAGATTTTGTCTCGGCTGGTGATGTGGAGAATTTTTTTAGATTGACTAGATTACACTAGTATCAGTATCAGTAGTACATCCCTAATTTTGTCAAAATCAGATATATATCTGTAAGCCATTCATTTTTAAGGGTAATGAGTATGAATGATAAAAAATTTTTTTGGGGGGGGGGCTTATAGTTTGTGGAGTAGTTAGACTAAACTATTATTACAGACAGCTATTAACATTATTGGGGAGTGTCAGCTACTCACATTTTGTCACTTTTCACAGCACGGCTCAAATCCAATCTTTGGTATCGTGAATATGAAAATATGAATATTTATCACATTAAAAAAAACGGCTTTTTGATAGCCAATCAGCAGGCTGTTAAAATTTGACCCCGCCCCCTTATATTTGGGCTGTGTATCAGTATCACAGAGGTTAACCAGTTTTTCCTTGTGAAATGAGGGCCACTGACCCTAATATGAGGCGACTTAACACCCCCCGAATAAGACAATAATTGGCCGATGATGACTGTTTTGCCGCCCAACCCCCACCGACACTGACAGTTAATTGTAATAGATTACCTGCGTAGATGTAATTGTATGCGTGTGATCAAGAGCTCGCCGTGATGAAAAAGAAAAGCTCAAATGACTTCCTCCATCTCTTTGCGCCACACTGATGACTGTCATAATTGCGAGCTGGTGGGCTCGATTTCCCCTGAGGGGTTGCCCCCAAATTAAAAGAAGTCATCCCACTCTGGCGCACACCACATTTGTGTCATCGCATTTATGTCGCGCTCTAGGGATCCTCTGCTTATTTGAATGGAACTTTCTTGTCTTTTTTATTTCAATATTCCCAGCCCCTTCTTTCCCGTTCAAGTCGTGTGTCACTAATGAATAAATAAAACACACACAAGCAGTGGATTGACTTTCATGCTTGGCTGCACCGACTTTAATGAGTAACACACACACACACACATACACACACACACACACACACACACTTGCTCACAAGCTGTTGAGTCACACTCGGCTGAGCTATTTCTTAACGTGCGCTCTGAATGCTGATGACACACTCCTTAAGTTTTACAAGGCCTCCGCGTGGATCAAATAACACTAAAGAGCAAGCAATTCAGGGGCAAGTGGGTGAGAAAGTGACATGGCCCTCTAAGGCTTATGTTACGTACCTCAAGGCAGTTTCATGTCTGCACGTTAGTGGGCGGGAGTATGAAAGGAGTACCGTAATTTCTAGTGTATAATTTTTCCCCCCCCCAAAAAACTGTCAAAAGTCAATAGTGCGCATTATACATAGGTATAGGAGACAATGAAAAAGACTTTCCCATTTTATAAATGTATGCCGCCATCAAGAGGTTATGAAAAAGCTGTACACTTTCCTTCCACTATTCCACCGTCACCTAGAGGTTATTAAAAAGTTGTACACTTTCATTCTAGTATGCCACCTAGAGGTTATGAAAAAGGTGTACCCTACACTTTCATTCCAATATGACAGGGGTACATATGACTGCATATATATACAATTGTGCTCATAAATTTACATACGGAGGAAGAATTTGTGAAATAATGTTTTTTGTTTTTTTTAAAAATACGACTTATGACTGAACAGCAACCATCATTCATTTCTTTATGGTTATGCTTTTTAATGATAATGCTTTTCTGAAATGCTTGACAGTTGAATTTGAATCCTATTGAAATAAAATTTAATGTGTTTCGCCTGGTCCTTCATGTTTTCTTAAAAAAATTGTACACATCTTACAAATTCTGCCTGGGTAATCAAACATATGAATGAGCACAACTGTGTGTTTTCTCATTTGCTAAATAAACATATCGCTGTGAATTTCAAAATAAGAGCAAGTAAATAAAAATAAAATATGTGTTCAAATAAAGTGATTAACTTCAGAATAATGCTTTGAAAAAAAATAACAAAATACAGATAATCCTTCGTTAAGATCACATGGGTAGAAAAAAAATCATGCATTATAAAAATGCATTATACAACCCCAATTCCAATGAAGTTGGGACGTTGTGTTAAACATAAATAAAAACAGAATACAATGATTTGCAAATCATGTTCAACCTATATTTAATTGAATACACTACAAAGGCAAGATATTTAATGTTCAAACTGATTAACTTTATTGTTTTTAGCAAATAATAATTAACTTAGAATTTTATTGCTGCAACACGTTCCAAAAAAGCTGGGACAGGTGGCAAAAAAGACTGAGAAAGTTGAGGAATGCTCATCAATCACCTGTTTGGAACATCCCACAGGTGTACAGGCTAATTGGGAACTGGTGGGTGCCATGATTGGGTATAATAGGAGCTTCCTTGAATTGCTCAGTCATTCACAAGCAAAGATGGGGCGAGGCTCACTTCTTTGTGAACAAGTGCGTGAGAAAACCATTTAAGGTTCTCCAACGTACAATTGCAAGGAATTTAGGGACTTCATCATCTACGGTCCATAATATCATCAAAAGGTTCAGAGAATCTATAGAAATCACTGCATGTAAACGGCAAGGCTGAAAACCAACATTGAATGCCCGTGACCTTCGATCCCTCAGGCGGCACTGCATCAAAAACCGACATTAATGTGTAAAGGATATCACCACATGGGCTCAGGAACACTTCAGAAAACCAATGTCAATAAATACAGTTCGGCGCTACATTCGTAAGTGCAACTTGAAACTCTACTATGCAAAGCACAACCCATTTATCAACAAAACCCAGAAACGCAGCCGGCTTCTCTGGGCCCGGTCTCATCTAAGATGGACTGGTGTAAAGTGGAAAAGTGTTCTGTGGTCCGACGAGTCCACATTTCAAATAGTTTTTGGAAATTGTGGACGTCGTGTCCTCTGGGCCAAAGAGGAAAAGAACCATCCGGACTGTTAGGGACGCAAAGTTCAAAAGCCAGCATCTGTGATGGTATGGGGCTGTGTTAGTGCCAATGGCATGGGTAACTTACACATCTGTGAAGGCACCAGTAATGCTGAAAGGTACATACAGGTTTTGGAGAAACATATGCTGCCATCCAAGCAACGTCGTTTTCATGGACACCCCTGCTTATTTTAGCAAGACAATGCCAAACCTCATTCTGCACGTTTTACAACAGCGTGGCTTCGTATTAAAAGAGTGTGGATACTAGACTGGCCTGCCTGCAGTCCAGACCTGTCTCCCATTGAAAATGTGTGGTGCATTATGAAGCGTAAAATATGACAACTGAGACCCCCGGACTGTTGAACACCTGAAGCTGTACATCAAGCAAGAATGGGAAATAATTCCACCTACATCGCTTCAACAATTAGTGTCCTCAGTTCCCAAACGTTTATTGAATGTTGTTAAAAGAAAAGGTGATGTAACACAGTGGTAAACATGACCTTGTCCCAGCTTTTTTGGAACGTGTTGCAGCCATAAAATTACAAGTCAATGATTATTTGCTTAAAATAATAAAGTAGATCAGTTTGAACATTAAATATCTTTTCTTTGTAGTGTATTCAATTAAATATAGGTTGAACATGATTTGCAAATAATTGTATTCTGTTTTTATTTATGTTTAACACAACGTCCCAACTTCATTGGAATTGGGGTTGTACATAGGTTGAAGGGTTTTCCAGAATTTTGAGGTCAACTTTGGGGGTGCACATTATACATGGGTGCGCATTATACACGAGAAAATACGGTACTTAAAACATGTTCCACAAAACTTGTTTCGAGAGGTGAATAATTTGACAAGACAGAACCTGTTAAAATTATATGGGAATTTTACTCTTATTGTTCTAGTGCTGTGTCTAGTTATTGTACATTGATGGGGACCTACACGTTTTCCAGATACTCCATAATCAAATTGAAACCTTTCGTCCATTCTTAATGCCTGATGTTATCCTCCCTAAACCAGAAGGTAGCCCGCTAATTGACAAACGCAAAAAACTGAGCTCTCCAACATTCATTTTGTTCTTTTGTTGGGCCTTGGCAGAGGTCTGTGCTCTACGGAGTGCTACTCTAGTTGTTCCCCTAATCCCCATTTAGCAAGGTCCGAAACCGTATGCCAGTGCATGTTTAGGTTGCCCTCTTAAATGCCAAGGACCACTGTAATCGTGTTTGCAGAGCTCAACTACATGTGATTTAAAAAGTAACCCAGTGAATAAAATTATATTCTAACCTGATTATTTCGCACCCGAGGCGAGAGATCTGCGGAAAATTCTCCCGCTGCTCACGGATGGCGGTTAAATTTAGTCCAAGCGCCTGGATTTAGTCTCAACGTTTTCAGGCCTTATCAGACATTCACCCCAAAGTATTTGTGTGTGTGTGTTTGTTTATATGCTCAACGTGAGTGAACGCGGTGTGTAAAGTGTGCGAGTCGCGTTTCCATTTGAGGATTGGTGATTGACGGCCAACTTCCCCGAGAGTGCGTCGACTCGTTTCCTGGCAGGGAGCCAGAGCGCCTTGTTCGCTTCCAGAGCGTTGGCACAGGTTGCACGATTCACATGCCAGCGCACCGTTGCATCAGCAATAATCTCTCAAAGCAAACAAGAGACGAGAAAAGGGGATCAGGGTTTTGTTAATAGAAATGCCTTTATACCAACACCTCCTCCCATCTTAACCACCTCCACGCCAAAACACTAGTATTATTGGAATGTCTCCCTGTGATATGCAAATGTGCCACTAATCCTTTATAGCAGCATCAACATGTATTGTCGGGATGGGACATCATGTCATGTATCATTTTATTTTATGTCATTATACAGTATCAATAATAGACCTTTTCATAATGTTTAATAATATGTGCCAGAAGGCTGCTGACCTAAACTGAAATTAATGACAAAGGGGTTTCAGGTATAGGGTTACACCACCAAATATTCCCAGTTTTTATTTTTTTATTTTTTTTAATATTTCCTTTAAAAAAATACAAAAAATAAAAATTTGTCCAGTGGAACCTTTGGGTGAGGAGGATACATCGAGTGGATTTCGTAAATTGTTGTACAGAGAAAATTGCAAGACCTCGATTAAAGGGACATAATGGGAACCTAACCTGCAGCATTGGCTTGTAGAAGACAATGTATTGCAATGTTTGGTGGGTTTGTCTTTGAGTAATTTAGCAAAACATAATGGCGAGCCTGCGAGTCGTTGACCACACACTACCCATTTTTGCGTCAAAAGACCATGTCTGTGCGATTAATTTGAGGCACAGAAAAGTCAACTAATTAGCCGGTGTTGGAATTTCCAGCACATCTAATTTTGAATCAACTTACCTGTTGAAATGTAAATTACAGCCAGCATTCCATCTCCGTTGAAAGTAAGCAATCAAAGCTTTTACCTCATGTAACAGCTTTTCGACTGACACTGTAAAACTAAGGCTAAAATCATTCATTCAAGCCATTTACCCTGTTTGCATAGTAATCAGGTAATACTGTATATCGATATAACCATGTAACTGAAAGAAGCAGTTGTCTTACAAATTCAGCAAGATATGAAGGAAATGAAAAAATATATAATTGAGCCTAAAATGTTTTATTTACTACAAATAATGTATCTTTCTTTGTTCATCTATCTATCCCAGCTACATATCATGACAGGCAGAACAACTTGTCTTCCTCTCGTTGGCGGAAGGTAAAAACTAACCTGTGTATTCACCTGTTGCCATTCAGACAAAATAATTGTAGCTTTTTGTTCAAGAGTCCCAGATTTCACGCTAAGTCAATTTGTAAATTTAGACAAGATTGTCATTATTTCACTATATATACTTTTTTATTTCAATATGTTTTTGTTTGGTGGTGTGCTGTGAGATTTTTCCAATGTAAAATATGTTCCTTGCCTCAATAAATGTTGGGAAATACGGCTTCACATAAAGCAATGACACAGACATTTTTTAACTCTTAAATTGGCATCCTCATTTTAATTTAACTGATTTCACTCAGTTTGGACAACCCTGCTTTATGTCGGTCTATTTGCACTTTAATAGGATTGAGAAGCCAGTGCTCCAATGCATTCAGGTTGAGGGAGTTTCAAATTAGTTGCTGCGTCTGAAATTGCATTCCTGACCTAAATATAGCCTTATTTGTTTTGTTTTCCCTAATATGCCCTCGCATCAAACAATAGAATACTAACCTACATAGAGAGTCCACACACGCTGCGGATGATTCAATAACGTCGCGACATACTCCTAGTGCACGAGATGAAGGCCAAATTAGCTGAGTTGTATAAGCAATTATTGGGGCACACTGTGTACCTAAGCCCCCCTAATAGGTATGTAGAGGAGGCATTATTCAATTAGATTGGCGGCGAGGCAAGCGGGCGTGCGGGCGACAGTGCCGGTGTCTTCTCCTTATGAAACAACCTATTTAAGCTAAATCAACTCCCACTTAAGAGCAGTGGTAATAAGCGCATGGCGGCGCTTGCCGGCCCGCGGGGGCCCATCCGTCATGGCGTAATACGGGAGTCGGAATGAGTGATAATGCCTCGTCCTTCTCCAACGACTTAGCAGCCGCCGTCGCCATCGCTGCCGCCGCAGGAACAGCTCTTGCATGCAACAGATAATACACAGTGTGGATGATGTTTGTGTGGGACTGCAAGTCTGTGCTTTTTGACAGTTTACAAGAAATGCTCGTGTGCAAATACACAGGATCCTTGGTTTATGACAGTCCCAACATGCTGCTACTAATAGTAGTCAGTGTAGTCTACCATGCTTTCACAATTCACCAGTATTCCCTCACATTTATTATTGTGTGTAAAAGCCAAAATGTGAGTTTAATGCTTTGTACTGCTTGTGCAAAGTGCTAGTGAGCATATTTGTTTGCCCATGTGTGATGTCACATCAGTTTGTGCTAGTGCTATTTATGCTAGTATACTAGTTAAGACTATTGATGAGCCTCACGTGAAGGTGTTTTGTTTTTGTCGAATAATTTAACGACTTAATACAGTTGTTTATGTTCATGGGTTCATGACTGTGTACATCAGGGGTGTCAAGCTAATTATTGTCCCGGGCCGCATTGTAGTTATGATTTTCCTCAGAGGGCCGTTAGAACAGTGAAATGTTTAATCACCAAATCTTATTATTAGCATTGCACAACAAAGTGAGGGATAACTAGTTTGTTCAAGTATTGTTTAAGTTACTGTAGAAGAAGGGTTTGGTAACAGACAAATGCAATATCTCAACATTATTGTCTATTATTATGACAATTTGTAATTTGGGTACAGATTTTAGCAAAAATCACGGAAGTTGACGAGCATGATTTGCTTTCGCGGGCCACATAAATGATGTGGTGGGCCGCATCTGGCCCCCGGGCCTTGAGTTTGACACCTATGGTGTATATGCTGGGTACATGGTGTAGGTGCTTTATGATCTTCTCTATTTTAGGTGCATTGCTGCCATCTTGTGGCATCTATATGCAATTACAAACCCGTTTTATGGGGGTGCCAATCACTTGTAGATTTTCACCATTCACAGCCGGGGTCGACCCCTCTTCCCCTCGAATTGCGGGAGTTCACTCTACTTTGTGCAGTGTCAGTTAGTTTTCAGTTCATTGTTTTATCCAGGGTGTAGCCCCCCAAAAATGGACATAAGTGTTTTTCATGCAATTGTATTGTTCCACTTTAATTATGACTTTACTACTGCATTAGCATAGAATAGTTATAGACTATGGAGTGTTCTGACTTACAACAGGCGTTTGATGCATGAATGGAACATTGCGTTTGCTGGTAGAATTAAAAATGTATTCAAGCAGTCCTCTTCCTCATGCTGTTCACATATTGACACATATCATGAGACCAAGATGACAGCTAACAATTGATCAGCAGTACCTTGCCAATGGCTTCACACAGGATGTTCCCAGAGGGAAATGACCTCTGAGCTTAGTGTCACAGACTGTCATAAGCAATTGTCAATAGAGAGTGGAAGAGTCACAGAAAGGACATTGAAGTAGACGTCCTTGGAAATGTTCACTGATCAAACACCTGTTGGGAATTTAGCCGTTCTGCCGTTCTTGTTGTGTAAAAAGTATTCAAACATTGAAGAGTTAGACATGCGCATTCAAACTAGAAAAGGTCAAATTCAGTTCACCTTTAAAGGTTATAGTGCATTTTAGGGTTGTCATGAAATTTCACTCGATACTCAAACGTCCCCTAACTTTTTGAAAGAAGTGTAATTTAACGATTAGAAAAGTGAATGTGAAAAGAAGCTAGACTAAACAACAGCATTGCATGTAGCAAAAAAGATTTCACAGTTGGTGTTGCATTGTATCCAGAAAGGGAACAAAATGGCAAACACAAAAGTGCTTCCATTCTGTGTAAACAGGAACACATTTAATTGCATTTAAAATGAAAGAAAAAAAAGAACTGCAATTTGCTAAAGGTAAATTCAGCCAAAATGAAAGTCTCCCAAATAAACAATATATATATTTTTATAAATTCTGTGTATACATCTTCAATTCTTTTTAGGAGAATTCAACATATTTAACGTTTCAGACAAGATTGATATATTGTACATGTCGCTAGCCCTGATGTCTGCCAGCCAGTAAGGCTGAGCTGCGCTGCATTTGTTTACAAAGTAGACGTATTGCAGAGAGATTTTTTGAGGAAAAAAAGTTAACATCCTGAATGTGTGAATTCATGATAAATTACAGCCGTAACATTCTTGAAAGAACCCTAAAAACCTCAGCAGCAAATGCAAACAGGGGAAAAGATGTTGACTATTTTCCGGTTTTGAATCATGAATAGCTAAACGAACAGATGAAAACAACAACAAAACAGGGACTGAATGGTGGGAACAGAGGAGGAAGAGGGAAGGGGGTGTGGGGGAGAAGGGTACCCAATGAGCGTCACGTTTGAAACGTTTGAGAAATTTCACGGGCATCTTTCTGTTTTTGTTGACGACATATTTGTTTGCCGCATCGTGCTCCTTCTCTGCATGGCTCATCAGTGTGGCTGTTCATGGGTAATGACTCCCACTGTGGCAGGTCCCCTTTAAGGTTTAGGTACCCAATCTCCCCCACCCTGGTCACCCTCCTCCCCTCCTCATTCAGCAATGCATTATTCATGGATTCACAATCAAATGAGGGAACAACGGTTGGTAGCACGAGACGTGGTGCATGGCTCTTCCTCTTCCAAAAGTCCCCCGAGGTGCCCCAGTCTGCTACCCCCCATCTACTACTCCCACCCCTCCTTGACAGTTTATTTGATGGGGTGTGGGGTCCAGACACATTGACTCAATCCCTCCATGCTGCGCTGTCCACCAGTGACCTCCCTTACCCTTTTGGGGTACTCATTACTTCCTGTTCATCGCCACGGGGTACACTCAAATTGTCTGGCACATTTTTTTTTTTTTTGGACAAGAGGTTGCTTCGACATCACTGGCAAGCTGTTAGACCTCTGAAGATCAGTGCCAGCTAATGCTACGTTTTAGATTACATGTATTGATTGTACCTTAATATAACAACCTCTTCAGGGGTCTTCTATTCTGACATGAACTAAAAAAAAAATACTGGTAAAAACAATAGAAACATGAAAGCTTTTTTTTCGCCCAAAATGACTGACTTCCCGCATAATTTTAGGCACGAGTCCTTGAGACTTTTTTTGTGCGTCTTGTTATGATAGTCTAGGGCGTGGCAACCTTTAATACTCAAAAAGCTATTTGGACTGTCTCCCACGGAAAAAAACACTAGTAGCCCCAAGACCTTGTGACATCGCAAGAGAGGATAATATTTATTTATTTATTTATTTTCCTGCATGTGTAAGAAACTATTGTGTGCTGCATTTATTAAATCAATGAACTGCTACAGAGAACGCAAAACTTTATTCCTGGATGAAACAAAAACATTTTTAACTCTTAAAAAAGACAATTGGTTGAAGCCTACTTTCAAATAAAATAGTCAATTTTTTTATTTATCTATTATTCTTTCTTGTATTTATGAAATTAAAGCCAAACTTTAAGTGTCCACCTGCAGCGAACCAAAACTGCTGTTTCCTTTTGTGGTCTGTCATCATTTTATTGTGCGTGGAGCTCTTATACTTACTATTATACTTAACAATGTCAAATATATATTTGTAAAATAATAGCCAATTAAAATATTTATTTGACCTGGTGACATGATTTTTGCTCCTGAACCTCAGTGCAGCGTCGCCACATCTAGGCAATAAAACATTAGCTGTCATCTGTGAGGCTGTAAGTGATTTGTTTGTTTTTAATATCATTCATGTAGCATGTAGAATTCAATCTACGTAATATATTCTTCATATTTAGAACTAGGCAGCACGGTGGCCGACTGGTTAGCACATCTGCCTCACAGTTCAAATCTGGCCTCGCCTGTGTGGAGTTTGCATGTTCTACCCGTGCCTGCGTGGGTTTTCTCCGGGTGCTCCAGTTTCCTCCCACATCCCAAAAACGTCCATGGTAGGTTGATTGAAGACTCTAAATTGCCCGTAGGTGTGAAAGTGAGTGCGAATGTTTGTATGTTTCTATGTGCCCTGCGATTAGCTGGTGACCAGTTCAGGGTGTACCCCGTCTCTCGCCCAGAGGCAGCTGAGATAGGCTCCAGCACGCCTGCGACCCTAGTGAGTGTAAGCGGTACGGAAAATGAATATGAGAATTAAATTTGAAAAATAAACAAGCTAAAATAAAAACTAATTGGAAAATAAATGAGTATTGTTGAGTTGGTGAAGCCGCCCTGATCCTAGCATACATTGCGCCTTGCAATGCTGAACTTTAGCTGTTCGAAGTACGTTAATCCTTTTCATCCATGTTTGTTGCCAGTTGTTCGTTGAATGTGTAGCTTATTTAACTGTCTGGTTATGAATTACGTTTCACTTTGTTTTTATGAAACTCTGACTGTTGGTTGTGTGCAATACAATGACGTCCCGGTCAGTTCCGCAACAAACTAAGCATAGTTTAAAAATCGCTCAATGAAGTCTTCTTTTTCTGCGCGGTAAAGGAGCTGTTGTTGTTTTGTAGGACTCAGCAGTTCCACAGTCCTATTCCAGTTCCTATGCCCTGAATTGAACTGGAATAGGAATCAAATAGACTGCATTTTAGTTGGATGCAGCCATTTTGGCAAAATTCTCGGGCTTGTATTCTGAAAAATTACCGAAAAACTGCATAAAACCAGCCTTAAAAAAATGAAAAAAAAAAAAAGTACTGGGGAATGTATTATTTAGTTTAATCAACATTATCTGCCAATAAAACAGGAAAATTTAAAACAAGTAAACATAGCTTGCCTCAAACCCCCCCACTGATGTCTTAAAATGAGCGTATTTATATTACCTACATCTATTGAAGTATGGTACTTATTTTGAGCTTAACTCACACATTACAGTAATAAAATCTGAATATGAACAAGTTGAAGTACTTTTAGATTTCTAAGGGAAAGAAATGCATTACACAAATGAAAAGCTCTTATGCAAAAACTGCCTGGGAAAAATAGAACTATCTTGGCACATGAAGAACAAGAGTGTTTTGCTTTGATTGGAGATACTTCATCTTGAGATTTTATATTCTGGAGGAAAGCAGGTATCCCAGCCAGATGGGCAGTGCTAAATTGCAAAGCTTCTTTTTTATTTCTTTTTTTTTTATCTCGGCCGTCTAATGTGGGCAAGAGAATGGTTTCAAAACTTGAACATTTCGAGGATTCTTGGAAAGTTATCAAAATATTTTAAAACATAATCTAATTGAAAGCGAGAACTTTGTTATGGTGTATCGCTTAAAGCCACAGCCGTATTCTCTGTCGGTGCGCAGATCACCCCCGCTTTCCCAGTCCAGAAATACCCCATTATGCTCCTCTTATTATCCTCATTACTGGGGCTGCAGGAGCGGCGCTTGCGTCCATCGCGGCTTTCTAATGCGGGGTCTAATGGTTCTGACCCGTGCGGGACACAGGTGGTCCCCAGAACTACCTTTGATTGGTTGCATTTATGAAGCCACTCTGGCGATGGAGAGGGTCCCGGTGAGTGGTTCGTGTGTGGAGAAGGATCCGTTCCCAAGGACGGGAATCTTGGCCCTGTGGCTGCAGCTTTGTTCTGTCTTAATGCCCCAATTAAAAAGGTTAATTTAGAGCGGGACCCCCTTCAAATCTGTCATTAGCACCGCGCGCCCTATCCGCATGGGCTGAGAGTCACATTGGATCTCGCCATGCGATATTATTCTCATATTTTGAGAAAGATATTCTCACGTTACAATCATGAAATACTTAATATACTGTACAGGACAAAACTATGGATGAAATGTGATTTTAAAATCATTTCAAACTCAAACCTTTGCTTGAACGCCAAAACTTTATCTTGAAACTCTCACCCTGGTTTGCAACCCTAATTTGAAATCCTAACCTTTGCTTGAAACCCTTACCCTTAACTCTACTTCAAAACCTTGACTCTGGAATGAAACCCCTAATAAAACTCTCTCTTGAAACCGTACTTTGAAACCCTGAATCTGTCTTGAAACCCTATGTTGAGACCCAAACTGTGGCTTTAAACACTCATTTAAAGCCAAACGCTGTTTTGAAACCTAAGTTTGAAATCCTAACCCTGTTTTAAAAGCCGACATTGGGACCCTAGCTTCGAACCATAACCGTAATTCCTAACCTTTGCTTGAACCACAACTTTTTCTTGAAACGCGTAACCTAAGTTAAAACCCAAAGTCTGTCTGAAATTAATGATTCAAAACCCTAACCATGTCTTGAAACCCTACTTTAAGACTCCAACACTGTCCTGAAACCCTAATTTGTAACTCTCACTTGAAATCCTAACCCTGTCTTGAAACCTTACTTTCAAACCTTAACCCAGACTTGAAATCTTAATTTGAGACCGTAACCATGTTTTAAACCCTAATGTTTAACCCAAACCTTGTTATGAAACCCAAATCTTTAGCTTGAAACTCTAAACTTTGCTTGAAACCCTCACCCTGTCCTGAAACCTTACATTGAGATGCTAACTGTGGCCCTAAATGCTAATCTGAAACCCGAACCCTGTCTTAAAACCTTACTTTGAAAGCTTAACCCTGTCTTAATACCCTACTTTAAGACCCGAACACTGTCCTGACACAGTCAACACTGTCACTAGAAATCCTAACCCTGTTTTGAAACCATACTTTCGGTCCCTAACTGTGGCCTGAAACGCAAACCGCTCGTAAAACCTTACTTTGATACATTAACCCAGTCTTGAAACCCTACTTTCAGACCATAACTGTGGCCTGAAACGCTAACATAAAATGCAAACCCATGTCTTAAAACCTTACTTTGAAACGTTAACCCTGCCTTGAAACCCAAATTTGGATCCCTCACTTAAAGTCCCAATCCATGCCTTGAAACTTAACTTTAGCTTGAAACCCCCAACCCAGCCTTAAAACCCTAACTGTGTCATGAAATCCTGATTACGAACCCTAACCTGTCTTAAAACCCTACTCTGCCACCCTCATTCAAAAGACTAACCTCGTATTGATATGTAATCTATGCAATTAATCCTGCTATTTTAGTCCCACGCCCAGTATATACTGTACTTCTCCCCACACATTCGTTTACACACTAGAGCTGTTCCCCACCATAAAGCACACATTTATTATTCATGGCAATCAAATAAGTGAGCTGCTTGAAGAAAGTTACTCTCGTTCTCTCTCTCTCGCTCTCTCTTCCTCTTCTTTCTCTACTCGCCACCTGCGTAGAATAGCTTTCATGGCGGCAAACACTGTGTGGCGGAGCGTTCGGCACCGGCAGCAGGCGCCGCTGCTGCCCGGCCGCCGTCCCGCCAGCCCTCCTTCCTCCCCCGTTTTGGGGAAATGAGCAATTCTCTCATTGTAATAATGCGCTTCTGTCATCTCCCCATTATCGGCGTGATAAAAGATGAAATATTCAGGGAGGCTGGCCTCCTAACCTGATCTGGGCGTGATATTGGGCCTGTGGAAAATGAGTTTTATCAGCTTTAATATACTCCTTGGCAGACTGACCCTTGAAATTAAACATTATTACAGAGCGGATATTTAAAAAAGCGGGGCCACAAATGACATCAAAATGAAAATATTAAGGAACATTACGGCTCCATCAAGTGGCGTTTCTCCCGCCTTCCCTCCTCTCTGCCCCCCACCTCAACCAACCATGATGCTCTTGGTGTCACTGTTATCTGTGTGCGTGTGTGTGCGCACGTTGGGCTGGCAGCGGAATAATAACAAATTCCGCCTGTCCCGCCCGCTTCATACGTCTGAATAAACTAATTATGGCTCCACGCGCTCATCACCTGCTTTATTGAGAATGCAGCGCAGAGGAACAGTGTGTTTGTTTGTACGTGTGTGTGTGTGTGTGTGTGTGTGTGTGTGTGAGAGAGTGTGTGTACGTGTGTGTCTGTGTTTGCATGCCAGGAAAATGGTAATAGTGCACAATCAAACCGGTGTTTGATGTGTACACGACACACAGCAAGTGATAGTCACGACTGTGTATGCTGTGCATACAGGACAGTAAGTACCATGAATTTAGTAGGATTTTGCACACAAAAGTGGACTGCTAAGAAGAAATATATTTGAATATATTATTCATATGTATTTTATTTGACTGATTTGATTTAGTATATTTTGACCCCAATTTTGTTATTTTTTGAAAACTGCAAACTCTACCCTTAACATTTGCTTAAAATGTTGACCCTGGCCTGAAACCCTAAAATTCAAACCATAAACCTGTTTTGAAACTCTTCTTTAAATCCCCAACTATGGCTTAAAACCTCATATTTTTAAAACTCAAATTCTGGATTATAACCTTAATTTGAACTCCTAACGCTCTTCTGTAACCGTACTTTGAAACTCTAAACTTAGTCAGTCCAGGGATCGAACAGGTATGAAATATTTAGTCATCACTATGTAATCATCCAGATAAACTAACACGTGGAGTGAGCTGTGTGTGTCTGTGTGTGTGTGTAGAGGCAAGTCATTTTCCCTAATCACTTTAAACATAAAACCCACAGATGTGCGCTTCCTCCTCAAATGCGCAGAAAGGTGACGTTAGTCCTGCGAAGTGTGCGCTGATTTGTCACTTTGTGACGGGGTGGCGGCGGCGGTGTATGAGCAATGCAATAAAAGGCGGAGGAGAGATGTGATTTGAATAGATTTCACAGGAAGCGGGTCCTCAGGGCGGGAGTCGGATGAGTAAGCGGTGTCCCAGAGGAACGAATTAAAACTTTACTTTTGGTCACGGCGAAACCGCGCCAGTACGCCCCTTTCCCTCACTTCTCATACCGTTACTTGGCTTATCATCTAAATGTGTGTGTGATGACTGATGTGTGTGTCTTTGCTCACGTGTGTGTGTACCGCCACGGAAAAGAAGCAGACTCCCCTTCACCCTGCGGTTCTAGGGGTACACACGCACCTCCTTCCGCCAAGCCCAGATGAGCATTCACAGCAGCATGTCCCTCTTCCTGAACCCGGCAATGGAAAACGAAGCATATCCACACACTGTTCTGTATATATCTAAGTTAGTGTCAGGGAGGAGTCAGCTCCCATCACAATTTAATAGCAATTTGCATAAAGTACTTTATTTAGGTTTGTTTATTTACTTAAAATGTTTCAAGTGAAGGTTAGGCGTTAGGGTTTCAAAGACGAGGATATGGTTTCAAATTGCGGTTTCAAGCCAGAGTTTGGGTTTCAATGTAGGGTTAGGGTCACAAGCAAAGGTTAAGGTTTCCAATTAGGGATTGAAGCCAGGTTTCAGGTGAGTCGTTTCGAGTGAAGGCGAAAGTTTGGAAATAGGGTTTCAAAGAAGGGCAACAGTTAAAGTTTCGAATTTGGGATTAGGGTTTAAATCAAGAGTTAGTGTTTCAAAATATGGTTTTAAGCCAAAGTTAGGGTTACTGATGTCATTACTGTCAGTTTTTATAAAGTACAATATTATAGTGCTATTTTTCCTCCATTAAAAATACTTTTAAAAAAAAAAATTTCGGGGTAGGGGGCTGCAATGGATTAATGGCATTTCCATGAATTGCATTTTGTTGTTGTTGTTGTTATGGGGTACAATTTCGAGGTACAATGAATTTATTCAATTTTCGAAAAAAGGGTGTCAAACTCATTTTAATTCAGAAGCCACATTTACTCCAATTTGATCTCAAGTAGGCCGGACCAGCATATTTGTGGCCTCACAAGCTATAGATAGCAATTCCCTTTTTTGGTGCAAATAATAAATAAGTATATTTTCCAAATATACTCGTTATTATATATAAATATATACTATATGAAGTAGGCTTACTTTTCTCCTCAAATTTGGCATCTTTTAGACGTCACAAGGGCATCAATATCAGGTGTCAAATCTTGTATAGCAGCCAATTTCTGAATGTCATTTAAGTGGTAAGTGGTAATTTAAGTGGTTGTCAGTGCGCCCTGCAGTGGACAAAATTAGCAACAGTTACTTTTATTGAAAAATTACAGTTAATGTGTTCTTCAAGTTTCACACTTTGCCGAAATCTTCCCCACGGGCAGTATTGGATCCCCTGACGGGCCGGTTCTGGCCGTACGTAACATAACGAAATGGTGTAACATAACAAAATGCGGAAAAATGGAAGTGTTCCGAATAGTTTCTGGATGCACTGTTTGTTTTAGTCAGGCACGCAGAGACGGGGGGCTTAAACCTTAAACCTTGCATTGTGTCAAATGTGTAGCTCAAGAAAAGCCTATATTATGAGGCCAAGCAAAGGCACAAAAACTGGGATAAAAGCGGGGAAAAGAGAGGGATAAATGGGAAAAGGAAAATGCGGGATAAACACCACGGGGGTTAGTCGCCAGGAGGGGAAAAACACAGCAGAGTGATAATGGTTTTCTCTATCCCTTCTCCCCCACTCTCCCTCTCTCTTTTTCCTTGCCACTTGATTCATTATGCTGATATACACACTATTTGCTTCCTGAGCGAGCCCCCCCATTCGTAGAGCACACACACACACACACACACACACACACACACACACACAGTATGAAACACACGGCAAGGTGGCGGTGCGGCTGCCATAAATATAGCAAATGACACAGCCCGGCAGCTGAGCAAGGTCAGCCCGGGCCCGGGATGACAGTGCCGAGGGCGCTGCACCGAGCTCTTATTAGGAATGCACACGGAAAGCTCATTAGGACGGACCCCAGAGGCCCCTCCCCGCCACCCCTCCTCCCAAGCACACACACACGCAAACATATACAAACATTGATCCATTTACTGTTCAATTGCAAAGCGGCAGTCCACATTCACGCCGCTTCCGCTTTATTCCATTTTGGGTCTTTAAAGAGCTACAGAAAGCCAACGAAAAAGCATATGTTGGAATACCCTACCTTAACGCCAGGGTTCAGTCTTTGATATTACCTCCGAACCTTGAAAATGGGACTTTTTTGGGGGACTCTGTATATTGAGATGGCAATTAGGAGACGTGGCATCTGTAAAGCTGAAGTTCTTATGAAGGAACTCAAAGGAAAAGTGTTGATAGTTGTCTCATGCAACATTCCAATAATGTGCGTCAGCGTGTGTCTGTCGTAGGTATAATTGTGTGTGTGTGTCTGTGTGTGTGTGTGTGTGTGGCAGGTTTACGCACATGCGTGTAGCAGGTATAATTGTGTGTGTGTTTGTGTGTGCGTGAACTGTAGACTTTAGAATTGTGTTATGGTTATTTGTGCCTGTAACCACCAGGTGTGCTTGTGTAGCAGTTACAGTACACGTGCGTGTGTTTGTGTGTGTGTGTGTAACAGGGAGACGTATGCGTATATTGCAGAGCCTGCGAGTGCGTGTAGCAGCTATGTTGTGTGCGTAACAGGTAGATATGTGTGTCTGTGTAACAAATGTGTTCATGCATGAGGTAGGTACTGAAGGTTTGTGTGTGTGTGTGAATTGCCAGTAGAATGTGTGTGCATGTGTGTGCAAGTGAACAGAGAGTACTTGGCTCATGCTCTGGACACGCCTGAGAGACCCTGTGAGTGTTGCACCCACCCAACCCCAGCCCTTCCATATACCTCCCATCAAACACATGCTGGCACGCACGCACGCATGCATGCACTCTCTTGGCCATCCTATTCCTTCATTTCTCCTCCTCAATACATTTTTTATTTAATCCTCATGGTACCTCCTGCAGAAGTTGATTAAATCTATCAGTTCTATTCCCAACTCCCCTTGTGGGTTACAAACTTTATTGATCCCCAAGGAATTTTGTGGGAAAAGTTGAAAGCACCTCCACTGTGTGCCACCGTGCCCCTCTTTGCCACTACACACTGCATAGAAAATGCATTGAAAACTGATTGTCCCCCATGCCAACCTCCTCCCTCACCTCCCTCCTGCCCGGCCATGGGGCCGGCGGTTGTGGGTTGGAGGGGCGATGTCAGTCTGGCAGGCCCCGGGGCCCGTCAGGCGACTAGTGGGCTGTGACGGGCAGCAGCCCCGCGTCCCTCTCCCCGCAGTCTGGCGCCCGCTGAGCCCAGCTTGCCAAAGTGACCTCGCTCAAACTGTGAGCGGGTACTAGAAGGAAAATAAATAATCATAAAATAAAAATCATCGTTCATGTAGCCAAAGTACTCCCTGGGGCTGCTAAATGGACTACGTGACGGCTGAATGGACTACAATGTGGGTACCCCTCACAGTACAATAATAATAGGCAAGTGCATTATTAATGGTTAACACAAAGTTGCTGACTCATGCTAGTAAGTGCCACAAATGTTACATGGCTTTGATCTATTTTGGTTGTGCAGCAATCTCATTGTGAGCAAATAAGGAGAAAATTCCTTTTTACCGCATTCAAGGAGCATGTTTATTCGCAAGATTACGCAAAAGTGAACAATCTCCTCAGCATTTTTTTTTAAAGGGTGGGGGACCAAAAAAGAACCCAGTGCAGTCATCAATAATTGTTTCTGCATGATAGTGTTTAACAAAGTGGAGTCCAGCCGTAGCTTGAAAGTGGCTGTCAATCTGCACCCAGGTAGGCTTCCAAGTCATGGGCAGAGCAACGTGATACCATAACGTGAACGTGAAAGTGAGAACACTCTCAAGAAGCTGCTGTAGGCCACAACTCACACCTGGACGCTCACGCCAAAACTGACTCCAACGCCTGACTTTACTCACGAGGCCACGCCCCATAGAGCCACACAAATACAGTAGTGCCTTGACTTACAAGTTTAATTCATTCTGTGGCCACACTTGTAACTCAAGACTTGTATCTCAAATCATTGTTTCCCATTGAACTGAATGGAGTGCTTTTAATCTGTTACAGCTCCACATTGTGTTCGGGCCTTGGCCACAATGGGGCAGTAAAATATAAAGCCATACAACAACAGTTTCACAACTTACTCAATAAGATGCAGTAGTATTAGTTTTTTTTTTTTTTTGCAGATGATTAAGAATATATGCCTCTGTGTATTGTTGTATCTTCTGTCTACATGTTGCTTCACTGTGTGTTCAAATATCCGTTATTTATAAGTTTCAGTAGCCTATCTATGGCATTTTGCATTGTGTGTTAGCATTAAGCTAGCGGATATTCCTAAAGCAATGCTGTTGTTGTTTTCAATACACACTGTGTAATTCTTTTTGTTTTATGTTTAGTTTGACAGTAAACTTCATCTGGGGGTGGCAATAAACAGCTTGAAGCCTCTTTTCAAAAGAATTATTCCCTATCTGCCAAACTGTTACTCTTCTGAAGTGAGTTGAGTTTGCTGCCACCATCTTGCGTTCATATCTCACAACTTTGCTCTCAAGTCTAAATAAAAAAGTTGGCCACTGTACTACATGGCGCAGTTATTAGAATTTATGTTTGTATACAATATAGTGCGATTTAAAAATTTTTTTTTTCAAAACAGTTAAAGGAAAAAATGTTTTTTGGGTGCCTGGAATGGATTAATAATAGTAATTTCAATAGAGAAAACTGATTTGATTCAAATAACTTTTCATAACGTGTCCCTTTCAACGCACTTCCTTCCTTTCCAAACAAGCAGTACAGCAGTCGTCGCTTTTTGGAAGTTCCTCTCCGTTCTCGAGGAGCTCGGAGGGAGGGGCGTCACAATACTGAAAATAAAAATTAATGTGGCAGGAAAGAGCCAGGTGCGCACTACACAATTTCCCCACCGCCGCCGCCATCTCTGGTGGCAAAAACACGAAAGCGCCGCCCGTCTCCTGCATCCCTGAGAGGGGCATGCAGCGAGGTGACAGCATCAAGGAGGAGAGCTCACAGTTTGCTGTTTCCGCTCTTTGTTGCAAATTCTCCTGACTTCACATCCAGTTCAAGTACTCTTCGTGCCCAAAGTGTATGCGGTTGTGTGTGTGTATACGTGTATTCCTCGCAAGCCCTTATTCCCCCCCCACCCAAGGTGCCCCGCCCCCTACCTCAGCCCTGCGGAGATGCGTCGGGGTCAGGGAATATGGGGAGAGGAACAGAGGGAGGCCGCACTCGACGACTTGAAAGGAATTCTAATGAGGCGGCGCCGGCACAGTCGCTCTCGCTGCTGCTGCTGCCTATTCCCACGATAACAGGCCCCAAACAAATAGCTGCATTTGAAGTCCCCTCGTTTTTAGGGCTTTGAAAATGTTGCCAGTGTCTATTAGTGCGCTTGTTGTTGTTGTTTTGTTGACTGTCTGTTGTGTGTGTTTGCCTACCTTCCTCAGCAGAAACCGTCCCTGGAGCTGATTGGCTTTAAAGTATACACCGAAAGGATGTAATTATTGTAAGCTATGACCACACTACATAATTTTTTAAAAATCAAATATTTTATAATTACTGCAGTCCAGTGGTGTGCTTCCACTTTAATGAATATTAAGAGAAGCTTCACAAGTCGTGACCAGATGGAGGTAATTGTTTGTGTGCTGACAGAACTCACATTTGTTCAAATTCAAATTATCCCCCCCCCCCCAATTCAAATTGAGACACAGTAGTTGTGTTAACAATATTTTCCTCCGAACCATCTCAGTTTTCATACCTGACCAAGTCTGTCCAGCATTACCAGGATTCCAGTTAATTTTCCCCATTTCTTAAAAACATGAATGCCTCACACCTCAATTATATTGACAAGTTTAATCTATGTAGTAGCAGAAACCACAAATTTCCTCCTAAACTTCTGTTTTAAGAAGTTTGTCCACCATTAGCAAGAATTTAGTTGAATTTACCCATTTTCTTCAAATAGATGCCTCACTTCAATTAAATGAATTGACAAATGAAGTCTTTGCATTTGCTGTTTCTTCCAGTACTTCTCAGTTTTCATACAATTTGTCCAACATTAGCAGGAATTCAGGTAATTAGCTCAATTTGTTAAAATATGAATGCCTCACCTCAATTAAAAAAATTGACAAATGTAAACACTGTAGTTGCAGAAACTACAATTTTCCTCCAACACAATTTTCATACAAGTGTCTCTTACAAGCAGGAATTCAGTCAATCAACCCAACCAATCTCATCTGAATTAAATGCCTAATTTTTTCCTCACTTAAGAAACGTGTCTCTAATTATCTTTACGATGACATCTGAATCACAGAACACATCCATGAAGACGCCATTAGTTGTTCATGGCATCTGTAAACTGAAGTTTGCAGTTTAACGATCAGGTGATGCTATATGTGACATGAACAAAAACTGCTGACATTTGACACGAAAGGAATGAGTTGTAATGTGTGATTTACATTTTTGGAAAGAAAATAAAGGCCTCCTTTCAAATGAATATCTGAAATTTCCCAAAATGTTCCCACACTTTTTGTCCTTAGTTTTCTTTGTAGGTCAAATTAACACCGTGATATTTTCTCTTGGTGGGCAGAAACAATTCTATGTGCATTTGAAGAAATAAAGGCCTCCTTTCAAGTAAATGCCTTGCCTCTAGAAATGAAAAAGTATGAAATATTCCTAAAATATGCCATAGGCCACTTTGTAGGCCCATAAATACTTAATAATAATCATTATTCATTCTGGGAGGTAAGATATCCATGTACTGCATGTATATAAAATTCTTAAATACCATTCTAAAAATACTCCTTCTTAAATAAATGCCCTTGGTCCTCATTTGAAGAAAAATGGTACGTGTAAAAAAAATAAAAAAGTCATCACTCATCATGCAGCACACGAAGAGTGGCTAACCTGGCCATATTTGGACACTTGGTCACTTTAAA
This sequence comes from Phyllopteryx taeniolatus, assembly GCF_024500385.1. Taxonomy (NCBI): domain Eukaryota; kingdom Metazoa; phylum Chordata; class Actinopteri; order Syngnathiformes; family Syngnathidae; genus Phyllopteryx; species Phyllopteryx taeniolatus. Next base: position 20,154,948 of record NC_084507.1, read on the forward strand.
GGAAAATAAATTGGGCGATTATGGATGAGTGAGTGGGGTTTGCGCTTACTTAGCTGTCTGGATTAATATTAATATCCACGACCCACCCACCAAATCCTACCCTCACCAAGCCCTTCTGTGCATGTGCACGCTTTTTGACAACCTCGGGATGCGTGTACAACAACGCCCCACGTAAACCCAAATGTCTTTTATTTGTCAGTCCGGTGCCTTTTGCGCAGTCAACTGAGCGCGGCCGCATCTGGCCGCCCTGTTCGGATGGCTTACAGTGGCGCCTAAGCTCGTCGAGCCCTCCCCTAGTTGCGGTGTGTAAACAGTAAATAATAAACAAGTGTGCTAATGCATTATTGAGGGAATACTTTCAGCAACTGGGACAGCATGAAACGTATACAACGCCCTCATCCCCCCCAACACAAATTTTCAAACTCATTATGGTTGGTGATGCTGCATGTGTTGTTCAGGCTTTCATATTTCAACGTTTTTAACTTGAAAGTCTCATTTGTCGATGACCACAATGTATTTAAGAGGATGTTAGTGTTAGCTGCAAAGTTATTCAGCAAATATTTCTGCCCTGAACTTTGCAAAAGTTTTTTTTTTCTAATTTATTATTTTTTTTTAAAACAATGTCCATAAAAGTGCATGGATCAGGATACATGGAACCTCCCGCCCCCCCCCCCCCCCCCCCCCCCAAAAAATGTTTTTTAATAAGTGAAAGTGGCACTTAATAATATTGTAATTGTTTAAAAAACATGGAGTAATGACATAATTTAATAGAATAGGATTAAACAGGTTGTGCATCATGAATTAATGATGCAGTCCAATTCATTGTGCTGCTCCTGGTGTGCCCACCATGGCCACTGGCAGGCAGCATTATAGTTTAATACAGTCATGCAGATACAAACAAAGAAGAATAGTACTTCTACTACTACTGTAAGTGACTCAGTAAGATGCTGTAATATTAGTCTTTTTTTTGTAGGGGATAAAGAATATATGCCCATGAGTATTGTTATATTATATGTATATACGTGTTGCTCCACCATTTGTGTTCAAAGATCTCTGGCTTCTAAGACTTCTACTATCGATGCTAACTGTTAGCATGTCAATAACATTTTGGAATGCTTGTTAGCATTAAGCTAACTGGACTTTCCTAAGGCAAAAATATGTGGTTGTTTTAAATACTTGTGTAATTCTGTTTGTTTTATGTTTAGTTTGACAGTAAACTTCCATTGGGAGTGGCATTAAACAGATTGAAGTCTCGTTTTTGATGAATTGTTCAATATTTGCCAAACTGCGCTGGGTTGAATTGAATTCCCTACCACCATACAGCGCTCATATCTCACGGAAACCAATGTAGTGTTTTGATTTGGAACGAACAGGGTTACTTCATTTGTGAAATATGCCAGATTAAACCCAGTGTTAAAAATTGCTTTCCTTAGTGTATAACAAATGATACAGAAGAAAAAGAAAAATCGTAAATAAATGGATAACATGATTACAGTTATCGTCATTATCAGTTATCGGTCCCCAAGCTTTGTTGTATGCCATACATCAGTTATATTCACATTTATGGTTTTATGTTGATAAACTAATTATTGGAAAAGTAAGTATTCTTCCTCTGTGACCCAGTATTACATGTGTCGGCCCAGTGGTTGTGGACCACCAGTTAGAAATAACTAATAGCTGTTTTTAAGCCCGATTGTTGGAGACTTGGGTAATGAAAATCTCCATAGTGGTGGCTTAAAATCCTTGTTGTAAAATCATCCATGCTACCTTTAAAGTCCTTGCTTGATGCAGTTGTAGTCAGAATAATAGTCGTGTGTTTACAAAGCGAGAAGAGCTTTTATTTCCATACACGCAAATGCATTGGGAACACTATTCATATCAAAACATGAAAGAAAAACTCATCAGATGTGATATTTAAGTTTATGGACTTAATGCAACACAGATGTGAAGCTGTTGTCATGCATATGTATTGGAAAGACTTCACATTTTGTTACATATCCCAACTAGAAAGAAAAAAAATTATCAAATGTGTTATTCCTATTTAGTTGGTGGACTCCATGCAGCACAGATGTGAAACAGTTCTGTATTCACAACATAATGGTATTGGGAATATTGAACATGCAATTGCAATTCCAAATATGAAAACAAATTGATCAGGTTTCTTATACCTATGAAGTTGGCAGACTCCATGCAACACAGATGTAAAGCAGTTCTGTATTCCATGCACACAGATGCATTGGGAGCACAGCACATTGTATTCTACATCAAAACATGGAAAAAAATGATCAGATTTATTTTGCTTGTGAAGTTGTTAGTCCATTTTACACAGCAAGTTCTCTATTCCATCCATACAAGCAAATGTATTAGGAAAAGTGCACATTGCAATGTGTATCAAAAACAAAGACAAATTGATCAAATATGTTATTGTGGTCAAGTGGATGGACTCGGCGCAATACAGATGTGAATCACTTCTTTACGCCGTACAAACAAATGTATTGGCATCACCTGCACATACAATTCCAAATTAAAAAGCATTAAGGTAAATTGATCATGAAGTTGGTGATGTCTGTGCAACACAGATGAGAAGCTGTTCTGTATTTCCAAATGAAAACATGGAGACAAATTGATCTGATTTGCTATGCCTGTAAAGTTAGTGGAAAGCACTTCTCTGTTCCATACACAAACATACAATAATCTTTAGGCTGTTAAAAAACACACCGGTGTTTTTCAAACTCAATTGACATTTAATTGTATAAGCACTTTCTAAAAACTGCTTCACATCTGAGTTGCATGGCCAACTTGTGGCAACTGTGAGCTGCTATTCCAGCCCAGGACCATTATAAAGCAATCTACAGTTCCTTATGCATTTCTAACATTTTTTATTTTTCCTACGACCTTTCTTTTGCATTCGTAAACAAACCTAATATGTAAAAATATTAAAGTGACTTCACAAGTGTTCTCCACATACTACTTTCCCTACAAATAATTGCATATTGCTTCCCGTCTTGTCCCGAGCTATCATCAGACGTGTGTTTAAAATTAGTCGTGTAGCACGAAGACTGTTAGCACACAAACACAAAACAGCGGCAGCCCGACCTGCTGCCGAGCGTGTAAATGGAATATCCTCCTCCAGTGGCTTATTGAGCAGCATAATTACGTCGCACATATTGAATTCCGCTAATGTGCCAAAGGTAGCTCTTATTTAATACTGCAAACTCCCTGGAGGAGGGCTTTGGGAGGGTGATTTGGAGCACACATCTCCTCGCTTTGTAGCCCGGGCTGCTGCATGCGTTAGAAATATGTCACTTGTAAATGTGGCAAAAGCGTACCTGGAACCCGAGTCATAATTCTGTGATGGTCGCCCGAACCAAATGTGATTATTTGCCCTTCAGCGTGCCATATATTCACGTGGTGACTCGTTCATTTCCAGGCATATAAAGCATTCCGGCTTTTGAGGAAAATTGATAAGGGATGCCAACCCTCTTCGATTTAGCTTGGAGGCTCCTGGAAAATCAGTCTAACTCCCGTAGACATTATGGCTGTCTAATAGAGCCTCCCGATTTACCAATACTATTGCACCCTTTGTGTGGAATTCAGATTGGATCTGCTTGCTGGTGTAATTTATGAAGTAGTGTGCCAACTCGATACCTGACATATGTATCCGGACATGCTGACACCAGTTGGATTATTTGGCTGCATGGGTCAAGTGATACAATGGGGCTATGCGTCATGGATTGCAAAGACAAAAAAGAGAAAGTATGGAATCGGATGTTTTCAGATCGGAATCAGGTCTCCAATACGTATTGGATCTCTGCCAATGCAAATGCAGTGTAAACTTGACGCCATTGACATAAAAAAAAAAACTCATCAAAAAATATCTGCTGTGAATCTAAACTATAGTATAGACTAGTAATTCTTAATGTGTGGTACCTTTAATGGTGTGTGAACAAGTCACTGCCTAAGTACAGTTCCGTTGTACAGTATGTGACTTTAAAGTTCCATACATTTGCATTTAGTCTTTGAGAAACTGTTTTTAAAGATTGAGTTACAGTTGGTAAAACAATGTATACTTCTGGGCAAAACATTATAATTCAATCATTAGAGTACTGTTATTTTGTTCTATATTTAAGTGCAGTGTTAATTTTCAATCTGTGCACAATGTTAAAGTGGCTCACAATAATATTAAATATGCTTTAGGAAGAAAACCTCGGTCTCGTTTTTGAGGAACACTAGGCCTTCTGCTCTATAATGGTGATACTTGGAGAGCAAAGTATTTTTTTCAGGTGGTACTTGGTGTCAAAGGTTTGAGAACCAAATGTGTAGACAATGAAATATTGTCTCAGTATGCTAAATTAGAGGTCTGTCCATCATTGAATAAGCAAATTGGAGATGGTAGACAGTGGAGTAATGTGGCGGTTACGCTCATTTAAATTAATAGGGGGTGTTGTTGGCCCAGGCCAACAAAATGCTAGGGCACGTCTCAGATATGTATTAATAATGTATTATTTTTACTTCTGTGTTGTAGCTGCCCAAATTATGAAGTTACTTATGTGCAATTCGGGTGACTTTGCATTCAAGTTGTCCCATCAGTGTAAACACAGCCATATGGTAAATGTGTCACTTGAAATGTCTGTCCCCAAAAAATTGATTCCGGCATTAAATCGGAAATTGAGCACTTGGACCTGTAGTGTAAATCCAGCCTTAAAATTCCAAACCTGAATATTGTCTTTAGTGGTACCGATGTATCTGTCAGGTACAGTATCGATACCTAAGCCATCCCATAATGGTACTGTAAAACCACCAATGACCACCGGCAATGAATTTATCGATTTTTGTTACCCATGTTGATAATTTCGCTCACTCTCAGTCATAGATGACCACCATCAAAGTGTCTGTAGTCTTCAAATTAATTTTCCAAAAAGAAGGCCTTAACGATCCTGAAATACGTCATTGATTGGTCCTACAAATGACACAAAAAAACACATTCTTATATTTTCTTTTAAAATCTTTTTAAGGGACAAATGGGACAATTTTCTATTGCGATCAGAATGAGTATAGGTATTATATTTGTGTTTAGCTAGCAAATACAGTTGTGTTGAACCACCTGACAGGACAAATAATACTGCCAGTAATTTTTATACATCAAAAATATTGTCCCCCAAATCAGCACATAGGTCGAGGTATTAATTCATATCTCACATTACTTGGAAAAAGAGTAGCTTAAATACTAATGTTACAAGACGATTGTCAATTTTGCACGTTGTTCTGGTGCCCCTTTGGGACAAAGTCTTTATTGGTTATGGCTTGTACAAATCATTGAATGAAATTAGAAGAGATTAGGGGTGGCTATGTCTAATTTTCATGAAGGAACAATCACCATGTTTAGCCTGAGGGCTTGTTCTGTATATCATAAGATGTGTCTTTGGAGAGTAGTACTGACGTACGCCTGAAGATGGCAGCCAAAACCTAGTTAGTCGTGGAAGCTGCAGGCCTTTTTTTTCCCTTTTCTTTTCTTTTTCTTTTTCTTTTTCTTTTTTTTCCAAACCATATTCCTCCATAGGTCAAATGTGGTTTTGTATTTATTGTAGGATCAGGCTTCAAGATGGCTGTGTGTTTGTTTCACTTAAAGCACATAAGTCAACATTGAAAAATGTACATTTAAGCCATGTCATGTTTAACTAGAATGCATATTCAGGCGTTTGTGTTAGCAGGCAAGATGGATGACATCTCAAAATTGAGGGTAATAGGTGGACAATGTTTCTTTTTATATATTTTTAGATTGATAGTGTACAGCGTCTGAAATGCAAACGGCTGCGTATATTAGAGAACAAAAGATAAATCTATGGTTTGGATTAAATACATTTGTTTTGTGTTCACTTTTTCTAAAGTTTTTTTAAGTTTAGTGTGGAAAAGATCACGCTAAATTGTATAAGAGCATCCCTCCTTCATCATCTTAAGTAGAGATCGTGCACAATGACAATTTTGATGATTTTTAGGTCGAATATTACCCCTTTCAATTAAAGTCAGTAAAGGCCTGAAAATCTGATTACTCCAAAGATCATCCTTCAAAATTTACTGCCATGTCTTGGCTGATTGTATTTTTTTCTAGTGGCAGTGCTCATTCAAAACAATGGCCAAAGACAAAAAAAGTTACATTAAAGACAATCTATACCTAACTATCCTGTGGTGCGATGTGGTTTGAGTTATTTTTACCCTCGACAAAATGCTCAGAAAGCAGTCTGCAAACGTAAATGGTTTAATATTTACGATCAAAATCCTATGTTGGGTGGGTTCAATACAGAGCTCGGGAAAAGGAACAATCAGTCAATCAGGACACAAGCTGACTGAAACATAAGAAAAAAATTGTCAGGGTATCTACGGATTAAGTAAAAAATGAAGGGCTTAATTATCCTTAAAAATGATATTTATTCTTGGCTATCCTTAAAAATGCCTTGTTGGAGTCTTTGTGTTTCGTTTGCAGTAGTTTCTGCCTGCAAGCTGTATGTTAAAATAAATAAACAAATAAAAATGTGTGATACTCCTGTGAACAGCAGTCTTCAATCTGATGAAAGTGCTGTAAACCTGCAGACGCCTGTACAATCTGCGTACAATGTACCATCTCTAAAGCGGGGTACATGTACAGTATTCCAAATTTTTAACTTCTCAACCGATTGTTATATTTTGAGGCCCAACACATGACAGGGAGAAAATTGCATTCCTATTGCTCCTGTAGTGTGTAATTTACTACAGATGACCAACACAGCACATCACACACATACATATACGATACTTCCACTGACAGTTGTTTTTGACACCACAGTCCCTGTCTTGGCCGAAATCAGTTCTAAATATTGAAAATTCTTTCTGTTTTTCGAGCCGTTATTCTTAACACACCCCACCCCACAGGATCATCGGTCAGGATAATTTTTCAGACATCGGAGAATTGGGCCTTTCCTGACTTTGATTGCAAGAGAGGAAAATGCACAAATTCGGCCCTATGATCGGAATGTGTGTACACCACTTTATGATTGTCGTCGGCCAGACCATTACCCGAGGAGACTGGGGGGTTTAACACATCCCACGCCCAAAAAATAATCGTTTAAAGGATAATCTTTCAGAGACATAAGAGAATCCGGCCTTTGCTGGATTGGATCGGATCAGAAACGCTCAAATCATCGGTGTGTGTAGCCCGCTTTACACATTTTTAAAAAGATTTGAAGCATCTTTGCATGTGTAAGCCCCACTTCAGACAAAGGGGGATGGGCGGGGGGTAGCGGTGGAAACAATGGGAGGTTTGGGTAGACAGGGAGTTGGGAGGGGGTCAGGGGTGGGGTGTGAGTGAAAGGGGGGACACACCCAACAGATGAGGGGTGGCGAGAGAGACGGAGAGGTCACAGAGGGTGGCGATCTGGCGTTCTTTATCCGTGCAGGGAGTCTGGGTCATGTCTGCGCCGTCACGCTCCACCGAGGCATTATTGACTGCTCAAATTGATACCCCAACAATGAGTGCGGCCACCTCATACGCAGCCTGCGTTAGGGGAGGTGTGTCAAGGAGAAGCAGGGACGCACAAACTGCTGGTATTTTAATGCTAAGGACACAATAGGGTGGGCAGCTAAAAGAACACGTGGGAGGATGCCCCCCTGTGAAAGGGTCAGAGTAAGGGTGGGGGGGCCTCTTCCTGATCCAGATCAATAAATGAGAAGCCATGCACGTATAACAGAATCATTGCTCTCCTCAGGGCTCACGGGGCTGTGATACACTATGTTTTATGCTTTGACACCTGTTGTCTCCATCCTGCTCAATCTCTAGCTGACTTTATCATAGCTGACGAAGTCAAACACAATTTGGGTTCAGCCGTCATAAAACGTACAGGCAGTGTGCGTTTAAGTAACATTTTAACGTTCAAGTTTAAAAAAACAACTTTGGGTCGGGGCAAACGGACAGTGCAAAATTGTAAAAAGTTATCATCATCACGAAACGGTATGAAATAATGATAAGGTAATTAAATTCCTTGCTATTAGCTGCAAAACGTATTAAAAATGTAGGAAACACTGTTTCTACATTAGCTCTATTGATTTTTTTCTTCTAGTGTTGCTGTGGAAGTTAATACTCAGGAAAAAAAAACTGTTCAAAAAATAAATCAGTTTCAAAGCTTGTTTGGTAGCTAGCTACTAATGTTAGCAGTAGTACTCTGTATCTTATTTCCCGTAAATGTCAGCCTATGTTCTTATTCGTTCACATGGTCTTCTGTCAACAACCGATGTGGAGGTTGGTTTAAAAAAAAACAAAAAAAAACAAAACACAAAAAGCCAAACGCTGATGTAAACATTTATCTTTGGATGGTAGCGGAAGTGAACTTCTATGAAGTAAAAATGCCTTAAATGTTAAATAATTAAAACACTTGGCGATGTTCTTTTATTAAGGATCTTATTTACAGGTACATACATGTTCTGACAAAAGGGACATCTGTCCAAGAAAATGGTCACGTCTGTCGATTTTATTTTTATTTTTTATTTTTTTCTCTCCCCTCTCCATGTTTTCATTATCAGTTATGTTTGTTATGTTCTTCTATGCGTCTCATTCGTTCACATGCTCTTCTCTGAACAGACCTTGTTGAGTCTGGCGAAAAAGCTAATGTAAACATTCATTGTTGAATGCCAGCTGAACTTGACTCAGATGAAGCACGCTGACAGATTCGACAGCCATTTCTTTTATTTTCTTTCTCATTTAAAAAAAACAAAAAAACGCTTATTCAGTATTCCAGTTTTAGGTAACGCTATATTACTTATGTAAAAAAAGACACTCAGGTTGTCAATGTGCATTCTTATCATCAATTACAATGCTTCTCCTTTGTCAAATATACACTGTTGTATGTTCCCTGTGTCTTAACAAGACTCCCCACCATTACCACCACTGACCCCCCCTTCCCCCTTCAACTCCATCTCTTCTGTTGTACCCTCCTTTCATCTGCCCACGTGCCGCCATATTCACCAACTATTCACTGGCGACTCGATACAAACAGAGCAATTATTATCAGTCATGCTAATTCATCATTCGCTCGCTCATTCTTTCCTCTACTATAGGGACGTCGCAATGGTGACAAACATCCCCTTTTATTTTTATTTGGCCCTCTTGGAATTGTTATTTATTCTTCTTCAGACAAATGAATGCTTTTGGGGGGGTCCTCAACATGCCTGAAAACTTAGTTTTATTTTGTTTTGGAAGTGTGTGTGTGTGTGTATCTCGGTGACCATATTTAGGGGTCACAAACATGACAACACTCAGAAGTGCCTCCTGGAAAGTTTAAAAAAAAAAAAAAAGCCCCCAACACTTTTTCATTGAAAATATGAAACTGGGTGGACATTCCCAAAATGGGACTGGAAGTTGGCCATTGTGGTTTGAAGCAGCTATTTTGGGTGTATTCCTTGTGGTCGTACTTTGATAAACTCCTGCCAGGAATTTCGCCCAAATGAGCCCAAATCGGACACAGATATCCTCAACAGATAAACAACGCTAAATCACAAACAGAGAGCATGGCCTCAAAGTTCGATGATTATTTTGATTTGCCATGAAGAAGGGGACACAACAGGACACACGAAAGTGTCGGAAGGACTTATTCCCAGACTCGAACAGGAAGTTGGTCATTTTGGATTAAAGCAGATATGATATTGTGGGTGAATTCCAAGGAATTTGCCAAAATGAACAGGTATTGTAGACAAAAGAATGATGCAAAATTGCAAAGGTTTTGAATTATTATTATTATTCTTTTTTACCAAAGTTAGAAGCCCCCCCACGAGTTTCTCTTGTCAGCATGAAATGTCTATCATAATAGGATGGACGGAAAAGTCTGCCCGGATTCGTACCTGAAATTGAAGAGGATGTTTTGGATTAAAGTAAACATTTTGGGTGCATTCCATGTGCTTGTACTTTAACAAACTCCTTCTAGAGATTTTACCCAAATGAGTTCCAATCGGACGCAGATATCCTCAACAGATAAACAATGCTAAATCATAAACAGAGAGCATGGCGTCGAAGTTCGATGATTATTTTGATGATTTGCCATGAAGAACGGGGCCCGTTCATAGCTTCTGTAGCTTTAATTATTATTATGATCATCATTATTATGACGATTTCATGGCCTGTTTAAAGATGTAACGCGGCCCACAAAGCAGTGCTTTTAATGACCAATTAACAGGAGCTCCTCGGAGCGCTGCGGCCTCGTGGAGGCTTTGCTAGAGTAAACAGGGGTGCGGGCGGCATGGGGATTGGGGGTGGGGGGGATGTTATCTTGTTACACGCATACAGTATAAGCATCCATGCATACACACCAGCAAAAAGAAGCTTATTAGAGGAGCAGTACTGTTTACCAAAACCTTGAGAGTCAGTCATAAAAACTGACGGAAACTCTGACGAAATGGCATGGAAGAGCGAGTAAATGAGCGGAGCCTGCATCATTAGCATTGCTCAATAATGTAGCTGGGGGGTAAGGACAGCAGCACTCAAGGCCACGGGGCTTTCTGAGAGGCTAATTTGGACTTCGTCTTGTTTACGTACTCCCACCCTCAAGACGACTGAACTCCTCGAAGGAAACAAACACAAATGAGTGGAGGCTCCTGACGAAATCATCCATGAGTGATCAAGTGTACGGCGAAACATGTCCGTAAGTGCCTTGCCGCGCTAGCTTCTCCCTGCTGTCATAATTAGTAGAGAAAGGACCATTTCTGGGACACTTGAAAAAGCGTCGTAACTGCCATTTACACACCAAATCTTTATCAAATCGGGTAATAACTTCAATAGCCAATGATATCATTCATCCATCCATCTTCTAAACTGCTTATCCTCACTAAGGTCGCAGGTATGCTGGAGCCTATCCCAGCTAACTGCGGGCAGGAGGCAGGCTACACCCTGAACTGGTCGCCAGCCAATCACAGGGCACATAAAAACAAACAACCATTCAAACACTCACATTCATACCTACAGACAATCTAGTCTTCAATTAACCTACCATGCATGTTTTTGGGATGTGGAAGGAAACCGGAGTGTCCGGAGAAAACCCACACAGGCACGGGGAGAACTTGCAAACTCCACACAAGGCGAGGCCGGGATTTGAACCTGGGTCCTCAGAACTGTGAGGCGGATGTGCTACCCAGTTGTCTACCGTGTCGCCCAATGGTATCATGATACAGATATTCTGTGGGAATTGCTATTTTTCAAGAAAACTACTATTAATGCTACTTATTAATATGACAAAGTATTTGATGACAGTGATGATCTACAGTATATATACTACAACAGTATATATAGCAATATATATATATATATATCGCAAGAAAAAGTCGTCTTTATATTCTATTTAATTACATAATTACTGTATGTTTTTGTAATTACAATATTTATAGTGCGATTTTTCGTATTAAAAACATATTACAAACTTTTCGGGGGGAAGGCTGGAACAGACCAATGACATTTGCATTTATTTCAATGGAGAGAGATTGAGTGTTCTGGTATGTGAGTGGTATGATCTGTGTGTTTTAAGTTATGAATGTGTTAACTGAACAAATTAAACTCGTATCTCAAGGCACCAATGATGACAGGACACAATACATTGTGCACTGTATTGGATATATTGGAAGAAAATCAGCTACAGCAACATAACGATTCCTCGATCGAATTGCATCTCTTTTAGCTTTGGACTCCGACAAAAGAAGCAATGCTGCAAAGTTATGTATTGACTCTGATGACATAAAATGAGTTATATCTAACCTTGTTAGGCTCTGCAGTGCAGTAAACAAATCCTGCTGTGATCAAACTTTGTTCCACGAACCTAACAATGCTTTGTACTATCATTCCTGTAGCTCTTTACCTTTTTGCTAATCGCTAACCGGCGTTGTTTTGTGTGCATATGCAAGCCTGCGTTTACATTCTCGTCACAGACGCTTAATCAGCACTCTGCATACGCACACACACACCGACACCGTATTATCTTTCTGTCGAGGTGTTGGGGGTGATCAGACAACCCAGTTAATAGGACGTTGTGCGTTGATTGTATTTGTTTTCCATTTGTCTCTCGTCTTTTGAAGACGCCCGGCGGTAATTACGCCGCTAAGTGAAAGTGAAACGGGCGAGTCGCGGGTCGAGCGTCGTATGAACAACACATCGAGGATGACAAGAGGCTCTGTGGAACAATGCAGAGAAATGGTAATCCCCCATCACCGCCGCTTTCACAACCCACCCATTAGGAATATCCAATTGTAACAGCAAGACAAAAACAGAATAGGAAGGGAATAATACATGTGCGCCTGACTCATGCCAATGTATTTACCATAATGAAAGCATGACTTTTTCTGTTGAGGCGGCGGTGTGTGCGCGTTAATATTGTCAAACAAATAAAGGGGAGGTTTAAAAGCTCCTTGGGAGGTTGTTAAGTGGGAGTAAGGAAGAGAAAAAGCACAGAAAATGACAGGATATTTTAGTGTCACGATTGACAATCACTCGTCCCCATTCTGATTACGAAATGATAGATAAAAGTACAGTAGAAACCTCCACAGTCGACACCTTGACATTGGTTCCCTGAAGGGCAGACGCAAGTGTGTGCGGAAAGCCGGCTGCTTGCTTGTATTTGTGAAAGCAGAGCCCAGTGTGTAGGATTAAAAAAAAATAAAATAAAACATAAAAAAAAAACAGCGACAGCCAACACATTTTAACTCGTAAAGGCAGCAGTTCATACACTGTGTTTATGTCGCGTCAAAACCAAATGCCCCATCTTCATCGAGGAATCAAACGTCGGTTGTCAGGAGCTAATGCTGTTAGCTAACGCTAATCGCAAATCTCATTGCGGCTTCGCTTAGCTTGCGCGAAACCACCACTGGCTAGTTCACATTATCAAATGATTGGCTAATTTAGTCCAGTGGGAGTGTTTTTTTTAATGTCACAGAATAGAATTTATTGTGACTATGCACATGTCCAATGAGCTTGAAAGCAGCTCCTTCTCCAGTGCACACATGTATGTGAAGTACAAAATATATTTACAACAGAAGTTAAATAGTAATGGAAGAAGAAAATGAATAGAATTGTGGCCCAAGTGGGAGAGTTGCACAGCATACGGATTATTGCACAAACACATGGAATATTGCACGGTATACAGGAGTTCCGAATACATTTTAATATTGCACAGTGGGTAAATAAAAGTAGTGCAGAAATGCACAATTTTAGTTGGCAGGCATGCCAAAGACCCAACTATTTATAGTACTATATACAAACAATAGTTAATTATCTATATGTCCCCGTTAAGTACTGTGTCAAGATAATGTTACGACTGTAAAATAAAAATGTAATAAAGTTTAAATATAGTAAAGTAAAACTACTCATACTGGGGTGAAACATTGGTATTTGAGATGATGTAATATTTCTGCCTACGAAGGTAGTAATATCAGAGCCGTAACACAGGCAGGATGTTGCCCGTGTGTAAGGGTATGCCACGATGCCGGGTGGGATGTTTTACAACTGGCAAGTGTTTTATACATCACACCAGATGCTGGCACTCATCTAATTGATTGGATGTTGTGTAAAAGTGCACACAGTTGTCATAATATTCCGCTTCACTGAGGTCCATCTTAAAGGCAAATGTTGGGTCTTCTGTAACGGCTGTGATGCGGTCCTTCTGCTGGATATCAAAATTGTCCAGCATGTCTTTAAAAGATGTAGTATCAGCCAACCAATGTTGTAATCAAGACTACGCCACAACAAATGATTAACATTTATTAATCTCATTGACTAGCGTGAAATAGCCAACTAACAGATATGCGATCGTGTAAACACAGCTGGAGCATGTTACTGCTCCACTTTTAGCAGTCAATGTTCGAGAGACAGAAGCTATTGACGGATATTGCGAGAGGTTTTGATGGATGACTGCGTAATTATTGAACATGTATATGAAGAGGACACATGGTATGCTTGTGTACTGAAAAGGAGTTCAATGTCACTGGTTTAGTATTTCCTGTGTTAATCAGCAGGCAAAAGAAAGCTGTAATGTGTGATATCATCAAATATGATTTACGAAATCTGAAGAAGCTCTGATAAAGATACAAAGATGTGTCCTCAGGGGGGAACAAGGACCCCAAAGAACACGCCAAGAACCAGGACACTCAAGGAACAAGCTGGCTAAGAACCAAGACCCCCAAGAAAACCAAGACAACAAAAACTAAGAAGACAAAGTCACCAAAATGAACACATGAAAAATGAAGACACCAAAAAAACAGTTAAACAAGAACCAAGAAATCAGGACACCAAGACAATGAGACACCAAAGATAAACAGAACCAAAGAAGCCCAACAACCAAGGCACCAGCACACCAAGAACCAAAACCCCAAGAACAAAAACAAAAATAGAAACAAGACACCAAAGCGAACCAAGAAATTAAGAAAACAAAGACACTAAGAAACACTACAAAGATAACGATGAACAAAGACACCTAAGAGAACAAATGCAACAGGACATCCAATACACCAAGAACAACAAGAATAAAAGAAATCTCGACACCAACATACAAGACAACCAAGACACCAAGAAAAAACAAGATCCAAGACACCCAAGCGAATAAGACACCAAGACACCATGAACCAAGACACAGCAGGTTGCGTCCAACCTGCTGTGTCTTGGTTCTCCACCATTCGCCAGCCACTCTCTCCACCAGTGACCTCCAGAATTTAGGAAATCGAATAACGAATAACCCAAAATGAATCACTCCAAACATCAACCCAGAAAGTCATAAAAAACGTATAAACCAGTTCTAACTCAATTTGTCAATTATTTTTGGGGGGGATTCTTTTGGAGTGTCTGTTTTATTTGGAGCATTAAAATAAAACAGGACTTCCTTGATTCCCAACATATGAACAGAGGATTGAGGCAGCTTGCAAATACGGAGTAAGACCCTTTATCTCCATCTCTTTCCTTGCATGTGCCTCTCTCTCTTCCTGGTCATGCTAATTGCTCCCAAGGTCAGAGTGTTGGAACCCCCCAACCTCCACCCCATTGCCTGCCCTGGCTTTGAATGGCATGTTTTGATCAGGTCTAATTTGATTGGTGGATGCCGTCTGCGGGGTGGATAGGGACGGCGCTTTACAGCCCACTGCTTTTGATGTGTGTGTGTTTGATGCGAGTGTGCGTGTGTGTATGTCTGTGTGTGTGTGTGTGTGTATGTGTGTCAGGGCGATGCATGTCAGGTTATGAAGTGTCGGCGGATGAGAGTGTTACACGTCATCAGGGAAGTGTTTTTTGAGCCGTGTCAGTGTGTGTACAGGCGTGTGTGTTGTGTCTGTGGGTGTGTTTGTATGTGTGTGTTCTAGAGTGTGCCTGTTGTCATGAGTGAGGGAGAGTTTTGAACCTGACGTGAAGCCCAATGCAATAAGACGTGGCTTGAAGTGAGACTTCACGAATGCTCGTTGTCATACACACGAATAAACAGCATAAGTAGCAGATTCATAGTCTGCTTTAAAATGTCTCCTTGATTAAAACCACTGATACGTTGGATTTTGCAGCAATAGACATAATAATCACTTAACCAAATAACCGATCGTTGAGGTTGGATTTACCCTACATGGTTCAAGTGACAACATTCCAAGTTTGCTTTCAATTGGCACAAGTTGGATATCCCTCATGGTATCTTAAATCGGAATCTGGCCTCTTCCAATTGTGGATGAAAATCCGATACCTATGAATGAATAAATAAATAAATAAATACAAAGAATCAATTTGTTTGTGTTTTTCCCAAAGGGCAAATCAAGGAATTTGTCCAATTTTGTGGTCGATATACAGTATTCTCTTGTTCTTTACCTCTACCAAGGAGGTTATGTTTCCATCACCAGCAGGATTATGCCATGAACATACATTACCAATCTCCTCTAAACTGCAGTGTAGAAGTGAGTCATTGGCCAAAGAAAAACTGACTAAACCTTACTCATCTAACCTGTTTCCCTTAGTAGTTCCAAAATGTACATGGGCTAATTTCACCGACTGCGTATTTAGCTGTAAAAAGATAGAATAATTAAGAAAAAATACATATATACTTGTGAAAATAACAAAAACAATGCCAGCAGAACAAGATTTTGTAAAAAATGTTCAAATATTTTAGTTTGATTTTTACAGTTTAAAACGGCTCAAAGTGTTCCACAACCAAACAGGAAGTATAAAGTTCCACTGCTGTTTATTTATTTTTTTATTTTTTTGGTTTTGCTAATATCGTGAGCTTTCCCTTGATCGAGCAGTGGAAAATAAATAACCTAAATGACACACTTCAATAATATCTATTAAATAAATCTATGAAAAATGGGGTACAATTTGGTGGTGAACCAAACTTTGCGCAGGTCTGTCCTCTACTAAGAGCCATTTTAGTGTATTTAGCTTTCCATTTACTCAGAGTATGATGAGGTTCAATTTTGATTGGCTATTTCAACCCGCTGCAAAGAGTATTATTGGTTACATTGTGACGCAAATAAAAATGTCTTTCACATCAATTGTCCCATAAAATGTCTAAAAGTAGGCACGCTGTCATTAGCAATTTAGCTTGACGTCATAAATTATGCATCTTCATTTTTCGACTGGCAAAAAAAAACAAAGTATTTACATCTCAGTGGGGGGAAAATGCAGCACCATGACTGATTTCTTTTCTCAACAATTATTTTAACATCTTTTATAATGTCCAAAATAGAACGTCGACTGTCAAATTGAGGACGCAGCAATTTAACTTACCTCGATGATGATTTGAATTTGTTTGTCTTTTTTTTTTTTTTCCCACCCGCCTCTGTCCTGTTGACAACTGTTCTTTTTTAAAGTGATCTCTTTGAAATTATCATTTTGCATTGCTCCTCACTTAAAGGAGACATTATGCTTTTTTTTCCCCCCCACAATGAAAAAAATGTCTCTGACATTCTTCGGGCAAAAATACACAAAGTATAAAGAACTACAGCAAAGTGAACTTCCATTTGTAACACTGCTTGAAATGATAATTTTTTTGGGGGGGGTCGGTTCTGTCTCATGCAAATGACCACTGCTCACCCTGCCCCCCATGTTTAATGCCCTTTCTTTGCCAGGAAGACATAGGGAGGAGCTGCGGGGTTGCGATCAGGAGAGCGACTACAACTAGACTATTCGAAGATCGATTGTATTTTCCCCCTTGGAGGGAGCACTTCGTCATCAAACTGTCGAATTACATTTGTCAATTAGTGTAGCGGATCAGTACATGTGGCACTTATACTGTTGCAGACATATCGCCAAACATAAATAAACCCCTCCCTCATGTCAAACACTTAACCTTTGATGTTATACCATCTAAAATGAATTAAATATCCCTCAATTAATTAAAAATCCTAAAATTGTGTTGTACACTGCCTTGACAACAATGATTGTAATATATAAAAAAAGAAAAAGTCTGGATTGTTTGTTTTTAACATTGAATTTTTCCCCGCAAGGAGATTTAGCCAAATGCTCAGCCCCAAATTTTACATTTAATCCATGTAAAATGGTATTTAGCCAGAATATGCTATTTAATTTGTTAAATGTCTTTTACATTTTTATTGAATTTGTCTATAATTGTCACATAGACAACTTCGGTGAACATTTCTGCTTCTCGGAAGCTTGCATTGTAAGCTAAAGCTAATCTGTGTAAGTAGAAAGAATGAAATCAGGTCTAGCTAACAAGAGCTGTCCCCTGGTGTACTTGCCAATGTTATCCCCCACCCCCACCCTGTCCCCACCGGAGAGAACGTGAACTATGTACAGTAGGAAGTCGGTCGGGCGCATTTCTGGCGTCTTGACAACGCCGCTGATCCGGCCCCGTTATGAGTGAGATTGATAGGGCCTGTGATCAGGGACGCAGCGCTTGCTCCTGCCGTTGCCGGCGAGATGGATCACATCACGCCCGCCGTGTCCTCCGCTTCCAGGATAAATGAACAGAGGGGGAATCTATCACTCCCTGAGAGGGAGGTAGTCAGGGGGTGTCAGAAGAAGACTTTTCTGACGAGGGGAAGTAGCAAGGTAGAAAAGTCGGGGATGGTGAGGTAAAATAGATGGAGGAACTGGCTACTGGGTCCTCCCTCTCCTCACAGGTTAGGTGTTGGGTGGGGGGCTGTTCTCATGTCGGGCTGTCAGCCTGCCATTTGTCGCGGTGAGCGATCGGATGCGCCGTCGAAACCATCACTCACCAGCTCTGTGTGTGTGTGTGTGTGTGCGTGTGTGCGCGCGTGCGTGTGTGTGTGTGTTCATAGAAAACAATCTGGACAACAAGCTGTGTTTGTGCACAAACAGGAATATACTGGATGCAGTTCCTTGAATAAACAGATCGCGTGCCTCAATTAGTCACAGGGTGATCCCTGTAGGACACGTTTGTGTTTTTTGTAATTCCATTACCATAGAACAGGAAATTAAATTTACATCATAAGAAATTATATTACAATTCATTACTTTTTTAATTAAGTCAAATAAACGCTTCCCTCAATAGACCTTTACACTTTTTGATCAGGGGAAAACACCCCCCCCCCCCCCAAAAAAAAAACAGTAATAACTGCAATTATCGCTATCGTTCATACACGGACATTAAATAATTAAGTTTTGATCCCGTTTGAACTACACTGCTAACCAAAACAGCTGCCCCGAAGCAGTCTCCAGATTCATTAAAGTGTGGAGTCTTTTGCTAAACAGCATCTTGAATGACATTTTCACACTGGGACATGAGCTCTGTTGCTTACCAAAACAGCAGCACCGACCAAGCAGATAAAGAGTCAGTCAGATTAAATTGTCGAGCAGATTTTCTAACTGATTTAACTGCCCAGTATTAATAATCTCTCGTTTTGTGTCTTTAACAACTAATTGTTACACACACACAGAAAGTGTTAAATGAAAAAAACCAAAAAAACAGCAGAAATGTAATTGTCTCAGATGAGTTAAAATGCGGACTATTACCAGATATTGTAAACAAGTTTCCTGCGCAGTATTAAAGATGATCTTAGGGACATTTAAAGATTGTTACATATGGAGAATAAAGAGTTCACTGCAGAGAACATTTAAAATCTGTTGCTAACCAAAACAGCAGCACCTTATCAGTCTCAGATCAATTAAAATATGGTGTCTTAATGCATGTTATGAATGAATTCTTTAAGACTTTAACTTTGTATGGTTTCTATATTGCAGAATTTTGTGTTGGTCTTTAAAGTAACAGGGGACCACTACAAAAGGTGTGAGTTTGAGACTTACAATTACAGTTAAAGTTTAACACTTACAGTACACTTTAAATGGTTCGGAGAGGGATAAACCTTTACCCGTACCGACTTCAGGTTGTTCAAAGGCTTCTGCTGATTCCAGTTTTTGTGGATGTTGAGTTCCTATTCAGTCCCTCGAGATAGACTCTCCCTGGCTTTGCGCGAATGCCTGCTCTAGGAATTTGGTGTTTTCTTCAGTGGCGGTAGTAGCAGGCCTTCCGCTGCGTAGTTTGTTAATAATAGTTTGTGTTTCAAAAAACTTCCCATTGATAGCGTAAATTGTACTACACGCTGGAACAGCGTGACAGCCATAAAGCTTCACAAACTAACGGTGAACCTCAGTCGGGGCCAAAAAAAAACTTCTTGCCAAGCGCCAATTTTGCACAGCTGCTCCACCGTCAATTGTTGTACCGTGAGCAAGGGGGTGATGAAAACTACAAAGCCGAAGCTGTCAAATGCTGATGGCTTCACGCCTGAAATGAATTTTTTGACTTCTTCCATCACTGATCTAGTGGTCCCGATCAGTGCCTCTGGCCTCAAGACTCCCTGTGTGCTGCTCATTTGGCCTGGCCACAGATCTTGACTTAGTTACGGCTGCCTGGCAAATGGCACCTTATTGCATTAGGCCACGGGTTATTAAGCCAACGCTCTTAAAATGCGCTTTGCTTAACTGGGTGACAGCTTCTCAATGAGCTCGTCTTGTGAGGCACGTCTGAGATAATTGCCGAGCCAAGATGGTTTGAATCGGGGTTGTTTTGTTGGACTTAGTTGACACTTGTCACGGATGCTCTGTCCGCGCCAGTGAGCACTGCGTGTTGTTATTGATGTGATCTTTGCATATTTCCCAGCTAAATTGTCGTTCTTCCACCACCACCATCACCAGACTTGTTGTTCCTCTATACGAAGACTGACAGCTTCAACGCCTGATTGGTGAGTTCTCCACTACCTCTGCCTCCTCCAGTAATCCCAACATGACTCTCAACATGGCTCTCAAGTGCCGCGTTACCTCCTCTCCACGTACGCCGTGATTGCCCGATGCCAAAATGGCAGCGGCGGCGGCAATTTGTGGCGAGCCAGCAAAGGAATGTTGTAACAATTAATCACAGGGCGAAAACTGACGAAGGCGGTGGTCACATTCATTAAGTGGCGAGAGCCGAGGACAATTAACTGCCGTCGGCGAGGGGTTGTCGCCGCAGATGCCGTAATAAGTCACCCTGCTCCATTTGACACGTTCTAATGACTGGACAGCATGTGATACCGCGTATGTATGGTCACATGCTTGATGAGCCTTTTAAATATCTTCAATATCTTTCATTTCCTTGGCAGACTTAATTTTCTCAAGACGCTGTTACTCTTAACCTTTTGATTTAAATATTTATTTTCTGTCAAAAGTTGAACATGACACAACGTTATACAACTGTCAGACAAAACGTACAGAATATAGTCATAAACGTAAATAGTTTGTTTGCATCTTTGCATATCTAGAAATGCTCTTTATATTGTAGGGGGTGGGGGAGGGAGGGTCAGATCTCGCTACAATATTATAGAAAAGTACAATTAGCTCAATTTAAGATATGATCTGGGCTTAAAAAAATTAAACACAATGGAAAATACTTTTGTCATCCCGGTTGAAGCAAATGGGTTTTAGGTGGGCAGTTCTGCTCACAGCCAGATCGTGCATGTGGTGCATGCAGCTGCCATATCGACAAACACGAACACCCCGCGCCCCTGTTAAACTTCACTGAAAGTAATACCGGTTCTCTGAAGCCAACACTGTTAGCTAATCCCAATGTGTGCTAAAACTGCAGCTCTTCTTACCATTTGGCTTTGGTATGATAGTGCTTCCGTGCAGTCTGTCTGGCACTTGACATGGCAGATCTTCTCCCAGTTTAGCTGCCAAGTCATGGGCAGAGGAAGGTTTTGCTCCTGAGCCCCACTGTTACATCACAGTCTGATTCTGGACGGCTCGCTGACAGACGCATTTTCGGAAGGAGGCAAATAATAAAAGATTGACTTGGTGCTTTAATTTCACACTTTGATGCATGGGCAGGCACTCCAGAGATCAGACTATTTTTATACAAGCAATTAAAAAGTCAAGTTTGCACATGTCTCCATTAAACACATAACCTGTACAATTAATACGTTTAATGACAGTTAGAGATCTGAACAGTTTACATTATTTCTTGTAGGAACAATCAGAAGCTCTGTGTAGTTCTAAGAAGCGTCGGTGTGTCCTGAAACAACAGACAGAAACTTAAAATCACCCCCCAAAAGCAAACCTTGTCGATACAAAAGTGGAAATACCATGGCTCTAATTAAGCTGATTGGCCGTGCTCGTCCTGCCAATCAAATTCCGCCGTTTTCCACGGCGTAACGTGAGAATCGACTTTAATGGCGCCAGCGTGTGATTGGACAAGTACTCTGCAGCCTTTACCTGTCAATCAATCAGTGTGGAGTTGAGTAATTCTGACCTTTTTTCACCAGCTCGTACCTCCCCCTCCTCATATTCCCCCCTCAAGCTGCCAGGCGTGAAAATAATAGATGCTTAGGACGCCTCGCTGTTTAAAAAATAAAAATAAAAAATTCTACAAAGCAGAGGATCTCTGTGTAGCTCTTTTGACATGAGAGAAAGAAAAAGAAACATCTCAAGGTACCTATGCTCTCGAGGAGTGACAAATAAACAGTGTGGGCTCTTTATCACCAAAGGAAACAGACAATAGTCACACAGGTCTTATTTTAGTCACTGCCAAACCTCCTTTTCTTTTTTATTTCTTTTTCCTCGGGCGTCTTTCTTCCTTCGTTCTCTCTCAATCGCGAGCCTATTTGCAGCGTGTTTGTTTTCACACTTTTCCCCCCACTTCGTCCCCCCCCCCCACCCCTCGCATGTATAACCTCAGGTAAGCTCAAGTGAAAGCAGGCCGACTAGCCGCTTGTGTGTGTACGTTTGTGTGTGTGTGTGTCTGTGGGAGGCTCTGGCTCATCTCTGCCTCTGCATCCCCGTAGCCTTAATCTGTGACAGACCATTTCATAATCACAGCCGAGGGCTCTCCTTCTTCTTCTTCTTCTTCTTCCTCCTCTTCCTCCTTTTTCGTCTTCCTGTGCGCCGCCTCATCCTCCCCTCTTCCCCATCCACGCCATCTCTCCCAAAGTGCAATAATTCACAGGCGTGCAGCACCCTCCCACAGGCGGATTAGCAGGCGGCGTGTTCGTCCTACATAATCTCGGCACAAACGTGCCGCCCGCAACAGTCACGCCATAGGGTGCCCTGCATCTGCGCACCCCTTTCCAAAATGGACCCCCAACTAGCACCTGAACTTGAGGCCCGACCCACAGTGACTCGTTTTTTTTTTGGCACATCAGAAACCCCCACATTTAAAAGCACTTGTACAGGCCTGCTTAAGTGTGCCAGTGTACATCTAAATAACTCAGAGAAGGCAGTGGAAGGTGTAATTTATCAAAATCAAGTGTTAGTTTTTGTAATGGAGTACTTACAGTATATCTCCAGTATTTCCAAATCTGAGCAAATCATTCAACAAGGCTTTTGGAAAGGATTATGGTTGAATTTTAAAGTTTCCAGTGTTCCACTATTCTGAAACTCTAATTTGCTATCACACTTTGAATGATACATTCTGTAGTTGTGAGGAAAATAACCTTCATTCCACATAAAAACTGAAGCTGCTTGAATTTTGGTAAAAAAATAAAAAAATATAATACCGCTAAATTCTCAGTGTCTGATGTGAAATTCCACCTTCAAATCACCACCAGTCGACGACAGTGTGCGGCATTAGCATATTATTGAAAAAGGCAAAGGAACAAGCGTGTTATGATCCATATTTGTCGTTGCAATAACAGCTGAGCCGATTAGCAGCATTGTTACCGAGACATCATTACACTCCTCAATTTTTTGGGAGTAATTCAACCATTTGGGAGATCATGTGCTAGAGCTGATTCAAAGAAGGAATGTTGAGCATTCCCGCTGTATCTATATATGTAATATTACATTTATGTATTAGCTTCAGAAGCTTAAGTGTGAAGCTGTGCACAACTGCTCCGGTAACGGAATGTCAAATAGGATCCATCGCTCCATTCCAGTGCGTTCCATATAATGCTGTAATGAAAGACGAGGATTTATACCGCATTAGCAACGAGCTCCATCAGATTTACAGCCGTAAATCCATTCTGAAGCGGCCAAGTTTTCCTTCTGTAACGTTTTCCGGGGCGCTTAATTTAATTTGCCCTGAGAGTGCCAGGCTGTTCTCTGGTGTCAGGTGAATGAAATCATTTGCACATACTTTGCGCCTAAACTGTGGAAATTGCCCCGTGTATTTTTTTTCTTTTAAATTCTGTTATTGGGAAACATGCATGCACCATTAGGTCTGCTAAGCCGCTGGATGCCGCATGGATTACCTGCAACGATCCCATTATATTTATAAAGCTTTACCAAAAACCAGCGCCACCTTGCTGCCTCTATTACACCCACGCCTTTTTCCATTAATTCCCTGTCTCGCTACACCTTTAAACAGCACGCATGGAATAACGTCAGCGAGGGATCTGATTCGAATGCTGCTGGCGCCTCCACCGTGTTAAACATTCAGCCCTTCTCCAGTCTCATCCTGCTCGTATTTTCGCCGCCTCAGCACAAGCCCACACTGTGGTAATCCCTCAGAAGTCGGGGCGAAAAACGAGTGACACTGGGTGGGTCGTAGCTGGAAAAAGCATGGGCTCGCATACGATATCCCGTTAAGCGGGATACACGCATACCGACAATCGAACCGAATTGGAGCATTTTGTTTCCCTTGCGATCAGAGTCAACAAAGGCCTGAATCTCGGTGGTCTCTGAAAGATTAAAATGAGCGATTATCCTGTGATGTGGGTTGTTTTAAGAATAATTTCTCCTTGATCTGCTATGAAAGTAGTCGGGCTGGCTATTGTAAAAAAGGAGGGGTACATGCATACCGACAATCGAACTGAATTTGATTATTTTCGCACACTTGTGATTAAAATCAACTAGGCCTGATTGCCAGATGTCTGTGACAGTTTATCCTCAACGATTATCCTGTGATGTGAGGTGTTAACTGTGAGTTTTCCTCCTCGATCTGCTCGGAAAAAGGTCGGTAGCGACAATCGTAAAAAGCAGTACGCACATACTGAAAATCAGGCCAGATTTGAGCATTTTTCCCTCCCCGTGTGATCAGTCAGCAAAGGCCTGATTCTTGGATGTCTCCGGAACATTATCCTAAACGATTATCCTGTGGGGTGGGGTGTGTTAATAAGGATTTTTCCTCCTCGACCTGCTTTAAAAATGGTTGGGGTCACCAACTGTAGCTGTTAAAGCTGTTCAATATTTATCAAAAATCCACACATGCAGACAATCGGGCCAACTTTGTGCATTATCACTTGGGATCAAAGTCAGAAAAGCCTTGATTGTCAGCTGTCGTTTAAAAATTGTTTGGAGAGATTATCCTGTGGTGTGGGGTGTGCTAAGAGTGATTTCTCCCCCCACTCCCCGATAAACTCGCTCGACAATCTTAGACATTAAACCAAATCATTATGGGCACGGTCAACACAGAGTTCGGCAGAGCCATGAACACTGTTATCGTGTGGTGAAAAACGATTGTGAGTCGAGATATTATGTGTGTGCTGTGTTGGTCATCTGAAAGTAAGAGCAGTAAGCATGCACATGCAACAAATTCTTCCAAGGTGAGCAGGTTCTCTTTCAGTTGAAAAATTGGACAAGACTTTATAAATCAACATGCGTGTACCCCCAGTTAAGCCTGAAAGAGAGCTGGACTTGTGCTGAGAGATCCGGCGTGTCTTATGGTGATGCTACACACACTGGACTTCATTAAACCCATCATCCTGAGATGATGCTCGCCACATGTAATCCGAGCGCATGTTCACACCGCCCTCCTTCCAC
This sequence comes from Phyllopteryx taeniolatus, assembly GCF_024500385.1. Classification (NCBI taxonomy): domain Eukaryota; kingdom Metazoa; phylum Chordata; class Actinopteri; order Syngnathiformes; family Syngnathidae; genus Phyllopteryx; species Phyllopteryx taeniolatus. The sequence goes on from NC_084507.1 coordinate 20,180,116, forward strand.
TTGGCAACTCCAAAGAGGCTTGTTAATCCTTGCCCCCCGTTGTCTTCAATGTTGTCAGGTGAGTACATGCATACTAATAAGCACATGCTAATGTTAGCTTAGCTGACGCGTGACATCACCGCAGTGCTATACTCCACAATCGCCACTTTGCTAAACCACTGAATTACCATCGCACTTATGTAATGTTTCGATATTTATGGGCTGGAAGTGTTTTTCATACAAACATTTATGCGTAATTATGACTTAAAATGTGTGGCTGTGTGGTGTGTAATCTGCAGGTTTCAGGAAGCCACTTTCACTTTAAGGATGCCATATTTGAGACGTTTTAAGCCCCTTAAGATCCCCCATCACAGAGTAATGGGCCAAAATTATAATCACAACGTTTTAAGTTATTTTGCTATTACGGGCGGACCTCGGTATACGGCATTATCGACATTCTCACTTGCTGCCATACTTTTTGTTCATTTGAGAGTTTTATATCTGTGTGCTAAAACTGTTTGTCATACAAATATTTGCTGTAATTACACATTTACTACTGCATTAGTGTAGCTTAGTGATAGACTATGGCTTTTTCCAACAAATTCTGGTTTCGTTGCCACCGATTGAAAAGAACTCCGTTGTAGACCGAGAACCCCCTTGGAGTTCATTATTGTGGTTGTAGTTTGCTTAGTTTTACTAGGCTCTAGTCACTATTGACGCTTGTCAGTCTTTCTTCCTAAAACTGCTTGTTGATAGAGCAGATTTGTCCTTGTAACATTTGAGTATACGTGGCTATAAATTGCCGTGTCCACTTTGAGCAGTCCCTTTTGCTGCTGTCATCACTCTCCTCTTGGCTAAAGTTAACACTGTACTTACTGTTTTTCATTTGATGGTTTTATATACATAACATACATAAGTTTTTTAATACAAATATTTATTGTAAATATGACTTAACTACTGCAGTAGTGTAAGTGATACACTACGGTACGTTCCAATTTACTGTATGTAAAAACTCAGATTACATGGACATCGTAAAGGAGGATCTCTTGTCACCCCTGTAGTGAATAAGACTAAATATTCTTAGTAGGTAAAATCGTGCTCTATAGCTTTTAAAGTCTGGAGATTTACTTGGCCAGTTTAAAACCGTCTACTTCTTGCCCCTTATTACAGACTTACCTACAGATTCTGGTGATTTCGTAAACTAGGGACACCCTGTTGTTGGAAAAAATTAAGAAAAAGTAAGAAACGCCTCCATCCCTGTCTCCTCTCCTCTCCTTGCCTTGCTCTCTCTCGCCGTGTCACTGTAGCTGATTTATGGCTCAGTTTAAGCGAAGGCCACACATCTCTCCCGACACCGCTATTTGTTTCAGCTTTGCTTTATTTTTTTTCCCCCAACCAGGAACCAACAAAAATTAACCCTTGCCTCTTTATGCATACTGAACCTGTTTCAGGGAACGTCGACCGACCGCTAGCTCGTCGGTGATGTGGAAAAATGACACGCCACAAGGATGCCATTAATAATGCTCACGGGCAAGGTTTTCTTGACTTGGGAGTACGGCAAGCCGTTTTTATCAGCCTAATTTCATAAGAGGCTCTTGTGTCTGAGCGGGCCAGAGGAGCTATTTTTCCTCTTATTTTATCTTGTAAACAGCCATTACTCGGAGAGCCGTACACCCGCGCCCTGGCAGTAAGTGAATATGAATTTCAAGAGCGAATCATCCTTTTACATCAGCCTGCCTTTCACAAATGCTTTGACATCATGGTGGCAACAGGCAGGCTTTTCCGTGCTTCCGACCGCAACGTAATTCATCCGCATTGCCTCGACAAGACTTCTCTGTTTCTGTTGTTGACACTGGAGATTAGATCTGGTAGATCTATCTGAAGCCATTGTTTGGCCAAATCAAAACCACAATTGCTTATTGTGAATCTGATTGTGTCGCCATTTATTGTAAATATCTAAAGAGCTTGAGAGGAATGCGTCTCACTTTCCTCGTTGGGCTATTGTGCTCCACTTACTGTATTGTGGCAGCCAAGCATTGAGGAGTCTGTTGTTTACCCTGGTAAGCTGCCCCATTGTCTCTGCTGGGAATTCCCTTTGGGAGAGCCAAAACGTGGACCTGTTTAGCTTAGCATGGGTAGCATCCGCTGGGATTCGGTACCAGGGGGTGCAAAAACCATCCCCTGGGACTGGGAGCCCAAATGAAATCATGGAACAATAGGGGTAGGCGGTGCTACATTCGTTGGAGAGACTTGCAGGGATTCAAATTCAAATGTTAAGAAGACTTGACAAAAACATGTTTCTGTCAAGCCATAAAGCAACAAAATGCCAACAAAAACCTTCCAAATATGGGTGCACCGACTTACGAGGCTTTCGCTTTACGAACATTGCTTCAGCCTAGTACACACAAAGATAATCCGTCTTTTTCTGCCCCGATTTTAACTCTTACCGACCAAGGACAACAAAAACCAGACGATTTAATGTCTCATAAGATTATCCTATAAAATTATCCAGTGGTATGAGGAGTGTTAAGAGTGAATTTGTCCTGATAATAGGGTCTGAAACGGGTCGGGCCGACAATCTTAGATATTAAATGTGTTCAACATTTATGACAAAAACCTTTGTGTGTGGTGAAAGCCGATGACTCCTGAGTCATGACTTTGCCCCAGAATTGTAACTTGAAACGGAATGTTGCCAATCAAGAAGAAACCTGACTGCGGAACAAGGAAGAGGGTGTAAATAAAAGCTAACGTCCTACCCGAAACACAAAGGATTACAACACCAGCCATTATCTTAATTTGAAAGTTATCTCTACCTCCCTCAGTCGACGATAAAGTCCACTTTCACACTGTCTCTTTATGCTGATTTTTATAATTTTTTTCCCCACGGTCTTTTTTTCTTCTAGTTTGGTATTTTTCCATGAAAAATGGTGCAAATAACGTCATTATTCCGTCCTCTCGTGTGTGTGTGTGCGTGTGCGTGTATGTTGGTTCTTTTGTTTCCCGGGTTGTTGCTATGTTTCTTAATCTTTGTTAGATCACGTTTGATTATGCAAGATTTCTGTCTTGGAGGACTAGAGTCTAGATTGGTGGTAAAACAGCATATGTGTGGAGTGCAGTGCAGATTATCGGAGCACACCACACACAGTACGATCAAAACTGTTTAATGCCTGACTTTTTTTTATCTTCATGTGTGGAGTCTGTAACAGATAAAACATTTCCTAAAATTAAAAAAAATCCTTAAGTGTGTACCAGGCCTAACTGACTGCAGATCATGAGGTCACTCACTAGGTCAATTTAAAAAAACAGCTCATTTCTTATACGGTGTGTGTGTGTGTGTGTGTGTGTGTACAACAAATCCCGCTGCCCCTTGCCAAAGCCATCATTTCCAAAACAAACCTGCGTGCGGTCGTATGACCTAATCCCCCGCCCATCACTGCGCGCCCCCAGCAACAATCTGCAGCAGCGATTCCATACCCGGCGACGCTGGGGGGCCGGATTACAAGACGTACCCAAGTTCAGGTGTGTTTTGTAGTGGACGCGGGGTACTGCCAACACTGGTTAGGCTCCCAGTTGGATACGGCTTGACAGCAGTGATGCTGCCGGGGCCCACTGGGCGCTTTAGCCTAACGGAGGACCTGGAGGGGAGGGAACAACACTTGACTCACAGCTCAAGTCCACCAAGATGAGCTGTTGGTCAATCAGTGTCAGCCCCTATATGTTCCTGTTGCTTTGCAGTTGTACTGGCACACAGCTCTGTCGACTGTGAGTTTGAAATAAAAGTTTTATTCCACCTTTTTCAGTGAGATGTTGCTTTATGATGACAGCCATGTATAACGTCTTTATCAGAATCAGAATCAGAATCATCTTTATTTGCCAAGTATGTCCAAAACACACAAGGAATTTGTGTTTATTGAATTATTTTTATTTTATTTTTTTATTAAGAATATACCTTTTCACTGTAAAAGTATTTCCACAAACTGTTTTTAGACCAGACCAGGCCTTCTTCAAATTGTTTCTTTGTCATGATAATTCACAATACATAATTCATTATCCCAGTAATTGTCTCTCTCTGTAGTGCCCACTGGAATTTTTTGAAAATTCAGCCATTGAGACAAATTTCAATTTTAATTTTTTGAGATTCTGCACTTTTTTTTATTTTATTTGGCCCATGTCTATCATGAGTTAAACCATGAAAAAGTTACAAAAAGCCATACCTGAAAGCCACAGGAACAGGTTTGGTTCAGGCCAGCCCTAAAAATGAAAAACATTCAATGGCAGTTTGTCTCTTTTTGGTGTCCAATTATCAACCAAATTGTTGAAATTCGACGGCGTCACAGCTTTTTGCATTGCGCTCCACTATTTAGTCGCTAGGGTAGAAATGCCAGGAGTTAAATTTAATGGAGGCGAGGGATGTAAAGTTCCTACATGCCTAAGGAGCCTAATGCCTTCTTAAGGTGAACCATTTCACCACCACGAAACCGCATTTGTATACGTCTGCGTATTTACCCGCCGAGGGAGTGGAGGTGACCTTTTCGGCGAGGAGATGGTGTCTTGCGCGAAGACGTTGCTTGCTGCATCCTAATGGTCACCCAGGGCCACCTTGCCTCTGCGGCCACCCTGATATTTGCTTTGAATGCGTGGACATTTTCCCTTCTTAACCCTCTTGGAGATATTTGCAAACAATTTGTGGTCAGCAGAAATGAAACGAGCAGAAATTCTTTTTATTTTTAGAGAGACTTTTAGAGATAAGAGCAGTCATCCGGCCAAATATATTTTTTGCAATGATTTGTGATAAAAAAAAATTCAAGATACAAGTGCTGTCCTGGTGTCAATGTACTCAACTGACTTTGCAACAAACAGCAGTTTGTCAGATATTGAATAATTCTTCAGAAAAGCTGTTTATCAAGCTGTTGAATGCCATTCCCAATTGAAGTTTACTGTAAGTGTAATTAAACTGAAAGTCTCTGTCACATACACTTTAGTATTCATGCATTGACGTGTGCCTTTAAAGGGTGTGGTTATTGTGAGTAACATCAGAAGCTCTGACTCCAGCTCGTGTTGGCCATTTAGTACGCGTTTAATTCGGTGTTATGCTTGGCTCAGACTACAAGACGAATTCACGATTGCACCATGTCAGACTACTGCCATAAAATCTTGCTGCTTCTCAGTTCATTTAAAGATTGCTTGAGGTATGTTCACGTACTTTTAATATGATACGGCTCACAAGCAGGCAACAAAACATTATGTAGCGTAGCCTAGCAAGCTAGTGCTAGTACAAACCAATGTTTACCACAGCTTGAGACAATGACTCGACAGAACGCCGGCATGTTTACGTACAACCGTTACTGCTAGCACTAGCTTGCTAGGCTGCATAACGTTCTGTTGCCTGCTTGTGAGCCGTATTGTATTAAAAGTATGTGAACATACCTCAAGCCATCCTTGAATGAATGTCATCGCTTGAGCACCGGCGACGACCACCGCATTTGTCCTTATTTTGCCCCCCACCCAACAATACATTGGTGTGGCGCATTGTTGTTGTAATCGCCATGGTAACGAGTGTATCCTGTCACATTGACCGGTAATGTGATTTCTGGTTGCGCCTCTCCGACAGTGTTTAATTTGACAAGATGATAAATCCCAGTGATCGTAAAAGACTGGATGCGGTGGTATTGGAAATACGTCCTGTAGTGTTGCCACTGTCTGACCGATTTTAGATTTTATGGCAGTTGTCTGACATAGTGTGATCTGGGAAATCACCTGCGATAGCAAATTGAGCCAATATCAGAGCTAAAATACTGTTGTCAGATCTAGGCATTGTGTGAAGTGAAATGAATTTGCTTCATTTACGCCACATGTAACGTAAAATACAACTGACAGCTGTAAACAAGTAACATAAATATACTTACCAGATAAGCCAACTTCCACTCTCACCATTCTGTAGGCCTTCCCCTTTTTTTCCAAAAGTTGCGGATGCCCTCATACATCCATCCATCCATTTTCTGAGCCGCTTCTCCTCACTAGGGTCGCGGGCATGCTGGAGCCTATCCCAGCTGTCATCGGGCAGGAGGCGGGGTACACCCTGAACTGGTTGCCAGCCAATCGCAGGGCACATCGAAACAAACAACCATTCGCACAGTCATGCCTACGGGCAATTTAGAGTCTCCAATTAATGCATGTTTTTGGGATGTGGGAGGAAACCGGAGTGCCCGGAGAAAACCCACGCAGGCACGGGGAGAACATGCAAACTCCACACAGGCGGGGACGGGGATTGAACCCCGCACCTCAGAACTGTGAGGCTGACGCTCTAACCAGTCGGCCACCGTGCCGCCTGCCCTCATACAGCGATGATAATTTTCTCCTTCATTGTTCTCCTCAGCAACTCCAGGACACACAGTAAATTCTTTGACCCTGATTGGCTGATGCGACACAGCGTCACGCGAGTTTTTGGCTGGAGTTGGAATTCAGAAAGGAAGAACCTTTATAAGTGTGTCTACAGGTCCATTTTTTTACCTGACCATCTACTTGTTTGTGTGCGAATGCATGAAAAAAAAATCAGTTTAAAAAGGCATGTCCTGACCCGGCCCACTTTTGCCAATTTAAACCAGTACCAACGGTGATTACAACAAAACCAAAAAATTAACACAAAGTGTTTTTATCACTGAGGGAACAGGTGCAGTTCATTTCTGGGAAAACTTTTCGGAATTGTTCGCTGGGAGAATAGCATGCCCTCCTGCTGCTGTGCAGATCATTAGGAAAATGAACGATTGCAGTCGTAGGTTGTGTGTGTGTGTGTGTGTGCGTGCATATGTGTGCATGTGTGTGTGTGTGTATGTATGAGAGAGAGAGATGTTTGTGCCACCGGGCTACGGGCATGATTACTCCGCTCTGTCTCCTACTTACCTGCCGGCCCACTGACTTACCGTCAGCATACTAACTTCCTCTCACTTCCCCCCCACCCACAAACACGCACGCACAGGTATGCGGGAGGTGCTCTCAAATACATTTATTTGTCTGGATTAATCGCTACAAACCTTGTGAATGTATCAAATCCCGACAGCTGATTCTAGGCCAGTAAATGCATTCCCCCGGGGTTCCGCTTTCCTTTGGCGAGGTTGCAAATCCCCCCCCCCCCCCCCCCCCCCCCAACTCCACTTATTTTTCTTCTCTTGTTTTATGTGCGGGTACCCCACTCGCAGGCAAATAGCGCAACATACATTTTAAAAGCGCATCAACGACTCGGGGGCGACACCCCCCGCTCCCCACCACAAAGGTCGGAAAAATTACAGGATCATCGATTAATGTCGGCGGGGTGGGAACAAATCTCAGCACGTGGCTGGAGATTTTTCACTTGTGCGAGCTGTCCCCCCATTAACAAGCGCATGAGATAATGTCGGTGGGTGGACACACAGTGTGCGTGCGTGCTTGTGTGTGTGAGTTCGTATCATAGCAAACGTGCTGAGCCTTACAAAACAAGGAGTGCTAATGCTAGTACTTTGTCCTCGCAGTAATACATCAGTGCAAAATATTGTTACAGTAAGACCTCGATGGTAGGACACAATCTGTCAGGGATGCATTTTCCTCATAGGAAATAAATGGAACTAAAAAGTCTGTACCGGGTCAAAATGTCACTGTCATCAAGCTGCTGAATTACACAATTACGCACAAGTGTTAAACTTCGAGGCCTACATTTTTTCTTTTCTTTTTTTTAACCTCCTAAAGCAAATTGTGTGTCTACTTCATGTTTCCTACTAAAATTGTAATTTGTCTTCACTTTTGTTAACTTTGAGATTCATTCATTCATTCATTCATTCATTTTCAGCACCCCTTATCCTGGTTAGGGTCGCGGGACGCTGGAGCCTAACCCAGCTGACTTCGGGCGAAAGGCGGACTACACCCTGAACTGGTTGCCAGTCAGTCGCAGGGAACATATAGACACGGTATAGCTGGTAGGACATGTCGTATCAGAGCGTTTCTTTTACGAATCCGTGGATGAGTACAGCAGTACATTATCGCTAGTTTCCGACAATGTAGTCTGTCCCTTGCTTGAAAATGGTGGATCTTCGCCCAGCCTAGCTGCCAAGTCATGGGCACAGAATTCAGTTTGTGGCTGGTATTATGTATATTTGCTGAATTTTAATGTTACAAAGAGCTGTTTCTGAATTTTGACGAATCGTAATGTTACAATTTACCTACATTCAGAAACACCTCGTTCACAGACAGAAAGATTGAAATGGTTGTTTAATTTCACACTTGATTTGTGAGGAGGCACTCCAAAGACCCAACTATATACAAGCAATTGAAAGGTCAATTTGACATAATATGTCCCCTTTAAACTCCCACTCAATGTCCAAGGGCTCCTAAAATCCCTTTTGATTAATTTAAGTACGTCACGTCGGTGGGAAGTTGATTTCTGTGGCGCATCCGTGACAGCCACTTTTGTTTTTTTGTTTTTTTTCCAACCATCATCATTTGAACCCACAGCGCTGTACAGTGTGTTTCGAGCACTTAAAGATAATTATTGGGGAAAAAAAAAAACAACAGAAAAATGACACTCTATTGAGGAGGAAATAACCGTCCCGCCGTCTTTTGTGACGCCACCTTTTTGAGGCTTCTTTTTTTTGTTTGTTTGCTCATTTGACTGAATCGGTCTCTCTCATAGGGATGCTTGCTGTAATAATTGGCCAAGCGTGGCGGATGCAAATTGCCACTGGATTTATTAAAAGCATACCTTAAAGCAGGGGATGAGAAAATGTCTGTGGGGAAGTTCAATTAGCATTTCACTTCGTCTTTTTTGTGTGTCAACCTCTCTTAAACTTCCCTGTGAGAGGTCAGGCGCAGGCCTTCGTTTGTGGAGGAGGATTTTCGTCATCCCCCGTGCGGAAAATTGCAAGGCATTTCGAGCTATCGGAGAGGGTCAGGGACCTTTCCTTTATTTTCCCTTTATCTTCTCCCGCATGCTGCACGACCTCACGCGCATCGCCGTGCTCGTGTCTGGCCCATCCGTAAGCGATGTTTACTTGTACGCCTTTTTTTTCTTCTCTCTTTCTCCATACCCTTTCATTTAAACTTGGATTTTCGCTGCACAGACCTTTCGGACACAACATTAGGTACACCTAAGGAGAATGAAATGCATTAAAAAATGGGGGACGTTTAAGCTTCCAAAATAGAAAAGCTCTTTTTGATTGACACCTTCAAAGAGTCAGTTCGCTAACAATATGTAAACTGTATTATAACGAGAACTGTTTCTCATACAGTTCAACCTCTCAGGCACATTTTTCAAACTCAAAGCCAGGGGAGCCGGATATGATCCACCCCATATTTTTGAAGCCCTCAAAAGCAAATAAAGTTTGTCTTCTTCATATTTGTTGCTCAATTGAGTTTTTCTGTTCATTTTGGCAAAACAATCTGTATGAAAATGGCCTTTTTATTCACCTTTTACAAATATTGCAAGTAGTTTTCCACACCAAATCTCCTTTGGAACATAATTTGAGCAACAGTATTCATATTTGGTTTTCACTGTTTAACATTACTTCTGATTTCAAACTCAATTTGTTGTTGAATATATATGACATATACATAATAATGAAGGCAACTTGTTAGAGCGACTGCCTCACAGTTCTGAGGACCGGGGTTCAATCTCCGGCTCTGCCTGTGTGGAGTTTGCATGTTCTCACTGTGCCTGCGTGAGTTTTCTCCGGGCACTCCGGTTACCTCCCACATCCCAAAAAAATGCATGGTAGGTTAATTGACAACTTTAAATTGCCCGTAGGTGTGAATGTGAGTGTGAATGGTTGTTTGTTTGTATGTGCCCTGCGATTGGCTGGCAACCAGTTCAGGGTGTACCCCGCCTCCTGCCCGATGATAGCTGGGATAGGCTCCAGCACGCCCGCGACAATACTGAGGAGAAGCGGCTCAGAAAATGGATGGATGGATAATAATGAAATGCGGGGGCAATCGTGTATACATAGTGATATGAGTTGATTACACATTTATGATTTTCACAGTCATAACGGTCATCTGGGGGAAACCCGAACTACGACGTGACTCGAAATCAAAATAAATTTGAAACCCCTGCTCTAAGGTTATTTCAAAACCTTTTTCCCCATCAAAAATAACGAAAATTGAATGAATCTGTTCCAGTTTCTTTTTTGTTATTTTAATTACATATCAGTAATTCCCCATATGTATGCTCAAAATGTTTATTGAAATGTCATGTGACATGTTCAAATGTCAGTGTGTTCATCCAATAGAAATATTTTGTTTTGGTAGGGGTTGCTGCTATTGGAACTGGGCAATTAATCCATTTTATCCGATTATTTCAAGTTTATTTTTTAGGATCATTTTAAATTATTGTTTTGCAGCTTCCGTAGTTCATAGCACGTCTCCGCTGATGTGCATTGCTCGCACTAAGATGGATGCAAACAGAGTGGAGTAAGTTTATAGAAGTTTATAGAAGTTTAGTCCACTAACTAAACTAGTCAAATTAGTGACTCGCAATATTCAACGACTTTTCCGACCCTCTTTCTAGTTTTCAAAAATGCATCTCGCAACTTAGACAAAAAAAGGCAATCACGAAGTCAGTTGCCAAAGACGTGGTGCTTCTCGACGTGTTCTAAATTTTGACTAAAGGTATGTGCCTACAAGCTGGAAATATTTTTGCTGAGGTTGCCTGCCTACCTATACTACTCTACATGAAAAAAGACCATTTATTTCTCCTAATCCTAGCTGCTATGGCCCCTCCCCCCCAAATTGCCTGGAAGAATATTTGGGAAAATTCTACCCCCGAAGTATCAGTAAACCCACAAAAAGTCTCAAGAAGCAGCTACTTTAGAGTCATTCAGGTCTTTCCCAGGTGTCTTTCAAAGACAAACTTGTCCTAGTTGCCTTTGGAGGTAGTATCTGAACTGTGACAAAGGCACGACGAAGCTTATGTGTAAGAGGATGCCGGAAAAAGGCAGGCCTGATGGGCAAACTTTGCCACTCACTCAATGCACTGTCGCTGTTTTTAAAAAGATAATAATTTTTTATCGCACCTTAACTGGGTTTTGTGTAAAAGTCTAAGATGTAAATTGTTTACATCCACTTGCCGTTTGTAAATCGAGAGAAAATCCAGAAGTTGTCCATGTGATGCAGTGTTGTTGTCTGCAGTCAAAATAGGATACATCTGAGTTACATCTCATTAGACTGTGTACGGAATGGAAAGTCTAGTTTCTGCAGTTACAGTAATTGGATCATACCATTCTACAATAAAGGCGCACGTTAAAACTGCTCTTCTTGATGATCAATAACGTTTTATGATTATACGCCGAGTGTGCTTGAGTTGAGCCTTCCCACACGTTTTTGCATCAGCAGCAGAATATTAAAGAGTTGGCTCAATTGTTTCCATTCAATGAGCAGCCTCCGGGCGCCCTCTTTGTCTCTTTGGTGTCTCCAAAAAAGGCATGGTTGCTACGGGAACACAGACTGTGTCACCGGTCAGCTCCGACACTCGCCATCGATAAAGAGTCTGAGCGAGAACCATCCTCCTCGGCGCAAAACATTACCCGGGGAACAGTGGTGGCAAGTAACCGATTACAAATACTTTACTGGTACGTTATTATGTTTTGTTTTTCAGGTATCTGTACTTTACTTGAATAGTTATTTTTTGAGGACTTTTAACTTTTATTCCCTACATTTTTAAAACAGATGTTTGCACCTTTTACGCCTTACATTGTCAAAATAGTCTCGTTACAACCTTCACAATTCACGACATAAATAAATAAATTCAACAGGGGTTGAAATCTGAAGCTCTTACGAGTGCCCCAACTTACAAATTACCAACTGTTGTTTGATAATATTTTTTTACTTTTAAAAATGTATTTTTATTTTTTTGCTCTGTTGCGAGCCAAAATTGGAATTGTGTCACTGCCCATATGAATTGAAATATAAGTACAAAATGAAAACACTCACAATGAGCATGGACCTGACGCTCACACCAGCTGTGTGGTAAACGGCCAACTCTATGGCCTGACGTCACTCACTGGGCCATGCCTCTTAAAGGCAAACATTGACACACGAATGTACTATAGCGTGTGGGTGTGCCTTTCGCCCTCATTATAAATTATAAAACCAGTTTATTTATTTACATTCTCTCTTGTTTCACATTTTTGTGTTCATATTTTACAATCCAGTGCTATTATTGCTTATTAAAATTGGTTTTCAAATAATTTCAATGGGGAAAATGTATTTGATATACAAGTAAATTAAGTCACGAGCTTGTTCATGGAGCAAATTAATCTCTTAAATCAAGGTAGTATTATGTATTGGATTTAGAGGTGTAATGATTAATGGATTAATTGACAACTAATCAATTATCAAATTAATCAATAAGGATTTTTGATAATCAATTAATCATTGAGACCTTGTTTAACTTAAAATTGTCCAAATCCTCAATTTTTGCCCAGCAACAGTAAATATTATTAACAATAAGAAAGCAGTAAATATGAAATTTTATTTGTAATCATAATAAAGCAGACTTATCTTTGTGTTTCATCAAAATAACACATTTGCATCTTTTTCTTTTGAAAACATTTGTCAAAACTTTTGACTATTTTCAGACATGACCAAACCAGTACCTGAATCATAATCAATTTATGTGTGTGCATTTTCTGCACTGTTAATTTGAAATAATGTCCTGTTTTTGAATGAAGAGATGGAATTTTTTTTTTCTTTAATCTGATTAATCGAAAAAAATAATTGACAGATTACTCGATTTCAGAGTCTGTACTTTTTTTTTTACGTTTACTTACTGAAGGTGAGTACACGCGTATCGGTACTTCTACTTAAATACAAAGTGTGTGTCCTTTTGCTACCTCTGCCGGGTAATCCGCGAGCGAGACGCACAAGCACAGGACCGGAACTAATGAAGAAGACGATTCAATTACCGGCTCAATTAATTAATGCAAGTGCCCCCCAGCCAGAGATCGCAGATGAGCCGAACTCGCTCACCTCAGATGTTACCGACCACAAACGGAGAGCAAACAACATGTGACGTCTCCTCAATCCTCCGCCTCAGCAGTCACATTTGTCGCCACTTTAAACCTCTCCACAGCCTTGTGAGAGGAGCCTCATATCTTTGGGTCCCCAATTTAACTTTCTTCCCAAAATCAACTCGGTTATCACCACCTTCTCTCCTTGCTGTCAAGCTGCGCTAAACTTGATCAAGCGCAACAAAAAAGTCCAATTTATCCAGATGCCCCCCGCACCACCCCAATCTTTGATTTCTTGTATCGATTTCATACAACTTGTTATCTTTGCTTGTTTTTTGGGGATAAATCTGGGTTGTTTACAGCATGCGATGACCTGCGGGGGCTTCTGAGATTATTCTTAACCCTCTGCTTCGCTGAGGTTTTGCCTTGTATCGATAGTGAGCCATGTTTGCTGATAATTAAGTCCCTGCCAAACCTCAGGTGGGACTCGCTTCAGATTCCTCTGTCCAATTAAAACTAGCCTCCCCGCCTCGCTTCAGCCCGCTTTATTAAGTACCTCCATTTGCTATAGAAGTTAACGGCAATGTAGCGTTTGAATTGATACGCAGGGCTTCCTTGCATGTTCTTATAAAGCACCTAAATGCCCAAAGGGAGGGACGCGCTGATTAAAGTTTTAGTGGCTTGACAACAGGAAGATAACATCTTAATTATTCCCCTTTTAAAAGAAATTAATAATGGCAAAGGCCACAGGGGAGTTGTGGCTAATTATTTCATTTATCTGTAAAAGTACTCGTGAGGCTGTTTTATGTTGTCATTTTTTTGGGCCTAAGCAGTATTTGCCTTCTTGCATCATGTTGCGTATTCTCCACTTTAGATTTTGTTTAGAGCTGTTGATGGTAATTAATAAAGTTGTCCAGGTTTGCGTGAGACTTGTACTCCTAAAACCTAGGAAAGAAGACACTTTTTTTCCCTTATCCTCCATCCATCCATTTTATCCGTGATCGAGTCGCGGGGGCGGTAGCTTTAGGAGGGAAGCCCACACTTCCCTCTCCCCAGCCAC